>NW_022436947.1:21209153-21295624 GCF_009761245.1 Sapajus apella
TGTGTGTGTGTGTGTGTGTGTGTGTGTGTGTGTGTGTGTGTGTGTGTTTATAACATATAAATGATGTGGATTTTCTAACATATCATTGAGTCAGTCTTTCCCCTTGCAAGAATGGCATTTAAAACTCTTGAAAAATTATGTAGCTTGTACTTTTAGGGACAACACAAGGAGCTTGTTTTTCAAAGGTCTTTGGTTATCTTGAAGGATTATAGTTATGGTTGAATGAAGCTGATAAGGTTAACTCAACCTGCCTCTAGAATATGGATTTGTTTACTGAAATAAATTTTTTCTAGAAAAATGTTATCTGAGCAGTTAAACTATAGGCAGCTAAAACTTTATTCAGATGATGAAACAGTCAGAATTTTTTATGCTTGTTTTATTACCTAAGTTTAGATATAAATTAGAATTTAATCTGATGACATGCTTTTTCTTACCTGGTTGCTAGATCTTTGGTTAGTAACTGATTCTTACCAAAAATCAGAAAGTGTATACTGTTATTTGCCAAAAATGATCTATTAGTTGTACATGAAATAATATAGTTACTTTGCAGTGATATGAGACTCTTGTATGTAATGCTCAAAATATTAGATTGAGCATTTTTGTGTTATATCTTTCTATTGTGTGTACTTGCTCCACAGACTCTTAGCCAAATTTTTTAGGCTGAAATTTTTTCTAATATTTATTATATAATCAATGATATTTTCTTTCTCATGGGAAACAGAAAAACCTGATGTATAAAAACTTTCTTTGAAGAAAGTCACCAAGTTATTTTCTCCTTTTCCAGCAAGATAAAATTTATATTATTGCAAGGAATAATACAATATGTAAAATGCATAATGTTTCTATGAGAAATTTGCCAATAAATTGTGCCATTTTACTGTATAATTTAGTCCATTCGGGTTCTGGAGATAGGAAGGACAATATCAAAAGCATAGGTAAAATCCATGTTTGGTGATTATCCATTCCTTATAGATGATGCCTTTTCTGGAATGCTTACATGGGAGGAAAAACAAGGCAGCTCTCTGAAGGTCTTTTATGAAGTCAGTAATCCCATTCATGAGGGCTTTGCCTTCATAACCTATTCACTCCCAAAATCCCCACCTTCCAACACCATCATCTTAAGAGTTAGGTTTTTGACACATGAATTTTGAGGAAGCACAAACATTCAGACTATGGAAATTATATTGCTATTATAAATGATCCAGCTATTATACCATCAACTGATGAATGCTGAGGTTCACAAACTTGGAAAGATTTTTTTCTTATAAAGGCTGGTAGCCTGCAAGGTGCTCATGCTGAATAGACTGGAAAGCATAGCCTCTAGTCAGAAACTGGAAACAGATAGATAAGTCAAGGGAGGAGCAAAGGGAACAGGAATTTATGCTGAGCAGGATGTCCAAATACACATATTCAATAAGCTACAGGAGGAGTCATGGATATTTATGAAAGGAGAAACATGTACATGGACAGTGGCACTTCAGGCACCTTTATGGGTCTCATGTTAAAAAAAAATGACAGTGTTAGCCTGATAGTGAAGTTTTCTACATTCTACATTAAAATGTGAAGCAAAGAACATGAAAACCCTTATTGTGCATTCTCTTTAGACTGGTCAGAAACATCCCATGATTAATGGTCTCCTATCAAGCAAAAGTGAAGGGGCAGCATAAGGTGGTTGGTTGATATCCCTGGTAGTCTTTTGAAAAGGCTGGTTTCTGTTTAGCCCTTAGGGAAGAAAGGCCAATCGTCATTAGCAAGGGAGACAGTATAGGAAAGTATGCCTGACACCCATCCATTCATGGCCAAGAATTCAGTTTTCAAGATTGCTCCAGCATCCCCATGGCCAAGAGATGGTTTGTTTAGAATTTTTTATCTTTAGTTTACCTATCTCAAAGGATAAAATAACTTTGTGAAGTTATAGGTAGAATAGATTTCAAACTAGACAATTTATCAGAAGAGTGGTAACAAAGGACTAAAACATGCTGCTTTCAATTTCAAGCAGAACTCAGACATTTCCCCATGTTCCTAAAAAGCATGAATAATTTAAGATGGTGAGGAATTAAAATAAAATTCTGAGCCCTTAGGCGACTGAAGAGAGCCCCTTTGGGCCATGGGGACCACAGGGAACCCTTGGAATCTGAGTTCAATGGCCATGATGAAATCTTGTACAAGCCTCATCATATCTCATCGCTGACTGACCCTATTAGGTTTTCATCCCTAAGGGGCCAAATATAAACTAAACCTTTACAAAGACTCCACAATGATAAAATTGATTACTCTCTTATTGTCCAACATACAGAACACAGACAAGACGTAATTAATCATTCTTTCACCCTTTCCTGAGATGTTTTCTTCCTCTATTTTCTTTTTCTTCAAATATTCACCTTACTCTTTGTAAAATGTAGATTGAATGGGTATTAACAGCAGTCTCACAAGTTAACAAGTGTGTAATCATGTATCGCACTTCTTCCCCATTTTAAAGGAAAATGTATAAGTACTAAACCTGGCACCTCCATGGGGAGAAAAATACTTACCTGCCACAAATGTGTCTGCAACTTGCATTTTTTTGAGGAGCACCCTCAAACTGTCTCAGTAAACATTGATGATTTGAGACTCAAGCCTCAATCATTCATTTTGGTTGTGAATGACAATACAGGTAATAGTTGAATGTTGGTAATATTTTTTATAAGTCAAAAATGGATGTTATTAAGTGACTAGTAAAATTATCTTAATATTTAAAAAAATCTGCTTTCTTCCATGTTTAAAGAAACAAAAATAAGCCACTTTGAAAGGATCAATTAAGTATTTTTAATCTCACGCTATAATAATGTTCCAGTATAAAAACTGAGAATTCATATGGGGGTTAATTTAATGCACTTTGTATTTTAAAAGTTTCTAATGGAAAAATTATTCACTTTGTTGCAAACATTGATGGAAGAGGAAGCCCAGGATGGCTTTACAGAAATTGGCTGTGTATGTAGGTAAAATCCTAAAATAAAGACAACGGATATATTCATATATCATGGAGCAATTTAAGATATTGTATTTTAAATTAAGCATTATAATAAAAATGTAATACAGTTTAAGTAGCAATAGTTTCTGTTACTGTGGAGCCTGGTAGCCAATGTGCAAAATATTCACTTTGTCAGTAGGCTGAAGTCATCCCACATGATATGCAGTTTATTATTCTTTCTCTCAGAAGGAATTCCATTATCAAGGCAAGGCCAGCTTCTTGGCATACTGGTATTCTGTAAAATCAATATTCTATACTGATTTCAGATCCATCTACTTCATGGAAATAATTCATATTTCGCTTACTGATTAATAACAGATTAACAAAATTTATAAATCCTTAGAATAACTACTCTAGAGAAAGAGAGGGCAGATAGATGAAGACAGAGATGAAAAGAGAGAGAACAAATTATCAGAAGCATAAAGAGGGAAACATAAAAATACTAAAGCGATAAGACACTAAAATGACAATATCATACCGATATCACTGACATCTTGAATTAAATAAGAAAATGCTTTAGCCAAACAGCCTACAGAAATTGACAAAAGAAGAAAGGAGATCTGAATAGCCTTCTATCTGCTTAGGAAATTGAAAAGAAAAACTTCTCTTATAAAAACAGATATACAGTAATTGGTTTCACCAGAAGAAATAATAATCTGACACAGAATTTTTCAGGAAATATATGGTGATGAAAAAGTTTTTAACTCATTTTATGATGCCTGAATAACTCCAATATCAAAATTTATAAGGACATTACAAGAAGAAAATTTATCAAAAGCAATATCACTCATAAGCACAAGCAAAAAATTCCTTTAAGAAAGCACAGCAGATGCTGAAATAAAGAGTAATAAATAATGATAAAGTTAATTTACCTAAGGAATGTTAAGATTTAACATTCACAAATCAAACCTTGTATTTCACACTAATAGATGAAAGAAGTAAAGCAATATGATAGTCACACTAGAATCATTAAAAAGATTTGACAAAATCCAAAGCCTCTTCACAGTGAAAGTTTCAGCAAACGAAATGAAAGTTTGATAATGACATATAAAGTGCAATATTTTTAATGGTTTCTATTTAAGACCAGAATAAAAAGTACCTGTTCTCATCATTTTTATTCAACGTTGTTATGAACTGAATTACATTCCCCCCTCCAAATTTATATGTTGAATCCCTATTTCCCAATTCAGCTATAGTTAGAAATTAATGTTAAATGAGGTCATAAGAATGGGGCCCTAAGGCAGTATGACTGCTGTCCTCGTCAGAAAAGAGACACAAGATACACATGCACCCAGAGAAAAGATCTTGTGAGGACAGAGTAAAACTACAAATACCTGTAAGCCAAAGAATGAGAGTCCTCGGGAGAAATCAAACCTGCTGGCAAAGTATCTTGGAATGCCAGCCCCTAGAATGTAACAAAATCAGTTTATGTTGTCTAAGCAACCTGGTTAACCATTTTTTGTTATGGCAGTCCTAGCAGTATAATATAATACATATATTATATGAAAGATTTTAGCCAGTGAAATAAAGCAGTAAATTAGTACAACCATTGTGGAAGACAGTGTGGCGATTCCTCAAGGATGTAGAAATAGAAATTCCATTTGATCCAGCAATCCCATTACTGGCTATATACCCAAAGGATTATAAATATTTCTATTATAAAGACATATGCACACATATGTTTATTGCAGCACTATTTACAATAGCAAAGACGTGGAACCAACCTAAATGCCCATCAATGATAGACTGGACAAGGAAAATATGGCACATACACACCATGGAATACTATGCAGCCATAAAAAATGATGAGTTTGTGTCCTTTGTAGGGACAAGAATGAATCTGAAAAGCATCATTCTCAGCAAACTGACTCAAGAACGGTAAATCAAACATCACATGTTCTCACTCATAGGCGGGTGTTGAACAATGAGAACACATGGACCCAGGGAGGGGAGCATCACGCACTGGGGTCTGTTGAAGGGGGGAATAGAGGAGGGACAGCGGGGGGTAGGGAGGTTGGGGAGGTATAACATGAGGAGACATGCCAGATATAGTGACAGGGGGTTGGAGGTAGCAAACCACATTGCTGTGTATGTACCTAAGCAACAATTGTGCATGATCTGCTCATGTACCCCAGAACCTAAAGTGCAATTTTATATATATATCTATATATATATATATATCTATATATATATATATATATAATATATATGTGTGTGTGTGTGTGTGTAACAAACATTTTGGAATAGGAGAATATATGTGTGTGTGTGTGTGTAACAAACATTTTGGAATAGGAGACTTATAACAGTTTTACTTGCAGGACATACAATTCAGTACTTAGAAAATCTTAGGATAGTTTTAAAATATATAGCAAATAGTAAATTTTTATAAATCTTGAGATTCAATATTAAATTTACAAAAAGGTTGTATTTTTCATTGCAAGCCAAAAACAATTGCAAAATTAAGTACATATAAATAGAAGATGAATCAAAAGGAACAGGATTAAATTTAACAAAATATCTATAAAACTACACTGAAAACCACAAAACAGTGTGGAAATGAGTAATACTAATGTAAATAAATAAGCACTCTGTTCATGGATAGAAAATCTAAAAATTAAGTTGTTACTTCTACCCTAAATCAAAAATCCAATAATTGTAGAAATTGGATAGGCTGATCCTAAAATTTATTTGGGAATACAAATACCATAAATAAGCCACACCAGGTTTAAAAGAATAGAATAAATTATACAAGGTTTATACATTTTCTCTTAAAAAAAATGCCACAAAGCTACTGGAATCAAGATATTAGAGATATAAACAGAAAACTAGATCCATGGAATAGAACACAAAGTCCAGGAACAAGAAAAATATGTGCAGTCAGATGATTTTTGACGAAGACTTTAAAGCAATTCAGTAAAGAACAGATTTTTAACTGGTGATAATAGGCAACTGCACACACACACACACACACACACACACACACACACACACACACACACGGAATGATCACTGTCTCCAGCTCATAGTATAAACAAACCTTAATTTGAGATACATAATACACTTAAATGTAACAGTTAAAAAATATTTTTTCTAGAAGAAAACATAAGAGAATTTGTTTGTGGTCTTGGGTTAGACAGATAATTTTTAGAGACAAAAATGTTGACAAATTGAAAGAAATTATTTAAAACACCCAAATTCTGTCCTTCATAAAAATTAGTTAAGAAAATTAAAGCCCAAATGACAAACTGGGAAAAAATATCCACAATGCATTTAACTGACTTTACATTTTTTGTATCGGATATATATTTAAATAAAAATATTAATAAAATAAAAACATCCTAAATTTAAAGGGTAATATATTTTAACAGAGGCTAAAGGAACTTTACATTATTAAACAAGTATATAATGCTCATACACTGCCATAATAACTACAATTTAAAATTCTGAAAACATTAAGCATTGACACAATTATGAAGGAGCAATCATTATTTAAAGACACATATGATATAATCATTTTGAAAATTTGCAGTTTCTTATAAAGTTAAGCATGCACCTAACCTAAGACCCAGCAATTTATTGTTCAGTATTAATTAAATGAAGAGAAATGAAAATATATCCATGAAATGACTTTTAAAATAGTGTTTAGAATATATTTATTCATGGTATCTACAACTGGAACAACATTAAAGTATACCACAGAAGAACAGATAAACAATTTTTATAAATTCACTTTCTGGAATTTTTTTCAGCAACGATAAAGAATAAACAAATGCTATACAATTTGGCTACATCATAAAAATGTAATGTTGAGCAAAACATTCAGAAATGAAATATAACTTTCTATATATTTTCATTTACATGGGTTTCAAGAATAGGCAAAACTAATCTGTGGTGATAACAATATCAGCACAGTGGTTATCTATTGGTTATAGAAGATGACTTCAAAAGAGAGATTTAGGTTTCTTTGTTCATGGAGATAGTCTATAGATTGATAAAGGAGCTAGTTACAATGAGGTATTTGTCAAAATTATCTACTTGAGTATTTAAGATCTATGAATTTCACTAACAAATTTATATCAATTAAAGTTTAATAACAAAAAAGACTTTGGATTTTATCTATGTGCTTGAAAATTTGTCCTCTAGATATCTAGAGTCTAGAAGAGTTTACTGATTCTGATGTTTCATGCAACTTCCAAGGACACTCCAGCCAAATATTGACTAGTTTACTAGGCCTACCATAACAAAATACTATATATTGGGAGGCTTAAACAACAGAAATATATTTTCTCACAGTTCTTGAGGCTCAAAGCCTAAGATCAGGTATTGGCAGGTTTGGTTTCTCCTAGTCTCCCCTCCATGGCCACCTCATTGCATCCTCACAGAGACTGTTCTTTGTGTATACATCACTGGGATCTCCTTTACATGTCTTATAAGTACACCAGTTATGTGATATTAGGTATAAATAAAGTCATACCACCCTTATGATTTTTTTGTTGAAAAAAATCTTTGGTCAGATTTAATTCAGAAACCACACAATTCATCCATTTAAAATATACAATTAAATGGCTTTTCATTTGTTGACAGATTTGTGCAACCATCACCACAGTCACTTTTAGAATATTTTCATCGTCTCAAAAAATACCCTGTATCCTCACACTATCACCCCCTACATCCTACTACCTTCAGCTTATTCCTCAGCAACCACTAACATTCTTTACATCGCTATAGATTTGCCTATTCAGGACGCTTCTTATAAGTAGAATTATATAATATGTGGCCTTTTGTGATGGGCTTCATTCACTTGGCACAATGTTTTCAAGGTTGTAGCATATGTCAGTACCTTGATTCCTTTTAATGACTGCATAGTATTCTGCCATATGGCTATGTCATATTTTGTTTCTGCATTCATCATTCATTGATATTATGGTATTTTAACCTTTTGGTTCTTGTGAATAATGCTACAAAGATTTAATGATGAATACTGTAAAAGCAATTTTAACCAAAACAAAAATTGATAACTGATACATAACTAAAGAACTTCTGCAAAGAAAAGGTAACTATCGCTAGAGTAAACAATCTACAGAATGGGAGAAAATACTTGCAAACTACATATCTAACAAACGTCTAAAATCCAAAAAACCAGCCCCACTAAAAATGAAAAGATATGAATAGACACATCTCAAAGGAAGACATACGCAGGGTCAACATGCATATGAAAAAAATAACATCACTAATCATTAACAAAGTGTAAATCAAAACCACAATGAGATACCATCTCAAACCAGTCAGATAAAAATCAAAAAATAACAGATACTGACAATGTTGTGAAGAAAGGAGGAACAGTTATACTCTGCTGGTGGGAATGTAAATTAGTTCAGCCGATGTGGAAAGCAGTTTGGAGATTTATCAAAGAACTTAAAACAGGATTACTATTTAATTCATCAAATACATTACTGAGCATATATACCCAAAAGTATAAATTGTTGTACCATAAAGACACATGTACACACATGTTCATCACAGCACTGTTCACAACAGCAAAGACATGGAATCAACCTAGATGCCCATCAACAATAGGCTGGATAAAAACTGTGGTAGACATACATCATGAAAGTAATACTATCCAACCGTAAAAACAAGTAAAATCCTGTCATTTGCAGTAACATGGATGCAATTGCAGTCCTTTATACTAAATGTAATAATCATTGAAATAAATATTTTTTAGGATTTTATTAAATAAATTTTGTTATTTTACTCTAGACATTTTTAAGTGGCCTTTTATTTATGAAATATTTGTTTTCCTTTAAATGTTTTAAAATGTGTAAAAATCCATCAGTAAGGATGTTTCCTATAAGTACTGCACACTAAAAGATTGTGCTACTGGAGCTCCAGTAAGTACATTTCAAATATTCAATTGTTTTACTTTTTAATGGAGTGGAGCACATTCTTACTGGTAAAGACAAGAGAAACACAATTTTATTTTTCTCATATCAATTTGTTTGTATGCACAGATGGAGCTAATGAAAATGGTCTTTATTTCCCATTTGTATTTGTTATCTCCATAAATTGATGGACTACATAATAATTGGGTGATAAAAATTTTTCCACTCATTATAGGAGAATTGGGTAGAAGATATTTGAGGTTGCAAAGCACAGCACACAATATTTTTATAAGGTTTTCTTTTCTATTTTAAGCTCTCTTCTATTTTTTTTTTCTTTCTAAGCTCTTCACTGGCTCAAAAGCTAAGGCTAGTGCTATGTTCAGTCTGTTTTTTATGCTAAGAATTGAAAAGTGAACAAAGAGGCAGAAAAACTCTCCTCCACCTCTTGACTCCATGTAATATCATATAATTTCTGTTTAGGATGCCAATGCTGCTTATGAATATCAATCAACCAATCAAAACAGATGGTATTCAGAAGTCCAAGAAAATCATTTTATGTAGATGCCTAGAACGTAGATCCTACATTTAATAGAAGAAGCAAATCCAGTCTTTTTCTATGCCTCTTGTTTGCCTCTCCATAGCTACAGTTTGCAAGTTTACACTTCAAATAAAAAACAATCAGACTGAAAAGTATAGCTGTGCCTTTTCAGCTTACTTCCAATGTGAGATGAATACTAATATTTCACTCCCTTCAAACAGTGTGAAAAATTGGCCACTGAAAACACTGAGTATGTTAGTGGTGCTCTCACTGGGTCTACTGCTTCATTCATCCTTACTTTCCTTTAAATTGAATTTCAACTCACATAAAGGAAAATAAAACACAAAAGGAAAAGAAAAAATGTGAAAATAATGAAAAGTGCGGAGAACATACATATCCATCAGCCTCTTTATCTTCCACCAGAAAATATCACAAAACAGGTTGATTTGTTTTGCAGTTATGCGTTTATGAGGAAATTTTAAAAAATCAATTTGTAGTTTTTTTTCAAACTGAATGTCGTCTTAAGTATATAAAAATTCGTTTTATTTCCCAGAATTGTGTTGGAGAAATAAATAAATGTAATTGATTTCATTTCCCAGAGTTGTATTTTGAAAGTACTGAGGAAGTAAAAGTATCCTAGGCCAATACTTAAACAAAATTTTAGTTTATTGAAAGTTATGTGTGAATATTTTGATGTTAAATGATTATATGACCTTTTGACCAATTCCATGTTCTGAAAGCACTATATTCTATTGTCTACCCTTCTACTAAATTCACTGGTTTTTTCTTAGACTTCACTGGCTTCTACTTCTGCATGAACTTTGCAGACTTCATGTGCTCAGTGCATCTTTGATAGATGTTGGTGTTCCTCTTCAAATATTCTCACTCTTTAGGCATCTCAAACTACATTGTCTTCACTTACAATGTATGTCTGATGACTTTCACATTTACTTGTAGTGACTAGATAAATATGCCTCTTATTTACTTATTAACTGTTATTTATTACTTATTAACTGTTATTTACTTATTAACTGTTATTGAACATGTCCTCTTGAATACAACACATCAACTTCCTCCAAACCTGACTTACCAGCTTGCTTCCCCTGGATGCCTTCTCAATGAAAATACTAAATACACATGATGGAGCCATGGTCACCATCATTTATTCTACCATACTTATCCCTCTTCCTTATTCCTCAATATTAATAAATAGATACCACTGATCCTATATTCTAATTATTTTTCTCAAGTTGCTTTAGTTTTCACAATACCCCCCCACTTACAATTTTATAGCTAATAGCCTCCTAACTGCTCCCTCTATAAAGAGTGGTATTTCTAAAATATAAAACTTACTATCTTATTCCTTGCCTTACAATTGTTTTTTTATTGGTACTGGGCTAAGCTTTAAACATTCCTCTGGCCCTTCTTACGTCTCCTGATTCTGTTATCAGTCCTTTAATAGTACACTCTGTATTCTTACCAAATTAAAATTTACTTGCTTTTTCTTTCTTGAAACTTTATCATGTGTGACAGTAAAGTCAACTTTTACACATTTTCTATGTATTCTTTATATCTCAAATTAAAAATTTATATCACCAAATATTCTTCATGATCACTCCCGTATATTTGGATTTGTTGCCGCCCATAGACAACTCTATTTCTCTATCACATCACTTACCACATTTAAAGTAAATAACTATTTGCCTACCTGACTTCCTAACTGGAATTTTCACTGACTAAGTAACTGATCCAACTTCTTTACTATTATGCCTACATTAAATGGATAATTTTAAATTTTTTCAACATGTGATATTCCAGGAGGAGGTTAATAAATATTTTATTAGGTAGCATTAACTAAAAGGACACACTTTCCCCTATGCACTTTAGACTTGATAGTATGGTTCAGAAAACACTGGGAATCTTCATATTTCTCTCCAGAGGCACAGAGAGAAGAGGCAAATAGTTAGATCTATTGGGTTGCATGATGCCTAACCTTGTTGAATAACACTATACTATGGCCTAAGCATAGTAAGAATGAAGCAGAGCTGCCAGATCCAAAAGAAACATTCAGCCTGGGGGTGAGAGTTTTATTGGTAACCAGTTAGGAATTGTAAAGTGAGAGTCTGTCCCTAATGTCTGATTATTAGTTACATGCTTGAGTAACAGAGGTTTATGGATCATCATTTTTGTAATGGTATTGAAGTGGGGATGGGTGGCATGGGAAATCTGTAGACTGTGTTTCAAAATTGCCAAACATCTAACAAAAAAGCATCACACACTGAGGTCTGTGGGGGGGAACTAGGGAAGGGACAGTGGGAGATGGGGAGTTGGGGAGGGATAACATAGGGAGAAATGCCAGATATAAGTGATGGGGAGGAAGGCATCAAACCACATTGCCATGTATGTACCTATGCAACAATCCTGCATGTTCTTCACATGTACCCCAAAACCTAAAAGGCAATAAAATAAAAATATTTTGGTACATGCATACTAAAAAAAAAAAACATTTATTTCTGACTATTAATACTATTTATTTAAAAATATTATTTGAAGCTTAATATTTCTAGGTAATGTTAGGTACTGAAGATCTAAAAATGGAAAAGTCACGGTTCCTCTCTAAAGTAATCTAAAATATACATGGGAGGCAAACATATACACAGATAATCAGAATATAACAATCCAAGTACAATAATATCAGTATGTGCAACTTATGCTAATAGCAGAATAAGTCAATTCTGCTTGATTACCAGAGTAATCTTTGTAAAGAATAAAATGACTGAATTTTGATAAATAAAAAGGAAATTACAAAAAATAAAAGATGAGAAATGATGTCCTGGGGAAAGGGAACATACAGTTTAAAACAGCACACTATTTTTAGGGAATGATAAAGGGTCATTATTGCCTATTTTCTTGACTCATGTAACAGCATTCTCTGTGTACATTCACATTTTTTTTTATTGTTTTCTGGTTGTTTTGTATACATCTTTAGTTAATTTTTCCTTTCTTGCTGTCTTGCTGTGTGATTTGATAGTTTTTGTAGTTGTATGCTTTAATTTTTTTTCCCTTTACCTTTGGTGTATCTACTACTAAGGTTTTGCATCATGGTTACCATGATGCTTAGGTAAAAACCTCTTAAAATTATGTTGGGTTAGCTGATAACTTGTTAAGTTTGAACACATTAACACAACTAGATTACCTACCATGTTATGTGTTTTTGGTGTCATCCTTTATAACTTTTTATAGTGTTTTCCTTTTAATAAATTGTTGTAGCTATAGTTATTTATAATCCTTCATCTATTAATTTTATACTAGAGATATAAGTGATTTCCCTTTATAATGTTAAGAGTTTTCTGATTTCAATTATATACTTTTACCAGTGAGTTTCATACTTTGTTATGTTTTCAAGTTACTAATTAATATCCTTACATTTTGGGTGACTCACTTCAGTATTTCTAGACTGGTCTACTGGTGAAGAATTCCCTCTGCTTTTGTTTGAGTTTGACAGTTTTTATTTCACTTTCGTTTATGAAGAACACTTTTGTCAAATATGGTATTATTTTCTGACATAATTATTTCCTTCAGCACTTTGAATATATCATCACACTGGCTCCTGGTCTGCAAATTTTCTGCTGAGGAATTTGCTGAAAATCTTACTAGGGCCAGGTGCGGTGGCTCAAGCCTGTAATCTCAGCATTTTGGAAGGCTGAGTTGGGTTGATCACTTGAGTCCAGGAGTTTGAGACCCGCCTGGCCAACATAGTTAAACCCCATCTCTACTCAAAATAGACATATTAGCCGAGTGTAGTGGTGCACCCCTGCAGTCCCACCTACTCAGGAGGGTGAGACAGGAGAATTGCTTGAACCCAGGAGGCAGAGGTTGCAGTGAGCCAAGATTGTGCCACTATACTCCAGGCTAGGTGACAGAGACCCTGTCTCAAACAAAACAAACAAAAAACCCCCCAAAAAATAACCTTATTTGCGTTTCCTTGGATGTGAGTATTTTTCCACCCTTTTGCTTTCAAATGTATCTCTTTGTCTTTCATTTTTGTCCATTTGATTATAATACACCTTGGGGTAATCTTTGGGTTGAATCAGATTGGAGATTTTTGAGTTCTTCATACTTGGTTGTTTATATCTTTCTCAAGATTTGGGAAATGTTCAACCAATATTTCTTTAAGTAAGCTTTCCATTTCATTGTCTTTCTCTTTTTCTTCTTTAGTACTTATAATATTAATGTTAGCCCT
The DNA here is from genome assembly GCF_009761245.1 of Sapajus apella. Classification (NCBI taxonomy): domain Eukaryota; kingdom Metazoa; phylum Chordata; class Mammalia; order Primates; family Cebidae; genus Sapajus; species Sapajus apella. The sequence continues at coordinate 21,222,827 of NW_022436947.1, forward strand.
CTTGATATTCTCCTGCAAATCCCATAGGCTGTCTTCATTCATTTTCATTGTTTTTAAAATTTTTTCTCTGACTTTGTATTTTCAGATAACCTATCTTAAGTTCAAAGATTATTTCTTCTTCTTGAGCATTTCTATTATTGATATGCTTGACTGCATTTTTTATTTTATTCATTGTGTTATTGAGCTCCAGAGTTTCTGCTTGGTTCTTTTATATAATTTTACTCTCTCAGTTTAAATTCTCATTTTGTTTGCATATTATTTTTCTGATATCATTAAATTTTCTCTCTATGTTTTCCTAAGTTCATTAAGCTTCATTAAAAGTGTTACTTTAAATTATTTGTCAGAAAATGTATAGATCCATCTTTAGGGGTCAGTTAATGAGAAATTATTGTGGTCTTTTGTGGTCATGTTTCCTTTTATTTTAAAATATTTCTTATTGCACTTCATTGATGCCTGCTCATATGTTGGAGTAGTCACTTCTTCTAGACTTTCCAAACTGTCTTTATTGGGAGAAGACTTCCCCTTATGAGTGAGGACACCCACTGGGTTGGTTGTGATGGTTCTGGCTGTACACTTGAACCTATAAAACATTGATAAAAAAAGATTGAAGAAGAAAAATATATGGAAAAATACTTTGCATTCATGAATTGGAAGAATTAAAATTGTTAAAATATACATATTATACAAATTGATCTACAGACTAAATGCAATCCTTCTTGACATCCCAGTGGCATTTTTCATAGAAATAGAAAAAATATCTAAAATATGCAGTAAACCACAAAACACTCTAACTAGCCTAAGTAATACTGAGTAAAACAATGAAGCTCCAGGTATCACACTACCTGATCTCCAGATATACCGCCAGTCTGTAGTCATAAAACAGCATGGGTCTAGCATAAAAACAGACATGTCTACCAGTGGAACAGGATAGAGAGGTCAGAAATAAATCCAGCATTTAAGGTCAATTGATGTTTGGCAAAATTGCCAATACACATGATAGGGAAAGGATAGTCTTTTCAGTAAATGGTATTGTGAAAACTGGATATTCACATGCAGAAGAATAATATTGGACCCATATTTCTCACTATGTACAAAAATCAACTTAAAATGAATAAAGTCTTAAACCTAATATGTAATAATCTAAAAGTACTAGAAGAAAGCCTGGAAAAAAGCATCCTTACATTTGCTGGGTGTATTACTTTATTTTCACACTGCTGATAAAGATATACCTGAGACAAGGACATTTACAAAAATCTAAGAATACTGATTATTTAATGGCCATAGGTAAGGAAACTTTACTCTTCTATGTTAATTTTCTCAATGTTTGTTTCTAATTCAAGAGTTGTCACATTAACTTAGAGTGCAAAAATCTAATCATAACCGGATATCAAGAAATGTTCTTCACATGAAGAACTGTCAACTGAAAAGTCTACTTTGAGGTGAAATGTGGGAAAATGAAAGATGTCTCTACTATTTGTTTATTTTTTCTGGGGTTCAAAATCATTGAATTTAATTAATTTGATGACACCTTAGGTTGTACCTTTGGTGCCATATCTAATGTTTTGAAAAAAAAAGGCAGATCTCTTTCATTTAACCTGCATCTATATGACACTTTCATCATTTTCATTTATCATATAAAGGATAGTGTAGATTATCTGGAACTATTACTCACATATTTCTCACTTGCTTCTAGGTCTCTTGTCTTTCCTGAGTTCCTTTGCAATATTTAATTGAAATAGGGCACAAATATAACTTAAAATAAATGTAATTGAAAAATACAGATAGTGGAACAAAGATATATTTCATTGGAAGAGAATGTAATTAAGAGAGTTGTGAGACAATAAGGAACAAAGAGACAGAACAAAGCAAGGGGAAGAAACAGCGTGTAGAGTAGTCCCAAGAGAGAACAGCAGATTGTTCCTGTCCTCTTGTAAGTAGAATGATTTTTGAATTAGCAAGACAATGAATGAATAATTAGGGATAGAAAAGGCATTCTATGTTCCAGTGATCCAAATGACATTTCTAAAATTGCTTGAATATATATAAATTATCCTGCTTGAAAATACAAGTTTATGAAAGTTAATTAATTCAAAAAGTAAGAAAAATTTCCTCTTTGGTAGTTATGCTCATACTTTGCAGAATCTTCTAATATCATTATAAAAGTACTGTATTTTGTGCCCTGAGATTTTGTTTTCACATATGTCTTTACTGTGGAGATACTTGAGTGATACAGTAAAAGATGATTTAAGCACCCTTTGGAATATAAAATAATGAAGTGCTTTGAATACATGCTTAATACACATTTAACAATTTTAACAGTTTTATTTAACACACACCATTAGACTAGATGTGATGATAATCTTGTTTTATTATAAAATTCAAATATATAAATATTTTATTAATTTAAAAGTGATAGTTTGTATTTTAATCAGACAGATATTTAGTAAAAAGTGTCTACCCCGTGAAAAATGTTTGAATATATCTTTTTTTGTGTGTATATGTTTGCAAGCATATCCCCTTATAAAAGGGATAAAATGGCAATAATGTATGTTAAAGTAGAATTTACTTGAATTATACTCTGAGAAAATGTCTGAAGTCTTTAATCAAATAAAATTTTTTCACATTATGTTTTTCTTTTAAATGAGGATCATCTGAAAATTGTATTTTGTAAATTTTCATATTTGTATTTATTTCAGTAAGATTATTATTTATTGCTAATATACTTCAACTTTCCATCAGATATTTTTTAACTGCATGATTATCTTCAATGGGACAAATAGCTTTAGACAATCTAATCATTTTGATCGTCAAATTACAAACATATATACTTTAAAAAGCTTAGTTATCAAAGACACAGTCGAGTACACTACTGTAAAGAAGAAAAACACTATGGTAGGATCATGTTTTTGAAAAAGGTGCTTTCTGGCTTCTGTTTGCCAGAATCAGGATCATTTCAAATGATTAAAGCCAGCACACTGTACTATAGCTGCTACATGACTAATAATACCATTGAAGAGGTAAAAATGGATCATGACTTCTACTAACTGGAAAGAATTTGTATTTATATGACATGAGAATCAATAAAGTTATTTAATGTTGGTAGATCATTTAATGTTAGTAGATCAGTTAATAATCGGTCTTTCCAGGATCCCACTGCACCTTAACCATTTCCCATGAACATATTAATAGAAACTTTCTTGTAGACTAATTTACTAATATGAATAAGCACATCCCAGAAAATTTCTGGGAAAATTGAAAACTGAAGGTGTCTGCAGCAAAAGTTGCTTTTAAAAGACAGACATGTTTTAAAGAGACTGTCTTCTAAACACATAGTTTTAGGAGATTTTTTTAAAAGGCAAAGAGAAAGAAATAGGCACTCTTCAGCAAAGGAAAAGAAAAACAAACGCTGAAAACCATAAAATCAGGGGTAATCTCTCTGGTGATGTGGGTAATCCATATCCACCACTAAATTAAAGAAACAAAGAAACAAAAATATTGTCTCTAAAGTACCATACTGACAGAAAAGGGTGTCAATAAATGTGACTCTTATAAAACACACTAATATAAAAACATTTTAAAATTACAAAACTAAAGTTGATATAAATAGGGAGTCAATTTCACACATCAAATCCTACCCCTTTCCACATTTAACGAGAATGTGTAAAACCTAGGTGCAAAAATATTTAAAATACTGTTAAAATATTAAGAAATAATAATAGATTTGAACAAATGGAATACACACTGTTCTTGCATAACATTATAGAATACAGATATTAGGTCTCTCTAAATTAATTTATAAATACAACCTAACTCCAATAAAAATTCCAGCTATTTTTGGAATTGAAGAAGTTGATTCTGGAGTTTTTAAGGAAAACCAAACATTCAAATCAATAATAGCCAGGTAAACACTGGGGAAAATAAACACACAAATATTAAAACTGTGGTGCAGTGCTGGTATCATGAGCTTAATTTTGTCTCTCATTAATACATATTGAATTGTAACCCTTTGGAGCATCAAATTATGACATTTGGAAATAAGGTTATTGCACGTCATTAATTAAGATCACAATGGAGTATGTTGAACCCTTAATCTAGTATAACTGATGTCATTATAAGAAAAGATACAGAGATAGACTCACAGGGAGAATACTATGTGTTGATGGAGGCAGAGATTCTAGTAATATGTCTACTAGCTAAGGAGTACCATGGATATGTTTCTTTATCAGCGTCTAAGAGAAGGGCATGAAGCAGCTTCTTCTCTAATACACTCAAAAATGGCTTGGTCCCTCCAACACTTTGATTTAGGACTTCTAGCTTCCATTATTGTGAGAGAATAAATTTCTATTGTTTTAAGTTACCCAGTTTGCAGTACTTTGTTACAACAGCCCTAGGATCAAAAACCCTACTAATACAAAAACACAGTATAGATATTTGCTGTAATGAAAACAGTATACTACTGGCACATGGAGATTTTATATTTATATATATATATATATATATATATATATATATATATAATATATAATCTGTCTATCAGCTATCTATCTATGAAAATTGAGTAACTGACACAACAAACATTTGAAATCACTGGAGAAAAAATGAGCTTTTAAATAAGTGGTGCCATGACATCTGACAGCCTTTGAAAAGTAGATAAAATATCTCATACCATACAAAAACTCCAAATGAATTAAGTGTCTAAATGCAAAAAGTAATTAAACAATAGAAGACTAGAATAATAGGTGGGTGAATTTCTCTTTAAATGTGAAGCAGTGAAAGCCTTTGTAATATGACTAAAAATCTAGACAATATATGATTTACTGTGGCTATATAAATATTAAAAACATTTGCATGACACAAGTAGCATAAGTAAAGTCAAAAGGTAATTGACAAACTAGGACAAAGTATTTAAAACATACTATAAACAAAGAGATTTTATTGCTAATAGATAACTCAAAAAGTGAAGGAAGTAAAGAACAAAGATCCAATAAGAAAGTACGTATCTACAACCTTCTTCAACTTTGCCAATTATCTTAGTCTCACATGTTTGGTGTGAAAAGAGTGATTGCTGGTAAAGGCTTTTGGCCACAGAAGACCATATTTTAACATTGAATCACAGTGAGAAATGAATTTGTCGAGAAAACTTTTAATAGAAATAAAGCCACATGATTATAATAATGCTAATTGTAAATCCCATTAGCTTAAGCAAAAGAAGTCAGAGGTGCTTTAAAGGGCAGAGACAAATAGAGAAGTTGCTTGAGAAAACAGGAGTGTGAATTTAATATATAAAACCAAAGTGTGGTGTGTGTGTGCTCATACATGTGAAATGTTTACATCTGACAGCTTTTATAGATATGCATCATATGTATCTTCTAATAGACAGTTATATAAATTATGAATTTATTAATCTAAGAGAGGAGTTCAGTTATATTGACCAGCATCAATTTTAGACCAAACGTAGAATATTTAGTGACTTTTGATTCTATCATGATTCCCTTAATCCCAACTATGAAATTAAATTATCTTTTCTACTCTTTAAAGTCTGTTATAATATCAGTTCACACACAGGAAATATTACTTGACTGATTATGGCTTAGAGGACTATCTGAAGGGCATTTTCATCATACAAGGTATTTGAAGTATGAATGTCATAGGTCAGATATTTGAGAGACAATATAAAGGCTCTCAGATCTTCCAAGAAGTCTTGAGAACCATGTTATGCCATGCCTTTACCCCTGAGAAAAGATGCCCTGTGCACAGTTGAACCCAAAGGATGATTATACATATCAACTGCTTTATTTCTCAATCTACTTGAAGAATGAACAGTTTCTGAGTCATATTATCTTTCCTCCAACAACCTTTGCTCTATTTTAATTTAAAAATTCTAATTTTCCCTATTGTTTGTAGCTATTTAATTAGATTAAATAATATCCACTTAGCAATTTTTAAAGAAAATGAATTTTGACAAATGTCACAAAAGGTTTCACATCATCATAAATGAAATAGATTTCATTCTTCAACTTTCTACGTTAATTTGCTTCCTAATAAACTTATCCATGAAAATTGCCCCTGTCATTCTACTTATAGCTAATTTTGTCAGATCATCTCTAAAGACCATCTCTAAAATCACACTATAATAATGGCATTTAAAACTAGACTGTTATTCAATGCTAGAATCACAAAAAGGCTATCTATTTCACTCCTTTAAAGCATTTATATTTTTGGTTATGAAAATTATGTGAGAATAACGAGTATATTAAAAGAAACTACACAAGCTTCTGATCCCATAAAACTTGTCTAAATTGCCAGAATTAAGACTAAAGACTAAAGAACTATATATAATATCAACATAAATGGTTTACTTTTTTCTCTTGCCAAGATTTTATTCACTTTGTTGCTTATCCTCAGAATAGAAATAAGCTTAAAGAAAACAGGTTTAAAATTTCTCCCAGATACTTATAACAGTATAGGATTACTCTTTGAAATGAGGAAATAGTACATATGTGTGTGTATGTGCATGTGTATATAATAAAAATTCAAAATTTTAAGATCAAAATCTTTATTTGTAACCTTTATTCTCCAGTAGATATAAAGTATTAAGATAAGCAATTGGTAGTCCTTTTTCCTCTAATTTTTATTTATTGTGGTAAGCAAACTTAGCAATGTATCCCCTTAAAATTTTAAGTGTATGATACAATATCATTAACTGTAGACACATTATTACGCTGGAGATCTCTAGAACTTACTCATCTTACATAACTGGAATTACATCCCTTAACTCAGTATGATGGAGGAAAAGCTTCTGGGAAATTCCACTGCTCTCTGTATGAGTGAATTATTGCACTTACCTGAAAACGAGAAATGACTTTGGTATTATACTGTGTACTGTAAGAGCACTGAGATTGCTTCTTTCCCAAGTTTGAGTCTAAACATTGCAACTGACAAAATGTAAGATCTTATGATTGTTTCCTTCTATCTTTAAAATAGGCATAATAGCAACTGACTCTCAGAATTATTGTGAGGAGAGAAAATGTAATAAATGTAAAGGTTTTGTTTTGTTTTTAACTGTGGATTACTGAACAAATGTAAGTTAATGTAGTTTATCAGGATTATACTTGATACTTTACTGATGGATAATATTCTTTATGACATCCTAGTAGACAATTAAAACTTGACATTAAATGGTTGTTTTTTCTGGTATAATGGTAACAATGTTGTTGCTTGAGAGAACAAGGAAGAACAATACTGATAAGGAGATTCACACCCCTGATAATGACTTAAAAATTAATACCTGTTTACATGAACATCCATAGATTATGCATTGGACTACAGATTAGGGAACGTTTTCAGTTCCAGCTCTGTAACTTATTTGCATATCTCTGGACTTCAGTTTTCTTCAAATGTAAATAACCAAAGGAGACACTAGTTTTTTATCAAATTAAACAAGATAATGATCAATGGTCAGTCAAGGAGAGCCAATATGAGAGTGTAATCTAGGCCTCAGGGACCCCTGTCTACCCTGTTTCAGTCAAAATGTTTCTACTTTTATCTTCTCCAGTGTCATGAGGGATTTACTATACAGAAATCATTCAAAATATAAAAATGTAAGAATCCTTGTGGCTTTTATCTTCTATAATAAGAAAATTCTACATAAAGCTCTGATATAGAAAACTGAAACTCCACACAGGAGTTTCACACAGACAAGTATAGTGATACTATTACTTTCAACCAAAAGAATATAAAATTTTAGTCTGTACGATTTACTATCGTGGTATATTTAGTGTATACTCAGACAGATGATATGCTTATCTCTCCTCAAGTGCTAGATTTTATATTGATGGCGATAAGGCAGTGCTACTTAGGAAAAGTGAAATATTCTACAGACAAAGAAGTCAGGAAAGACCTACATACATTAAAATATCAGTCAAGAGAAGGGGAACAGGTAAATAACAAGACTACATAGAAAATTATAGGAATGTCAAGTAATATAGGTTTAAGTAAGCAAGATCTGGAGTCCAGGTGGAAAGAGGACCAGTGACCTCTTTCAGAATCTCTCTAGCATGGAATCCAGTTGTAGCAGCTGTGATCTCAGACAGGTAGAAAAATGGTGTTATTGGGTGGAGAAAGTAAAAGAAGTGAAATTTTGTTGGCAAATATGCTTTCTACTTTGCACTGATATCTTTGACCTTTCCTAAATTAGAAATACTGGCAAAATAGCAACTGATATCTAAGGTAATTTTTTTCTTTTTTTTTTTTTCCAGTAAAAAGTGACTGAAAGAAGCATTTGGGATTCATAACAGAAGTCATTAAAAAGAGGTATGATGAATATGATGACCTTAGAATGATACTGATCCTCACAATGAAGCATAAAGTTAAAAGCAGATAAATACCGAACTTTCAAAATTCCTTAAAATTATATAGATTTAATTTGAATGTGAGTATTTTATGGACTTAAAGGAGACAAATTGCTGTTTATAGCTCCTAGCAAGTGTTTAACAATTGTAAGAGGCAACTGGGAAGAAACAAAAATTAATAAAGTTTAGAATTTTTAAAATGTTTCCTCTTCAGTCACAAACTAAGTACCTACTTATGCCAACCTCTGGAGTAGGGATAACATGATAAATTAAAGGTCTTACCTGCTCCTGAACAGCATAGAGTCTATAAACATGTCAAACCCACAGCCCATGGGCTGCACATGGCTTAGGAGAGATTTGAATGCTGCCCAACACAAATTTGTAAACCTTAAAACATTATGAGCATTTCTGGGGAATTATTTTTAATCTCATCAGCTATTGGTAGTGTTAGTGCATTTTATGTGTGGCTCATGACAATTTTTCTTCTTCCAGTGTGGCCCAGGGAAGCCAAAAGATTAGACACACTGGTCTAAAGGATAGGAAAAGAAGATAAATGAAATTTAATACATTAAGCCTACACAATAAAAAAATAACAAAATGCTATGTTAGCATATATGAAAAATACGTTTCCAGTATTCATCTGAAATAATTTAACATTTTATAGGTCAGAGGACTTTAAATGTTCATATTTAAATGTAGACAAGATTTCAGCTGGCTACTCTAAAGTGAAAAATCAATTGGATATAAATAAACGCCTTACTCTGTGATTGGTTTTAACAGCATGGTGTATGTCATATTGGAAAAAAGCAAACTTGAAGTTTTAAGATAACAGCATGTTCTTTGGTCACAGGTGAACTGATTGCCCTGTGTTTAAATGAGTATAACTTCTTTTGGAATTCATAATTAAAAATAATCGCATTAAGACTATATTAATTCCAGTATAAATTAGAAATAAGTTTAAGTAATAATATAATAGAAATTCCTTAATTCACTTTCTCTTGGAGTAATTAGTTGAATTTTCTTTATTTATTTTTTAAATACCGAAGACAAACTTTCTAGTAATTGGCATTATATGAGTAATAATAAATCTGTTTTAATATAAAAATTGCAGAAACGGTTTTAGAACATTAAGGATTTTTCAAATCTATCTTTTTACATATATGCCAGGATATAATTCTTTATTGGCAGAATTAGAAATCCTTGACAGAGTACACTTTACCAATTAGAAAAATGAATAATTTCCGGCATATAGACCAATGTTGTCTAGTAGTTTTCCTAATAAAACAATTATGTTTGCAATATGATTAGGGTGAGGTCTAACTCAATTAGTAATCTGTGATTATGACTGCCTTTTAATCCCAATTCGTGGCATGGCAATAAGGTGCTTATTAGATCAGTGATGCTCAAAATGACACATGGTTTTAATGTCAGGTGTGGCCACATATTCCTTGTATGTCACCAAAATTTGTATATCACATTACTTGTTCCAGCAACAGACCACATATGAGATGGTACCTGTATATTTTTCCTTACTTGGTCCTTTCAGGTTGGAGGATTGGGATAATTTGATTTAATGAGCTTTTTTAAATTGTGACTTCTTTAGAGATGATAAAGTATTAAGTTGGTCTCTTCTTCATTTGTAATACATAAAGAACAAACTTCTGGAAGTAAAATCAGAACAATTTTCATAAATGTACTTACAATCCTCTGTACTAAGGTTTTGTAAAATCAGAGAACTTTACTCTTAAACAAAAAGATCCTTGCTTTCTTCTCTATTTGTCATTATATAGTGCTTTTGTATTTTGGATAGTGTCTTTGATCCAATTATGAAATTCAGTCTTCTAAATACAGTTATCCGTCAGTATGCCCAGGGTATTGACTCCAGAACCTCTGTGTAGACTAAATTCCATGCACACTCAAGTCCCACAGGTGGCCCTATGGAGCCACTTAAATGCTAATGTGACCCTCTGCACTTGTGGGGTTTGCATCCTATGAGTAGTATATTTTCAATCTCTGTTTGGTTAGAAAAAATTCATGCATAATTGGACCCTTGAATTTCAAACCTGTGGTGTCTATTGTAGTTATCTGTTCATGCAAAACAAAACAAAACAAAAAATGAAACAAAAACCAAAACATAGACATACTTTTTCCCAAAATAACTCATTCACTCACCACAAAGGCTTAGAAAGAAAGAAAATAGAAGTATATCTGTGTACGAGTTAAAAATACAGATGTTTATAGTAAAATATAAACTTAATTTATTAGTGTCATTATGATCGCCATGGTTTTAAAGTATTCATTATTAAGCTTGTGCACATTGGGGAATAATAACTAGCATAATTATTATTGAAAAAGTATTATTTTGAAAAAAGTACCAAGCACACCTCTCTCAGTGATGAGAAAACATCTTCGATTGGTTTTGTCATTTTCTATGATTGGTGTACGGTCACCCCTGTATACTGGGGATTGGTTCCAGGACTCCTATGGACACAAAAATCAATGGATAGATAGTCAAGACCCTTATATAAAATGACGTAGGGGAAGAGGTGGAGCATGACGGCATAATGTAAAGCTCCATCAATCATGCCCCTCACAAGGACAAGAGATTAACAACTCTTAACATTAACAGAGAAAATGAAAATAAAATAAAACTACCTTTAGAAGAACCAAAAATCAGGCGAGCACTCACAGTACCTGGTTTTAACTGCAAATCGCTGAAAGAGGAACTTAAGAGGTAAAGAAAAAGCAATCCTAAATCTCCGAGGGCACCCCTTCATCACCTCTGGTATCAGCAGTGGTGTGGTATTGGAGAATATCCCTGGGTACTAAAAGAAATATAACACAGCATTTGTGCAACATTGGACTAAGTGCTGTCCTGTTAGAGCAGAAATGAAAACCAGACCAAACTCAGCTGACACCTGCCCACAGACGTAGCACTAAATCTAGCCCCAGCCAGAGGGGAATCCCTGGTCCCACTAGTTCGAACTTGAGTGCCTGCAAACCTCACCACCAATGGTTACAGCACTCTGTGTCTCCAAGTAAAGTTGAAAGGCGCCGGGCACGGTGGCTCATGCCTGTAATCCCAGCACTTTGGGAAGCTGAGGCAGACAGATCACAAGGTTGGGAGTTCAAGACCAGCCTGACTAACATGGTAAAACCCTGTCTCTACTGAAAATACAAAAATTAGCCGGACATGGTGGTGAATGCCTGTAATCCCAGCTAATTGGGAGGCTGAGGCAGGAGAATTGCTTGAACCTGGGAGGCAGAGGTTGCATTGAGCTGAGATTATGCCACTACACTCCAGCCTGAGTAATAGCTTGAGATCCTGTTTCAAAAAAAATAAAAAAGAAGAAAAAAAAAGTTGAAAGGCAGTCTGGTCCATAAAGACTACAACTCTTAGGTCAGTCCTAGTGCTGAACTAGGTCCAGAAACAGTGGACTGAGGGGTTACCTGACATACTGAAATACCAGCAAGGGAAGCCAATGGAGTGTCGCACAGCCCCTTCCCTAACTCCAGTTTGCACCGATCAAGGCTCCAAAGCAGACCCCTTTCTTCTGCTTGAGGACAGGAGAGGGAAAAGTGGGGAGAACTTTGTCTAGCATCTTTGATACCAGCTCAGCCACAGCAGGATAGGGAACATGTCAGAATTGTAAGCCCCACACTTCAGACCCTAGCTCGCAGATAACATTTCTAGACACACCCTGGGCCAGAAAGTAACCTCTTGTCTTGAAGGAAAGAACTAGTCTGACAGCATTCATCACCTGCTAACTGAACAGCCCTTGGGCCCCAAGTAACCAGCAGCAATACCCACGTACTACATAGAAGACCTTGGATAAGCTTCTGAGATACGCTGGCTTCAGATGAGACTCAGCACATTACCATCTGTGGCGACTATGGGGCAAAACTCGTTTTGCTTGAGAAAAGCAGAAGAAAAATTAAAGGGGACTTAGTCTCTATTTATTTATTTACATATTGATTTATTTATTATACTTTAAGCTCTGGTGTACATGTGCAGATTGTGCAGGTTTTTACATAGGAATACATGTGCTGTGGTGGTTTGCTGCATTGTACCGTTACGTTGGGTATTTCTTCTAATGCTATCCCTCACTAATCCCCCCACTGCCTGCTATTCCTCCCCTAGCCTCCCACCCTCCAGGTCCCAGTATGTGATGTTCTGCTCCCTGTGTCTGTGTGTTCTCATTGTTCAACACCCACTTATGAGTGAGAATATGTGGTGTTTGGTTTTCTGTTCTTGTGTCAGTTTGCTGAGAATGATGGTTTCCAATTTCATCCATGTCCCTACAAAAAACATTAACTCACCTTTTTTATGGCTGCATAGTATTCCATGTGTACATATGTCATATTTTCGTCATCCAGCCTATCATTGATGGACATTTGGGTTGGTTCCAAATCTTTGCTATTGTGAATAGTGCAGCAATAAACATATGTGTGCCTAGTGTTTTACGTTAGGTAGCAGCATAGCCACAGTGGGATTGAGAACCAAGTGGGCTTTTGGGGTTCCCCATTCTAGAACTTGACTCTTGAATGGCAGTTCTGGACCTGTCTTGGGATAGAGGGGAGTCCACTGCCCTGACGGGTGAGTCCTAGGTAAGGCAGCATTCAATGACAAGCTGACTTAAGGATCTTGGGCATTAAGGGAACATCTTTGGTAATCTGGTAATACTCTTTGTATGGACGTGGTGGTGGCTACAAAGTAGGTTCCACTGCCTTTGATAAGGGAAAAGCCGGGAAGATTAGGAGGGTCAGCATCTTGCAATAGAACATCACATAGACTTCTTTTTTTTTTTTTTTTTTGAGACGGAGTTTTGCTCTTGTTACCCAGGCTGGAGTGCAATGGCGCGATCTCGGCTCACCGCAGCCTCCGCCTCCTGGGTTCAGGCAATTCTCCTGCCTCAGCCTCCTGAGTAGCTGGGATTACAGGCACGCACCACCATGCCCAGCTAATTTTTGTATTTTTAGTAGAGACTGGGTTTCATCATGTTGACCAGGATGGTCTCGATCTCTTGACCTTGTGATCCACCCGCCTCAGCCTCCCAAAGTGCTGGGATTACAGGCGTGAGCCACCGCGTCCGGCCCTAGAACATCACATAGACTTCTAAGGTTTTTTGGCTGTAGTCCCTGACTCTGACAGCACCCCTGGCCCACCCAGGGTTAGGGGGACCTTACTGCCATGAACAGAGGGATACAGGCCTGGCTGGCTTTTCTCTCTGATTACAGAGTCCCAGGGCCTTGAGTGAACACAAGCAGTAGCCAGGGAGGGTTGCAGCAGGCATTGGTCAACATACAGAATTTTGCTGGCTTCAGGTCTGACCCAGCAAAGTAGTATCAAGAGTGGCCCTGGAGTGCTTGTCTCACTCCACCCCCCAGCTTTAGGTGGCTAAGAACAGAGTGAGAGATTGTATGTCTGGGAGAAAGAAAGAGAAAAGAAATATAGTCTCTGTCTGTAATGCAGATAATTTTCCTAGATTGTGTCTAAGACCATCAAGGTCATCCCTTTTTGAGTCTCTACAAGAATCACAGTTTTACTGGGTTTGAGGTGCACCTTAAAGCAGATAGAGCTTAGATAACAACATGTAAGTCCTTTCAAATATCTGGAAACTCTACTCAAGAAGAATGGCTATAAATAAGCTCAGAGAGTAAAGACTACTATAAAAACCTAGCACTTCAATGCCCAGACACGGCATCAACACCATCCAGGAAAACATGATATTACCAAATGAACTAAATAAGGCACAAGGAACCAATCCTGGAGAAACAGAGATATGCAACATTTCAGATAAAGATTTCAAAATGGCTGTGTTGAGGAAACTCCTAGAAATTCAAGAGAAAACAAAGAAGGAATTCAGAATTCTATCAGACAAATTTAACAAAGAGATTAGAAAAATTAAACAGAAGCAAACAGATTTCTGAAGCTAAATTATTTAATAGACATCCTGAATAAGGCATAAGAGTCTTTTAATAGTAGAATTGACCAAGCTGAGGGAAGAATTAGTGAGCTTGAAAACAGTTTATTTAAAAATACGGTCAGAAGAGACAAAGAACAAAAAGTAAAAAACAATAAAGACAAAATCTAGAAAATAGCATTAAAATAGCAAATCTAACAGTTGCTGGCCTTAAAAAGGAGGTACATAAAGAGATAAGGGTAGAAAGTTTAGTCAAAGGGATAATAACAGAGAACTGCCCAAGCCTAGAGAAAGATATCGATATCCAAATACAAGAAGGTTATAGAACACAAAGCAGATTTAATGCAAAGAAGTCTAACTCAAGGCATTTAATAATCAAACTCCCAATAGTCAAGGATAAAGAAAGAATCCTAAAAGCAGCAAGAGAAAAGTAACAAATAACAATGATGCTACAATACATGATCAGACTTTTCAGATGGAATCTAACAAGCCAGGAAAGAGTGGTATGGCATAATTAAAATATGGAAGAAAAATAACTTACTCTAGAATAGGACATGAGGTGAAATAATCTTCTCACTAAACTTTTCAAGACAAAGTCTGAGAAATTTTTATGAATGTCAGCCTGTCCTACCAGAAATGCTATTGCTTCAATCAGAAAAAAAAGGCATTAATAAGTAATAAATAATCACCTGATGGTACAAAATTAACTGGTAATAGTTTTATTCAGAAAAACCCAGAATATTATAACATTGTAACTGTGGTATGTAAGCTACTCCTACCTTAAGTATAAAGATTAAATGATGAAGCAGTCAGAAACAATAACTGCAACGTTTTAAGGCATAGCACAATAAGATAAAATAGAAACAAGGAAAACTTAAAAAGCAGGGCGTTGAAATTAAAGCATACTATTATTATTAGTTTTCTTTTTGCTTGCTTGCTTTGTTTATGCAAATAGTTGTTGAGCTGTTATCAGGTTAACATAATGGGTTATAAGATTGCAATAACCTTCATAATAACCTCCTCAAACCAAAAACATGCAATGGATACGTAAAATATAGAAAGCAAGAAACTAAATCACATTAACAGAAAATCGCCTTCAATAAAGGAAGACAGGAAGAAAAGAAAGAAGGAACATATAATCATAAAACAACCAGAAAATAACAAAATGGCAGGAGTAAGATCTTACTTATACATAATAATTGAATGTAAATGGACTAAACTCTCCAATTAAAATACATTTAGTAGCTGAATAAATTAAAAAAAAAAAAATAACCACGGATCTGTTTCCTACAGCAAACACACTTCACCTATAAAGACACGTATGGACTGTAAACAAAGGATGGGAAAAGATATTCCACATCAATGGAAACCAAAAGAGAGCACAAGTCACAATATTTATATCTGACAAAATAAACTTCAAGGCAAAAACTGTAAGAAGCTACAAAAAAGGTCATTATAAAATGATAAAGGGGTCAATTCTACTAGAGGATATAACAGTTTTAAAAACATGTGCTCCCAACACTGGAGCACCCAGATGTATTAAAAAAATCATTAGAGCTAAATAGAGAGATAAGCCCCAATAAAATAATAATTGGAGACTTCAACACCCCACTTCCATCATTGAACAGATCTTCCAGAAAGAAAATCAACACAGAAATATCAGACTTTATCTACACTATAGCCAAATGGATCAAATAGATGTTTACAGGACATTTTATCCAAGAGCTGCAGAATACACACTGTTTTCATCAGCACTTGGATCATTCTCAATGATAGGCCATATGTTAAGCCTAACATTGGTCACAAAACAAGTCCGAAAACATGCACGAAAAAGTTGAAAAAAATATCAGTCATCTTTTCTGACCCCAACAGAATAAAACTAGAAATTAGTAACGAGGAATTTTGGAAAGCTTACAAGCAAATGGAAATTAAACAATATGCTCTTGAATGCCCAGTGGGTAAATCAAGAAATTAAGAAGAAAACTGAAAAATTTCTTTAAACAATTAATGATGAAAACACAATACACCAAAACCTATAGGATACAGCCAAATCAGTACTAAAAGGGAAGTTTATAGCTATAAGTTTCTACATCAAAAAAGAGGAAAAACTTCAAATGAAAAATTTAATGGTACATTTTCAAAAGCTAGAAAAGCAAACCAAACCTAAGATTAATAGAAGAAAAGAAATAATAAAGATCAGAGCATAAATAAATGAAATTGAAATAAAAACTACTGAAGGTCAGCAAAAAAAGTTTTTTTTTTTTTTTTTTTTTTTTTTCAAAAAGCTAAATAAAGTTGAGAAATTTTTAGCCAGACTAAAAAAAAAAAAGAGAGAAGACACAAAATCAGAAATGAAAAAAAGATACATTATAACTGATACTACAGAAATTCAAAGGACCAAGACTGGCTACTATGAGCAAGTATATGACAATAAATTGGAAAATCTAGAAGAAATGGACAGATTTTTAGCTACATACAACTTACTAAGTTCTAAACTAATATCAATATACACGAGTCAAACCACAATGAGATACTATCTCATATTACATAAATTTCTAGCTACCTACAACCTAGTAAGTTGCAAACTGATATCAATATACACAAATCATACCACAGTGAGATACCATCTCACACCAGTCAGAATGGCTATATTAAAACATCAAAAAACAACAGAGGCTGGTGAGGTTGTAGAGAAAAAGAACATTTTAACACTCTTCATGGGGGTGTAAATTATTTCAATCATTGGGGAAGACAGTGTGGCAATTCTGCAAATACCTAGAAACAAAAATACCATTTGACCCAGCAATCTCAGTACTGAGTATATACTCAAAGGAATATAAATCATTCTATTATAAAGATACATATATGTTCACTGCAGCACCATTCACAATAGCAAAGATGTGAATCAACCTACATGCCTATCAGTGATAGACTAGATAAAGAAAATGTGGTACATGGGCACCATGGAATACTATGGCAGCCATAATAAGGAACAAGAACATGTCTCTTGCAGGGGCATGTATGGAGTTGGAAGCCATACAAAACACTGCCAAAATCCTCAGCAAACTAATGCAAGAACAGAAAACCAAATACCATGTCTTCTCATAAGTGGGAGCTGAATGATGAGAACACATGGACACATGGCAAGGAACAACACACATTGTGGCCTGTTGGAGATGGGTGATGGAAGAGGGATAGTATCTAGAAGAACAGCTAATGGATACTGGACTTAATATCTAGGTGATGGGAATGATCTGTGCAGCAAACTATCATGGCACATGTTTACTTGTGTAACAAACCTGCATATACTTCCCATGTACCCCTGAAATTAAAAGTGAAAAAAAGCAAGAAAGGAATACAATAAAACAGGAGATAAGTTAGCTATTGCCACTTCAATTTTAACTGATGTCAGATCCTGAACCCCTTCTGCAACATAATATGTTAAAATATTCATCAAAACATTTTTAAACATACACACATGCAATGTAATACAACATATCAACAAAATGGGATAAAAGCCATATGATCATTTCAGTTGATGCTGAAAAAGCATTTAATAAAATGTAGCATCCCTTTATGATAATAATCCTAAAAAAATTGAGGATAGATGGAATATATCTCAACGTAATAAAATACATATATGACAGACTCACAAATAGTATTATGCTGAATGGGAAAAAATGAAGACCTTACCTCTAAGATGTGAACCATGACAAGGATGCCCACCGTCACCACTGATACTCAACATAGTACTGAGAGTCCTAGCTAGAGCAATCAGATAAGAGAAAAATGTAAAGTGCATCTAAATTGTAAAGTAGTAAGTCAAAATTTCCTTGTTTATAGATGATATAATCTTATATTTGGAAATAGCTAAAGCCTCCACAGGAAAATCATTAAAACTGATAGATTTAGTAAAGTTGCAAGATACAAAATCAACATACAAAAATTGGTGGCATTTCTATACGCCAGAGTGAACAATGTGAAAAAATAATTTTTTAAAAGTAATCCCATTTATATTAGCCACACATAAAATTAAACTCCTAGGATTTAACCGAAAAAGTGGAAGTTCTGTAAAACTATAAAACACTGGTAAAATAAATTGATGAGGACATCAAAAAAGAAATTGAAGGGGACACCATGGATTGGAAGAATCACTCAAGTGTTAAAATGTTCATACTACCCCCAAAAAATCTACAGATTCAATGCAATCCCTTTCAAAACAGCAAAAACGTTTTTCACAGAAATAGGAAAAACAATCTAAACATTTATATGTAACCACAAAAGACCCTGAATAGCTAATGTTACCTTAAGCAAAAAGAATAAAACTGCAGGAATCACATTTCTTGACTTCAAATTATACTACAGTGCTATAGTAACCACAAACAGCATGTTACTGACATAAAAACAGACCAATTGACCAGAAGAGGGACCCAGAAACAAATTCACATACCTACAGTTAACCCATTTTTGAGACAAGTGACAACTACTTATACTGGAGAAAAGACAGATTCTTCAATAAATGATGCTGAAAAAACCGTATGCATATATGCAGAAGAATTAAATGAAACCACTATCTCTCACCATATAAAAAAATGAAGCTGATTAAAGACAAATCTGAGACCTCAAACTATGAAACTACTAAAAGAAAACTTTTGGGAAAATCTCTAGAATATTGGTTTTGACAAAGATTTCTTGAGAAATACCCTACAAGCACAGGCAACCAAAGCAAAAATGGACAAATAAAATCACATCAGGTTAAAAAGCTTCAGCACAGCAAAATATATAGTCAAGGAGGTGAACAGACAATACACAAAATGGGAGAAAATATTTGGAAACCACACATCTGTCAAGGGATTAATAACCAGAATACATTAGGAGCTCAAACTCCATAGGAAAAAGTCTATTAATCTGTTTCAAAAATGGGCAAAAGATTTTAATAGGCATTTCTTGAAGGCATACAATAGGAAACAGCATATAAAAAGGTGTTCAGCATTATTGACCATCAGAGAAACACAAATCAAAACAATTCTGGGATATCATCTCACCCTAGTTAAAATGGCTTACATCCAAAATACAGTTACCTTCATCTACCTTTTGTGATATATTAGTAAAAAAAAAAAAAAAAAAAAAATTACAGTGGAAAGATACACGTGAAGCAGGAAGACATATAGAAAAGACTTAAAAAGAAAGCCATTAGATAATGGGAGTCAAGGAAAGGCAGAAATGTAGTTCACAAAACATGTCATAATATTGGTTTAGCTTGAAGAAAGCTAATGATCTCGAACTACTTAAAGAAGTAGAATGCTGAAAAAGAGTGTAGGGGAAAAGACTATTGGTGACATTATGAAACTCATTTGTTTCTTCCTTAAATTCTCCTGTTTTAAACATATACCATATCCAGAGAAATAACTGTTCTAGATCATTTGAAGTTTAACCAAACTGATCAATAGCATACAACTAGTAAGAAGCAGAGCCAAGATTTAAACCAGAAAAGCACTCTTCTCCATCTAACTACTTCCCCCATGGAGCTATTATTTGTTCTGGACAAAAAGGATTTAAAAATGGCTAACTGTAAACCCTGATTGGAGAGTATATATAGGCCAGAAAAGACCACCATTATAGAATTTACAAATTTTGTATTCAATTAAAGCATTTAGGTACTTTAGAATCAAAGTAATACTGGGAAGTCGGGATTAAATATTAAGCCATTGTCTTCTTATCACATGTCATTTTCCATTGTATTTACTCTTTTAAGGAAATGGATCCCAAAATATACAATTTTTAATGTCATAAATTATTAGAATCAATATACTTTTTGAGAATAAGGATGTGCTGTGGCTTGAATGCTCCCTCACCCCTTGCCCTGATAAAGCCATGTGGAAATAAAATCTCAATTGTGGCAGTATTAAAAAATGACTAAGCCATGAGGGATCAACCTTCATTAGAGGATTAATGACATTATTGCAGAAATAAATTTCTGACAAAGTGAGCTCATCCCCCTCTACCCTCTTGCTCTCACAAGCACGGTTTTGCTATTTCACTTTCTGCCAAGGGATGACATAGCAAGAAGGAACATATTAGTTGGCTCCAAGACCTTGGACTTCCTGACCTCAAGAACTGCAATTAATACAATTTTTTTTCTTTATAAGTTACCCAGTCTGTGGTATTCTGTTACAGCACACAAGATAGACATAGATTGCAACTTTAAGAAAATATCTTGATGAGTTCCCTAGATGATGAGTTCTCTAGAAGTTTAAGTAACATTTGTAATATTCTTTTTTTTTTTTTTTTTTTTTTTTGAGATGGAGTCTCACTCTGTAGCCCAGACTGGAGTTCATTGGCACGATCTCAGCTCACTGCAACCTCTGCCTTCCAGGTCCCAGTTCATGCAATTCTCCTACCTCAGCCTCCAAAGTAGCTGGGATTACAGGCATGAGCCGCCATGCCCAGCTAATTTTTATATTTCTTAGTAGAGATGAGGTTTCACCATGTTGGCCAGTATGGTTTTGAACTCCTGACCTCATGATCTGCCTGCCTCGAACTCCCAAAGTACTGGGATTACAGGCGTGAGCCACCACACCCGGCCAACACACTAATTTTTTAAGTGAAAGTTAACAGGATGCTATTAAGCCTGAAATGGGAAATGTAAATGAGCAATTAGACTGACAGAGTGATAATCTCTCATAGGTATTAAAATTTTGCTTGTAGGTGGTTCAAATAGCAAAAAGACACCATAAAAACACATACATATATTCATAATTACACATACACTCTCATAAATGCAAATACAAACAGAACTTTCCTTATATTTAATATATTTAAGAATGATAACTTATTTTTCTAAACCCCACTATATCTCATGTGTAAAATCAGTTCTACACTGTTTTTCTTCTCTCATATTTTCTGTTTGGCCTGTATTATGAAAGCTATGTTAATGGATCCCTTTGCTATCCTTCCATAATTCTTGTACAAATTTCTAGGATGCCATTTATTACCTTTTAGCAATTATTGACTCATGACGCTATCTTTTTCATTAGAGCTTTAAATTCCAGAGGGCAAATAAAATTACTTATTTGAAATTGTATTCCTTGCTCAAAACTCATTTTAGAGCACATAACAGAAAATAATAATTTTTTAACATATAAATGAAAATGATCTATAAATAATTATGTCATTGATGGACTATAAAGATATTTTTATATCATTTTAGGCTTTACAGAGAAAGAACAATATTGGTATAAATTATATTTAAAAACTCCATCACATACTTGTTCAGCAGTAAAGTGCTAAATTCCTTTTTTAAAAAATATTTTGCTCTAGTTTTTTGCTGGACATTGACTGTTGTAGGATATAGCCAGAGGCCTGAAGAGAAAATCTATGTCTTTGATAGCTACTGGTGATTCTGTATATCCTCTAAAATGTAGACCTTACGGTCTTAAGACAAATCTCAATGAAAACAAATTTAACCCAAACCCAATAAAAGCACTTAGATCACAGGTAGTGATTTAGTGTTATATCATTTATTTTATTTTAGAAAAATGCTTATAATATCTAGAACTGATATATTGTTATTGATATATATTTA
The DNA here is from genome assembly GCF_009761245.1 of Sapajus apella. Lineage (NCBI taxonomy): Eukaryota > Metazoa > Chordata > Mammalia > Primates > Cebidae > Sapajus > Sapajus apella. The sequence goes on from NW_022436947.1 coordinate 21,244,687, forward strand.
AGGAATTTCTGGAGAGGGAACATTGTTATAATCAATAAAGTCAGAAGTATGCTGTACTTAGGTTATAATGGGCATTGGGCCATGTGTAACAAGTCTAGAAGATGAAATAGAGGGGGATTTGGCAGACTTTTCTGAAGAACCACATTCCACTGAGCTGCTCTATTCAAAATGACAGACAAAATGGTGGGGTTTGTTACAAGGAGCATTATGAACAAAACAACTTGCATATTACTCCCATAAACCCATGTGTCCAGTCTACTAGAATACTATGTGAAGTGAAGTTTTGGTTGACGTATATAAAAAAATTAGAAACACCCCAGAGAAAAAGTCATATGAGAATAAGCCTGTTTGTGAGAAGGACAGACCTAAGAGTGGTTTATTTAAGTGTAGTAGAAATAACCTCTTTTAGTGTATCAATGTAAACTGGTGTAAACAATTGTTTGCTAAAACATATCTAGGAGTTCCACTGCAAAATATCAATTTTACCTAAACTAAACCTAATTTACATCATAAAAAGTTACTGTATTATTGCATTTTTTGGTTCTATAGAGGGTGTTTTACGGGGCAGAGGGAGTTTATTTCAGCTAAAAAATTGTGATGAAAATGAAAAAATATGTTTTCTGAGGAACTTCTTATTCGTGGCTTCAAATAACAATATAGCTCTGAGTAATTGAAGGGTTTCTAAAGGTGACAAAATATTGGAATAAATATTATTAGCAGCAAAGACAAATAAATCTAATATGTTTTTAAATACCAGGGCTACAAATTTCAAAGTTGTTGTTGTTTTTGCTTTGCTTTTAAAAAAACACGTGGACACAGGGAGGGGAGCACTACACACTTGGGTCTGTTGGGGGGAAATAGGGGAGGGTCAGTGGGGGTTGGGGAGATGGGGTGAGATAGCATGGGGAGAAATGCCAGATATAGGTGATGGGGAGGAAGGCAGCAAATCACAATGCCACGTGTGTACCTATGCAACAGTCTTGCATGTTCTTCACATGTACCCCAAAACCTAAAATGCAATAAAATAAATTTAAAAAATAAATAAACCAGTACCATGCAGTTTTGGTTACCATAACCACAGCATTATAGTATAATTTGAAGTAGGGTTATCTGATGCTTTCAGCTTGGTTCTTTTCACTTAGCATTGCTTTGGCTATTCTCAAGCTCTGTTGTGGCTCTATATTAATAATTTTTCCTAGTTCCATGAAAAATGATGTTGGTATCCTGCCGTGGATAGCGCTGAACCTTTAGATCATTTTGGGAAACATAACCTTTTTATTTTTCATTTTTAATGATTTAAATTTATTATAATCTTATGAAGCTTTGAGAAGAAAATCTAGGCAAAACCATTCAGGACATAGGTATAGGCAAGGACTTCATGACCAAAACACCAAAAGCATTGGCAACAAAAGCCAAAATAGACAAATGGGACCTAATCAAACTCCACAGCTTCTGCACAGCAAAAGAAACAGTCATTAGAGTGAATCAGCAACCAACAGAATGCGAATAAGTTTTTCCAGTCTACCCATCTGACAAAGGGCTGATATCCAGAATCTACAAAGAACTAAAACAGATTTACAAGAAAAAAACAAGCCCATTCAAAAGTGGGAGAAGGATATGAACAGACACTTTACAAAAGAAGACATACATGAGGCCAACAAACATATGAAAAAATGCTCATTATCACTGGTCATTAGAGAAATGGAAATCAAAACTACATTGAGATACCATCTCACGCCAGTTCAAATGGTGATCATTAAAAAATCTGGAGACAACAGATGTTGGAGAGGATGTGGAGAAATAAGAATACTTTTACACTGTTGGTGGGAGTGTAAATTATTTCAACCATTCTGGAAGATTCCACATGTGTGGCGATTCCTCAAGGACCTAGAAATAGAAATTCCATTTGACCCAGCAATCCCATTTCTGGGTATATATCCAAAGGATTATAAATTGTTCTACTATAAGGACACATGCACACGAATGTTCATTGCAGCATGGTTTACAATGGAAAAGATATGTAACCAAGCCAAATGCCCATCGATGACAGACTGGACAGGGAAAATGTGGCACATATACACCATGGAATATTATGCAGCCATCAAAAATGATGAGTTAATGTCCTTTGTAGGCACATGGGTGACCCTGGAAACCATCATTCTCAGCAAACTGACACAAGAGGAGAAAATCAAACACTGCATGTTTTCACTCATAGGCGGTTGTTGAACAATGAGAACACATGGATACAGGGAGGGGAGCATCACAAATTGGGATCTGTCGGGGGGAAGTAGGGGAGGGACAGTGGGGGGTGGGGAGTTGGGGAGAGATAGCATGGGTAGCAATGCCAGATATAAGTGATGGGGAGGAAGGTAGCAAATAACACTGCCACGTGTGTACCTATGCAACAATCTTGCATGTTCTTCACATGCACCCCAAAACCTAAAATGCAATAAAAAAAAATTAAAAAAAGAAAGTTTCAATAATACAATTTTATTGTAGTAAAAATATATAACTTAAAATGTATCACCATAACCATTTCTAGGTGTAGAGTTCAGTAGTGTTAAATATACACATATATTTATTTATAAGTATATTTAATATTTGTGGATACAGAGTAGGTGTATGTATTTATGGGATACAATAAATATTTTGACATAGACATGCAGTGTGTAATAATCATATTAGTGTACATTGGGTATGCACCTCCAAGACCATTTTACCCTTTGTGTTACAAAAAATTCAGTTATACTCTTTTAGTTATTTTAAAATGCAAAATTACATTACTTTAATTTACACTAATTAAATCACCTGGTTGTACTAACAGGTTCTAGGTCTTATTCTTTTGTTCTAGTTTTTGTTCCCATTAACCATTCCCATGTCCTCTGCACCATCCCTCACTACCCTTTTCAGCCTCCGGTTACCATTTTTCTATTCCTAACATTGATAAGTTCAGTCATGTTGATTTTTAGATCCCATGAATAAAAACATCCAAAGTTTATCTCTGTTCCTGGATTATTTTACTTAACATAGTGACCTGCAGTTTCATCTATGTTGTTACAAGTGACAGGATCTTATTCCTTTTGACGTGCTGCTGGATTCAGTTTGCAGGTATTCTATTGACAGAGATGTAGACGAATGGAACAGGATAGAGAACCCAGAAATAATGCTGCAACTCTACAGCCATCTGATCTTCAACACAGCCAACTTAAAGAGACAATGAGGAATGGCTCCCTATTGAATAAAGCCGCTGTGATAACTGGCTAGTCACACTCAAAAGAATAAAATTGGACCCCTCCTATTCATCAAAGAACAAAATTAACTCAAGATGGATTAAAGATTTTAATGTAAGAACTCAAAACTCTAAGAATCCTTGAAGAAAACCTGGGAAACAGTATTCTGGACACCAGCCTTGGGAAATAATTTATGACTAAAGTCTCAAAAATTAGTTGCAACAAAAAAATTGACAAGTGGAATATAATTAAACTAAAAAAATCTACTGCACAGCAAAAGTAACTATCAACAGAGTAAGCAGACAACCTGCAGAATGGGAGATAATATTCACAACTAAGCATTTGAAAAAGGTCTAATATCTAGAATCTATAATGAAGAAGGAACTTAAACAAATCAGCAAGCAAAAGCACAACTCCACTAAGAAATGGGCAAAAGACATGAAAAGACGGTTCTCAAAAGAAGACATAGAAGCAGCCAACAGACATTGAAAAATGCTCAACATTACTAATCATCAGAGAAGTGCAAGTAAAAACTGCAGTGAGATACCATCTCACCATCAGAATGGCCATTATTAAAAAGTAAAAATACAACTGATGCTAGGGAGGCTGTAGAGATAAGGGAATGCTTATACACTGTCAGTGAGAATGTACGTTAGTTCAGCCACTGTGAAAAGCAGTTTGGCAATTTCTCAAAGAATTTAAAACAGAACTACCATTTGGCCCAACAATCTAATTACTGAGTATACATCCAAAAGAGTTTATATTGTTCAAGCAAAAAGACACGTGCACATGTATGTTCATAGCATCACTGTTCACAATAGCAAATACATGGAATCAACCTAAGTGCCCATCAGTGCTAGATTGGAAAAAGAAAATGTAGTACATATACACCATGGAATTTTATGTAGCTACAAAAAAGAGCAAAATCATGTCTTTTGCAGCAACATGAATGCAGCAGGATGCCATTATCCTAGGTGAATTAACATAGAAACAGAAAACCAAATAACATATGTTCTCACAAGTGGGACATAAACGTTGGATACTTGTGGATGTAAAGATGGCAACAGTAGACACTGTGGACTAATGGAGAGGTAAGAAATGGAGGGAGACAAAGATTGAAAGACTATTGATTGCTATGCTCTGTACCTGGGAGATGGCATCAATTGTATTCCATACTTCAATATCATGTTATATACCCAGTTAACAAACTACATTTGTATCCCTGAATCTATAGTAAAAGTTGACATTATAAAATATAATAAAAATAAAACATAAGAGTTACAAGTGTCACATGTGATAGAAATCCTTGTTCCCTAGAAATAAAGTGTTTAGTAAATTATGCAATAACTCTCTGTATATGAGAGCTGCTTGATATAGTTATTTTTATCATTAACTACATGAACAATCTTGCCTCAATATCTATACATACTTACTGGAGAGGATGCAGAATAAGAAAAATCCACATTTTTTGATGGTGGTAATGCAAAAATGGTACAACCACTTTGAAAGAGAGTTTGTCAATTTCTTATATATTCAGAAATAATTCTATCACAATACTTGGTATTCCTGTTCCTAAGTATTTATCCAACATATTGAAAAAATTCTGCCTGCACAAAAATATGTATGTAAACATTTTTGAAGCCAAACTTGGAGTGAATGTATAAACTATGGTACAGATATACAATGGAATAATATTCAGTGATAAAAAGATAGCTATTTTTCATGTAAGAACATGAATGTATCTTAGATTAATAGTGATAACTGGAATAAGCCAGACAGAAATGCTGTATACCGTATAATTTCATTTATATGGCACTATGTGAAAGGCAAGCTATAGATAAGCAAAATATATCAGTAATTGCCAGAGATTTGTAAAGGTGCAAATTTTGAGAAGCAAATTTTATTAGAATGGAAGAACTAATTTTTGTGTTACTGGAGCGGTAACTATATAACTCTATACATCTTTCAGCACCCACAGAAATTTTCTACACATAGCGTGAACCTTAGTGTGTACAATTAAAAAATAAAAGTCGAAATAGGTCTCAGAGGATCCTGGCATAGAAGGCAGACTATGAGAAGAAAATCTAACATAATAGAAATATATAATATAACCTTATTGAAGGAGTGCAGAAAAATGCTGCAAAGCCACCTAAGTGATATGGTTTGGTTCTGTGTCCCCACCCAAATCTCATCTCAAATTCTAATCAGCACGTGTTGAGGGAGGGACCTATAATTCCCATGTGTTAAGCAGAGAGATGATTGGATCTGGTTTCCCCATGATATTCTTGTGATAGTGAGTTCTCATGAAATCTGAAGGTTTTATAAGTTTTTGGAAGTTCTTCCTTCACTCTTCTCTCTTTCTTGCCTGCAGCCATGTAAGATGTACCTGCTTCCTCTTCTGCCATGATTGTAAGTTTCCTGATGCCTCCCCAGCCATTCAGAACTGTGAGTCAATTAAACCTCCTTTGTTTATAAATCATGTGGTCTCAGGTAGTATCTTTATAGCAGTGTGAAAACAGACGAATACACCAAATAACTTTGCAAAATGATGTTTGACTGGCAAATATAAATCTAAAGACTAAAGAAACTACATATAAATGCTGAATTTTAGTTGACAAAGTTTGTTTCTCAAAATGAAAGCTAAATAATTATATAAAGAATCTCATTATTGACTCACAGCTACACTATCTGTAACTTATCTTCTTCTATTTTATCCACGCATTCTATACCAGTCCTGTTGGAATTCTAAATTCACTATGTGTACAAATCATGGGATCATTTCCTGCTATAACTCCAGTTTCTAATTCTGTTGTAATATTTTATGCCCTTGACTTCATCTTTCTGATATTTTCTAGTTTTCTTGGGTCATGTGACTTTTGATTTCTCTCTGTTTTCTCAGAAGTGGATGGATCCTCCACAACTCTACCTGTGCCTTATTTATGAAAGATGTGCAACTACAGTTTCTTTATTCATAATTCTACTCATTTATTTTTAATGGTGTTTTCCTGCCCTCTGGCCAATTGTATGTTTTTAAATCTTAATGTGTCTAGAGCATACTTCAACCTCAAACTCTCATGTTTAGCATTTTAATTGATATTACATAGTAATTAGTATGTTTTATTGACTTATTTAAAGTTGCATTTGATTATACAGATTTTCAGATATGCACTATTTAAATATTAAGGTATTTATTTTATATTCTACTTAGATATTATAACACTCATTAACATATTTTCCTTCTTTATCTCTCATTAACAGTAATATATTTTCATACATTTTAATTTAAAATGCATAGTAACTTAGAAGTACTTTGGCAATGAAACTTAAGAATACAAGCTCTTTATTCTTCTAAGAAAATTTTACTTAGTCAATATTTGAGTACATAACGTGTTAAAGATAATAAGCCTATCTAAGTCTCGGCAGATCAAATTTACTTTCCAGTTCCCTTTCCTACATGTGAATAAACTCAGTACAAATTCTGGATTTTGTCAGGCCTTGAGGCAAATTCAGAATTTACTAATAGAAACCAAAATAGAAAGGATCCCTGTAGCAAATGCCAGAAGAAGTAATTTTTTTCCACCACATTAAATAAAAATGAAATCACACTGCTAATGAGATACTAGAAGTTGTTATATCAGAAAATAAAATTTTGAATTCTCCTTAATAAAACTTGGAACAATAAAAATGAAACAAAAGAAAGCGGGTCGATTCATAAATTATCTCAAAAAATATGCCACACACACCAATTCTGTTTTCCATAACCACAACACTAAATGCTCCCATTTATTTCAACCCAAGCATTATAATTTTCATTCTGTCAGACAATAATATTTCTGTAAACAGCACCAGAAAAGGACTATTCAGGAGATCGAGACCATCCTGGTCAACACGGTGAAACCCGTCTCTACTAAAAATACAAAAAACATTAACTGGGCATGGTGGCGCATGCCTGTAATCCCAGCTACTCAGGAGGTTGAGGCAGGAGAATTGCCTGAACCAAGGAGGCGGAGGTTGCGGTGAGCTGAGATAGAGCCATTGCACTCCAGCCTGGGTAACAAGAGCGAAACTCCGTCTCAAAAAAAAAAAAAAAAAAAAAAAAAAGGACTATTCAAAGCAGAAGGAAAACAACTAAGTTTACAAATGTAATTTGTATGTAAAAAGGTGTAAATAAGTGAAGACTTATTCTGGAAATCATCCCTGAAATGTATCTGAATGAGTATAAATAATGATGTTTCTATTAAAGTTAGTGTACATGTCATGGTGGGGAGCATAGTATGGGTACTGTATGACTTGAGCTTAATGTTTCTAGTGTCTGTTTTCTATTACATTTGATAGTTGTACATGTACTCTATTTTAACTATGAAAACAAAAATATAAACCAAAAAATAAAGAGAATATAACTACTTCTCTTCTGCACCCACATGTATTAGGCTTTTAAGTGTCGCACAGTGTTTTGTGCTTTTTTTAAAAACTGAAAAAGAAAAACAGTCTCATTCCATCACCCAGGTTGTAGTGAAGTGGTGCAATCTTGGCTGACTGAGACCTCTGTCTCCCAGATTCACCCGATTCTCATGGCTCAGCTTCCCAAGTAGCTGGGATTATAGGCACACACCACCCCGCCTATTTTGCTGGTTTTAAAAGAGGCCAACAGATGGCCTCCCTACCTGCTACTGCAACTTAATTCGTTGCTGTGTTATCACTGCAAATTTCCTAAAAATCTATCAACCCTAAGATGAGACATTGAATTTAGTTATCGTCTTTCTCTAAAAGACAATCTAAATAAATTTTATCACACACTCCACTACTTATTCTCTTTTACTTTAATAAACTATTTTAGAACCCTTTTAGATTTGTAGAAAAACTGAAGATATAATATAGAGTTTCCAATTTACAAATACCCTGCTATAAGTTCCACCTATTATTAAACGCTTATGTAAATATGGTATACTCATTGCAATTACGGAAATAATATTGATTTTTATATTGTTGTTCTGTAAATTCCATGCTTTATTCATATTTTCTTTTTGTGTTTCATGCATAATCCCGTTCGGGGTATTGTATTGTATTTAGTTGTCATGTCACATTAGGCTACCTTAATTTTGAAAATTTCTTGGACTTTTCTTGTTTTCAGTGACCCTCACCATTTTGAAAATAATTTGTCAGGCATTTTGTAGAATATTATTCAGTAGCGTTTGTCTGGTGTTTTTTCCCATAATTTGACTGGGATTATGGGATTTGGGGAAGAAAAGCATAGATGTGAAATGCTATTATCCAGAATATCATATCATTGGTATAAACTATCAACCTGACATATTACTGTTGATATTTACCTTGATATCCTGGCTGAGGTAGTTTTGTCAGGTTTCTGCATTGTGAAGGTATCCTTTTTATTCTTTTTACCATACTCATCTAGAAGGACATTTCTATGTGTAGTTCACATCTAATAATTACAGTTAATGTTCCACTTTCTTGAGAGCTACCTAAATTATTTGAGATTCTTCTGCATGGGAGATTTGTTTCTTCACTTCCATTCATTTATTTATTGAATTATTTATATTAGTATGAACTGATGGATATATATTTTATATTATGGGTTATATATAAATACAATTTTATTTTCTTCTTCAACTTTTTTCAGATGTAGCCAATGGGAGCTATTTCAGTTGGCTCCTGTGTACCTTTGACATATCACAGTCAATTTGTGTGTGTATGTGTGTGCGCGCACACGCGTGCGCTGTGATTTGAGCATGCTTTACATTATGGCACTCTGAAATGCACCACTTCTTCTTGTATCTTTGCTTTCTTAGTCCTAGAGTCAGCTGTTTCTTCAAGCAATCCTATCTCCTTTTATTGGAGAATGACATTAGACATGAAGATTTTAGGCTACACATACTGGCTCATGCTTACAGTCCCAGAACTTCTTGGAAGCCAAGGTGGGAGGATTGCTTGAGGCCAGGATTTGAGACCAACATAGGGAGCGTGGCCAACATAGGGAGACCTCACCTCTTAAGAAACAAACAAACAAACAAAATAGCCAAGCATGGTAGCTAATACCTGTATTCATAGTTATTTGGGAGGCTGAGGTGGAAGGATCCCTTATGCCAGGAGGTTGAGGCTGCAGTGGGCTATGGTCATGCCACTGCACTCCAGCAAGGGAGAGACAAAGCCTACCTCAACAAAGCAAAAAAAAAAAAAAAAAGAAATGAAAATTGTAGTGTTAGGTGTTTAGTGTATGTTTGTAAGTAATTTCTATTAGTCCATTTATTTATTCTTTGATTTTTCTTTTCCTTCAGTTTTTATCTTTTCTGGTTGTAACTTTTTCATGGCTCCATTTTATCTCATCCCTTAGCATATTAATGTTGTGTATTTTAAAAAATTTTAATGATTGTTCTAGAATTTCCAATATACATGTTTGACAAATCTTATTTCATCATAAATTAACATTATACTACTTCATGGATAATGAAGGTAATTTACAACTGCATTCCCAATTCTTCCCTTTCATCATTGAAGATATTATTGTTACAATTATGTCATTTATTTGTATGCTCTAATCATTCAATACACTGTTACTATTATTACTTTGCACACAGGGTTATCTTTTAAATAAATAAAGAGTAAGAAAAATGTCATCTTTTTTTTTTATTTTTCTTCATTTACCTTCTTTCTCTGCTGCTCTTGTTTGCTAGATTTGAGTTTCTGGCCTATGTCATTTTCTTCTCCCCAAAGGACTTCTTATTAACATATGTGCAGAGAAATTTTACTGGTGATGATTTCCCTCAGTTGTGAGTGTGTGTGTTCGTGTGTGTGTGTGTATGTGTATTTGTATGTATGTCTGAAAAAGTCTCTACTTTTATTTATAGAAGAAGAATTTCATTGGAAATATAATTTTAGTTTGGTGGTTTGGCTGTTTGATTTGGTTTTTTAATCAACACTTTAGATGTTTTGTTTACTCTTACTTTACTTGCATGCTTTCCTATAAGACGTCTACTCTAAGTCTTATTACTCAATAGGTAATGTGTGTGTGTGTGTGTGTGTGTGTGTGTGTGTGTGTGTGTGTATTACTCAATAGGTAATGTATATATATTTATTCCTCTGATTGCTCTAATTTATATTTATACATATATATATATATATATATATATATATATTATTCCTCTGATTTCGATATTTTCTCTTTGTCACTGGTTTTCTGCAATTTAAATATTAAATGATTATATGTAGGTATTTTGATGTTTGTCTTCTTTGGTTTTCTTTGTTATTCCTGGATATGTGGGATGCTGACTGTCATTAACTCTTACCCATTGTTACTTCAAATAGTTGTCCTTTTTCTCTTTTACTTCATAATCAATTATTTACGTTCAAATAAAAAGGAAAAAACTCTTGGAATTGTCTCAATTATCTCAAAGATCTTGGAAAATGTGTTTTCTTTTTTTTCTTCTTATATCTCAGTAAAGAAGTTTCTATTGATCTGTTTCAAGCTTACTAATTCTTTTTTCTGCCATGTCCAGTATACTGTGGATTCCATCAAAAATATTCCTGTTTTATTTCAGTATTACTGGCTCAATTTCTTTGGAGACAGAACTACATTTTAGACTAATATGATTATCTGTAAGCTCTTGCATTCTGTCTACTCTTTCTATTAGAGATTTAGCTATTAAAATATATTTTTAAAACTGCCTGATAATTCCAAAATTTATATCATATCTGAATCTGGCTCCAGGTTGAGGTCTTCTCTTCAAACTGTGTTTTTTCTTGCCTCTTAGCATGTCTTGTATTTTTTTATTCCACATTCCAGACATGAAGTATTGGGTAAGATGCACTGAGTTAAATAGGATTAGTGTACTGTTTTATGCTAATCTGCTAGAAGTTGAGCTTTTTTTGTTTGTTTGTTTTTAAAGTTTACTGTAACTGTATTTGCCAGGAGTTTTGAATTTCTCAAGTGTGTTTGTTTATATTTCTCCTATTGTCTTGGGGTTTCCCTAGGAACACCTTCTTAAATAGAGCTGGAGAGTTGTATTCCTGCCAGCTGTAATCCATGGCTCCTATGCTAAACTTCTGTTGATGTGGTCATAAAAGCTGGAGGAGATAAACAATTCTATACTTTAATGACTAAATCTCTCTTTTTTATTGCGTCTGTATTCCTTGGTTGTGAACTCTGAAAGTGTTTCTTAGTTTATGGGTTTATTACATATTCCTAGTTTTTTTTTGTTTCTCTGTCTTTGTTACTTTTACACCATCTCTTCAGTCCTCAGATGTCCAAAAACATGACCACCTTTCTCTCATAATGTAACATGTGACCATGCTTTTAATTTCACTAAGAAAATAAACCCAGTAACATTACAATCTTATTTCCCCACCTCAAATTTTACTAGCTTAGCTTACCTACAAATTCTGAATCTTACCTACAAATTTTGCCTTCATTCTAGTTTTATTAGAAGTGTGGGCCATCCATCAGATAAGGGTATTCTCTTACCTATTAAATGTCTTCTGTAATTAGCTCCTCTAGTACATTATGATTTCCTCTCTCTTCTGAATATTTCTGAAGATATAGTGTATGTTGCAACATTCTTGATGAAAAAATCAACCCTCGTTTTCTAGCTACTGCTCTGTTTTATTCTATACCATAGACAAATAAGCAAGTTGTCAATGATTCTTACCTTTACTTCCTCACATTTTGATGTTTGGTCAGCTTTTAGCATAGCTAACCAGTCAGTGGTTTTAAGCATCATGTTGTTTGACTAATATTTAATGAATGTCTACTTGATGTGATTTTTTTTGTTTCTGTTTTGTTTTGTTTGTTTTTGAGTCAGAGTCTTACTCTGTCACCCAGTTTGGAATGGAGTGAGTATTATTTTGGCTTACTGCAACCTCTACTTCTCAAGTTCAAGCAATTCTCAGACCTAATCCTCCTGAGTAGCTGGGATTACAGACGTGTGTCATTCTACTTTGTTAATTTTTGTATTTTTAGTGGAGTTGGAGATGGGTTTTCACCATGTTGGCCAGGTTGGTCTTCAACTCCTGACCTCAAGTGATCTGCCTGCCTTGGCCTCTGAAAGTGCTAATATTACACCTCTGAGCCACTGTGCCCCACCATCTACTTGATGTGAAGCACTGTTCTAGGCAGAAGAAGGCGGTAAAAAAGACAATGTATGTTTTGGGTGGAAACTACATTCTAGGAGGGCAAAGAGAGATAATAAAATGAAGGAAATAATTTGTAATCTTGACTGTATGCTGTGAAGGAAAAGAAAATAAGGTTTTGGCATACAAAATGCGAAAAAGAAGACTTTTGTAAGGGTGAGTTCACTCTGTCAGGGTGACTCAGCAGAAACTTTATGTAAAAGTTTTGTTTTTGTGGCTTCAGAATCTTGCCTGACTTTATGGTGTCACTGTCTCTTTTACTAGTTCTTCCTTCTGAGCCTAACTTTAAATATTGTATTGCTCCTGGTCTCAATTCTCAAGTAATATTTCTTTTCTATAACATTCTCTCCATAGTTCTTCTCATCCTGTACCATAACTTTAAAATTCATTTAAAGCTAGTAAGTTTTACATTTATAATTTTAGCCTTGATCACTAAATTGAGCATTAGACCTATATACCCAATTGCCTACTCAGTATATCTCCAAAAATTGAAGCTTGATTTACCCTCTCTCCAAATCTGTGCTTTTCCCGTCTTTCACATTGCAACATCCCCTACTGTTTACCCAATATTGATGTCCCAAATATCAAAATCACCAGATGGCTTTTGGTAGCCACTTGACCACAATAAGCACAGCTTAGAAGTGTGTGTGTAGAGGAGAACTGAATGTCCAAAGGTACCATTGCCTAAAACCAGGAAGCAAAGCTCGTGAGTAAATTGCCCAGTGTTGTCATTTATATGGCTATACAAGATACATAAAAAGGCATTCTACACATTCCCCTAGAGATCTCAACAGAATCAACTTCCAAGATTAATACATATTTATGTTGCCCTGTCTTCCTTGTCTGTCTCACTGTCCTCATTCCTTCATATGTTTTTTATGAGATTAATTCATCAAAAATCTGAAACTCTAATATTCTTCTCAGGAAATTTTAGATAAATCTAAATTAAGTTAGTTATCTTTGATTTCTTTTAGACTGACCACATACTCTTAAGCCATCAGCTTAAACTTCTCTTCAACTCTATTTTCAAAATATATCTCTTAAATTCAACCATGTCTCATCGCTTATACTGTTGCACTGATAAATGACAAAATCCTCATTTTTTACAGTTGGACTACATGTACTCCATTCCTTGGAGTAAATGAATAACCATAAACAACCCCTTTCTTCTCTTTTCCCTAGCACATTTCTCTATACAGCAGTATAATTTGAGCATTATAAGGTGGAAATAAATTAAATCCTTTCTTTATATGTAATTTGACATCACACATAAGTTTATTTTTAAAGGCCATCATGATTTCTTTCATTCCTTCATGTGTGACTTCCTGTGAAAACATTCTTTCCCTTTCTTATTATATCCCAGGCTTTCTGTCTTTTTCTTCTATTTATTATAGTTGCAAATTTGTCCCTGCCAAGGACGATTTTATTTGTTGTAACATGTGCCTTTTATTTTTCTTTACTTGACCCTTTCTCATGACTTTGTTCTCTCCTCACATAGCTACTCCCTCCTGTCCATCCAATCGAAAATATTCCACTCATGCTCTTCTTTATCCTTCTTTCTTGTTTTACCCCTTTGCATAGCATTCCTCACAATCAGAAATTATACTCTCATTATTAGTTCATGTTTTAACTGTCATCTTCTTTCACTAGCATGTAAATTTCTTGAGGCCAAAACCTCATCACTTTAACAGAAGGAATAAGACCTCTGATGCAAAATGAGGGTAAAGTAGCTGAAATCAATCATAAGATACTTTTAAAATTTTCAGCATATTTTGAACATAGTAAGTATTGTATTACAAGTAATTATAAAGAAATTATATGAAGTTATGGAAACGAGATATTTGGAACATAAGTATTATAAAACAACATAAATATATCTGAGTTGAGTTTACTCTAGGCAGATATAAAATATATACTTTATTTGGGGACTAAATTTTAAGTGAACTCGGGAAAACACAAGAATATAATTTATGGTCATTTAAACGAAGATGATAAGTTTTCATGGTGATAAAATCTTGAGTTAGTTGAGTTTAATGTGAAGTCATTTATTGGAAGAAAGTAGTACACAGATCAATAGTTACTCTGGGAAAGAAACACATTCTGCTCAAAAACACATGAAGATTTAGTGGTATGATCAGTGCAGAAACCTTTTGTCACCTAGATTATATTTGATTTTATCTCTTTGTTCTGCAGATTTAAAACATGCATTGTCAAACTGTCATTTACATTCATCTTGTGGCTGATTAATAACCATTGGAAACATAAATGTTCACAAACATAATTTAAACTGATGTATACTATATATTCTGTAAACTGAACGAGAAGAAGAAAATCAATTTATCACTACTAGCATTTGTGCAAAAGACCTCTTAAATTAATATTGACACAATTTTTTAAGAGCAATTGATGTTATCTTTTAGAAAGCTAGACATTTTGCCTTGTGACCTGTTAAGTATTGACAGGGAAGTGTGTAGAAAATAAACTCCAGGATATTTACCTAAACTTAGAGTCTAAAATATATGATTTTGTGTAGGATATAGAAGAGCAAGGTAACAGAAAACTATGAATGTAGTTTTTATCTTCTTTTGGTAATGCTAATTACTCTCTGGGTGTATTATTTTTCTATTGATCCTGTAACAAATTACTATAAACATAGCAGCTTGAAACAATACCAGTGTATTAGCTCACAGCATGTATGACAGAAATCAGACCAAAAATAGTGTGTACCAGGCTTCCCTGCTTAGGGTCTCATATGGTGGAAATCACAGTGTCACAGGTAATGTCTCACCTGGAGCTACAAATCTCTTCCAAGCTCTTTCAGATTGTTGGTAGAATTCAGTTCCTAGATTCACATTCTCTAAGGACTCAGGGGTTGTGCCTTTTACCTTTAAAGTCAGCAGCAGAAACTTTCTGACATTGTTGAATCTCTCTCGTGCTTAGAATCCCTTACTTCTGTCTCTGATGTCAAAATCCAGGTTTAAAGGGCTCATGTAATTAGGTCAAGACTGACTGTCTCCTTTTTTTTTTTTTTTTTTTTTTTTTCCCTGATGGAGTCTCACTGTGTCACCAAGCTGGAATGCAGTGTCGTGATCTCGGCTCACTGCAACCTCCGCCTCCCAAGCTCAAGGGATTCTCCTGCCTCTCAGACTCCCGAGTAGCTGAGACTACAGGCTCACACCACCATGCCTGGCTAATTTTTGTATTTTTAGTAGAGATGGGGTTACACTATGTTGGCCAGGATGGTCTTGATCTCTTTACCTCATGATCGACACACCTCAGCTTCCAAAGTGCTGAGATTACAGGCATGAGCCAGATAATTTTCCTTTTTTAAAAGTCCATTGCGACATACAATGTATCCTAAATATGGAAATATGACCCATCAAAATTGCCATGCCTGAGATTATGAAGAGCATATCCACCAGAAAGCATCAATCTTGAGAGGCCATCTTAAAATTCTGCCTGGGCCGGGCGCGGTGTTTCACAACTGTAATCCTAGCACTTGGGAGGCCGAGGCGGGTGGATCGCAAGGTCAAGAGATCGAAACCATCCTGGCCAACATGGTGAAAGGCCATCTCTACTAAAAGTACAAAAATTTAGCTGGATATCGTGGTGCGTGACTGGAGACCTGGCTACTTGGGAGGCTGAGGCAGGAAAATTGCTTGAAACCGGAAAACAGAAGTTGCAGAGAGCTGGGATCGTGCCACTGCACTCCAGCCTGGGGATAGAGCGAGACTCTGTCTCAAAAATATGTGTGTGTGTGTGTGTGTGTGTGTGTGTGTGTGTGTGTGTGTGTGTATTCTGCCTGAATTTTGAGTAATGCCACCTGACTAAAATACTTGTTTTTCCTTCTCCAATTAGAAACAAGAAATACATTTGATTACATTCAAGCTAAATATTTATTAAAAACCTTTATTAAGGACTTCAATAGAATTTGTAGATACATATAACTATGTATGTTAAAATAACTCTACCCTAGAGGAACATTTTTGATTTGTATATTTTTATAAGTAAATGAAAAAGAGTTAGTATGGGAGTTATAAAACAAATGTGCCTCTCTAATATGTTTGCAGGAAATATACTCTCCTTTCCATAAAAAATATTCCCATTAATTTCTTTTGCTCACCTATATTTATCATCACACATGACATTCTTTCTCTGTTGTTTAATAATTCAGAATACAGTTAGAAGATGCACTTGCCTCAAGATAATTTCTCATATCCCCCAAAAGTATGCTCCATGTTATGGAGATGATGTATCACTTTTATATCTTGACATTCTAAAAGTAGGTAGATTTAACTTCTATGATATACTGTAGTATATCTTATTATGGTATTCTGACTAGAATTCCTTTCCTCTAAACATTCTACTTTGCCTAGGCAATTTTTACACATTTTATTTAAATAATATGCTCAGGAGTTAGCCTCAAAAATTGGGGTGAAAAACTAAAATTATCATAAATAATTTGCAGCTCCTTGATTAAAAGGTGGGTTCCATTTCCCTATCTTTTGACTCTGTGCTGGATTTGAGACTTGCTTTACCCAACAGAAGGTAGCAGAAGTGAATTTTGTGCAAATTCTGTGTAACGGCTCAAGAAGCCCTGCTTTTTTCTACTCTTATTTTCTTGTTGCTCTGAGGTTACTAGGTAAAAACAGTCTGAAATATGAGTAGAGAAGACCACCTGAGAGCCATGTAGGGCCATTCAGTATTTTTAGCTCCCAGCTAACCTTGTAATAAATTAATGCAGCACAGTTAAAACCATATATTTAATTTTATTAAATAATTTGAATGTTTTATATTCCTATTAGGTAATATGTTTGCCTTGATGGTAAAAACTTTTATGTTTTGTGTTGTATTAGTCAAAAACCATAGAAAATAGATTTAAATCAACAAAAATAACTCATAAAATTGAATCAACATGTAAAGAAACATTAGTGTTCTTGATTAATATGTCAGTCAAAATTTCAGAAACAGTATTTTAGCAAAGAAATACAGCAGGTTGTTAAGAACAAGGGCTATGGAAATAGCAGTCCTCATTAATAATCTTAGCTCTCACACTAATCTGAATAAATTACTTAATCTCTTTTTCCTTTAGTTTTCTCATCAGCAAAATACAGGCTTTTGACTTATAAGGTTATTGGAAATCTGGCCAAGTTAATATATGTAAATCTGTATAATAATTGTTTATTGCCACGTAGCATATCATCAATACTAAGCAGTTTAAAAATAATACACATTATATTCCCCTTTTCTGTGAGTTATAGTCTGTCCATGGCTTAGCTGGGTTCTCTGCTTCAGATTCTTATTAAGCTGTAATGTATGTGTCAGCCTGTACTTTGGTCTTACCACAAATTCAACTGAAGAAAGAACTTTTCTCAAGCTTTCTCAAATTAGCAGAATTCATTTCCATTTTGGCCACAAAACTGAAGGTTCTAGTTTCTTGCTGATGGCCACACTCAATTTCCAGAATCCTTCTGAAGTTCTTTGCCACATGAGCTTCTCCAGCAAGGCCACTGAATTTATGAAAATGTGTTTATTCAAATCCAGCAATAGAAAGAGAGTGAGTAACTAGCAGTATGGAGTCTTACAGAATATACTATAACTACACAGTAGCATCCAATCATATTTGCCACATTATATTACTTAGAAGAAAGCCACAGGTCCTACTCACACCAGAAGGGAGAGGATTATTTGAGGATGGAAATATCAGAAGACAGGAATTATGAAAGGCCATTTTAGAGACTGTCCACCAAAAACCCTTAGCTCAGTATGTGGAATAGAGTAAATGCAGAATGAATGTGAACTATCTAACAGTTGCTATAAAAATCTCATGACAAAATTGCAATAAAATATATAGCAATTGAAACAACAAAAAATTTACTATTAATAGTCATTATTTATGCATCTTCCTCTTGTGATTCTTAAAGCACATGTACACAAACAGTAACCAGTTTGAAATAGTCTAATAGAAGATTTGAAAAGAGGAGGCAACTTAAAAGTCCTTGGTTCAGCCACTTGTCACTGAACAGATAATCAGCAGCTAACATACCTGAGAGCTTGGCACTTACTCATTCTGGCTAAGCTTAAATGCACAGAATTTCTGAAAATGTACCTAAAACAATAGATTTGATAAGGGCTGAAATTCACTGGTCATCCTGATAAGGATTAAGATGATCTATGACTCAAATAGTTATCTCTGAAATAAGCATTTTGCAAATCATTTTTCAAAATCTACTCTATATGGCAAAATAACTGAGAATCTGAAAGTGGGTTATAAGAGGATTGTTTTTTATTATTTTCAGAATGAGTTTTACCAGTTTCAAGTTTCTGGACACCTTGTCTAAGATTAATCTGTATTCAGGCTTTTTTTTTTTTTTTTTTTGTACTTTAAGTTCTGGGGTACATGTGCAGAACATGCAGGTTTGTTACAGAGGTATGCAAGTGCCATGGTGGTTGGCTGCAGCCATCACCCTGTCATCTACATTAGGTATTCAGTGGCTTTTTAGAGTAGAATTTAAACATTCTAATTTTGTTTCCTAAGTAAAAGGCATAATTTTCCCCATTTGTACTTGTTTTTGTATTTAAATGAGCAAAATTTTCAATATTGCTGTTCCTTAATTCACCTTTTAATTTATGATTTATATCTTTCTCATTAAGTAAATCCTAAAAAGGGGAAAACATCTCTTCAGGAGATATAATAGAGAAATGTATCTCTACCACAGCAATAATAGGGGTACCACTGAAAGTGCTGAATAAAAAACTGATAATTTTTCTTCCCAGTTATACTTTTCAGTAGAAAACACTAGAAATTTAGAGGTATTTGTACATGCTGTGGTTATTCCTTGTAGCATCAAATGAAGCCCACAGTAGTGTATCAGTGGTTTCCATGGCATTGCTATGATTCACTTTGATGATATAGAGCTTCCATTGTGAGAGATGGACATGGGAAAAGAGGCAACATAATCTCTAAGTCAAATGGAAAAATGTCTTCAAACATAATTTTCTGTGATTTGCTATGAATGTCACACTAATTTTAGAAGTATATATTTTATAAATTCAGTGATACAAATTTTTAAATTTTATGTCTAAGCTAGAAACCTTATATTAACAATTAAATTATTGGTGACTGTCCATTAAATTTTATTTTCAGGGGAATTTAGGTGTAATCTAAGGAGATGCATTAAGAAAAAGATAATATGCAATCATAGAATCATATGCTCTATATAATAAAATATAGGCATATATATTTAAGGGGCACAAAATGATGTTATGATTTATAAATAAATGTGAAATAATTAAGCTAATCAACATATTCATCACCTTGATTACTTATTTTTAATAAGAATATTTGAAATTTATCTCAGCTACTTTAAAATGTACAGTACACTTTTCTTAACTATATTCACACTGTACAATAAATCTCAAAGAAAAAGTAAAAAATAATCCTCCTGTTTAATTAAGGCTTTGTAGCCTTGGATCATCATCTCCCCATTTTCTCCATCCCCTAGCCTTTGTTAACCACTCTTCTATTCTATTATTCTATGCATTCGATTGTTTTAGATTTCACATATGAGTGAGAAGAGGCAGTATTTGCCTTTCTGTGACTGCGTTATTTCACTTCATGTTATAGTGTACGACTTCAATCATGTTGTTGCAAATGACAGCATTTCTTTCTTTTTCTATGACTGAATAGTATTCCATATTCATCATAGTGTTATTCACAGTAGCCAAGTTATAGAATCAACAATTCTAATTGTTTATGTATACCATATTTTCTTTATATGTTCATCTATTAATGAACACTTAGGTTGATTTATAACTTGGCCATTGTGAATAATGCTATGATAAATATGGGAGTACAGATATAATCTGGAAATCCTGATTTTAAATCTTTTGGGTAAATACTCAGAAGTAGGATTGCTGGATCGTATGGTGATTCTATTTTCATTTTTTTTTCAGAAATCTTCAATAATTGTCTATGTTGGTAATACTAATTTTGATTTCCACTAACGGTATGCAAGGATTTTCTTTTCTCCACATTCTCATGAAAACTTGTTACCTTTTATTTTTCTCTTATTAGAGCATGGAAAAGAAACCCTCCTGTTTTCTATAATATAATTAGGTTTATATAGCTATTGTAGCATCAAAGAATGAATTTTAACTGTAATACAACTTTTATAATACTATGGTAATTTGACATAAATAAGTTGAAGATCTGGAGATGGTTTAATACCTGCATTAGGCACATAGGAAAAACTGCAACTAATGCTTTTATAAAATAAATGGGAAAATGACCAAAAATAAATTATACAGATGGTCTGTCCAGTCCACACATTAATTTTTGCAGTTGTGATAGCAGAGACTTAACCATTTCAGCATAATAACAGTGAAAACACATGACTTTTATCATGTATGCCATTTCATAGTCATACTAGCTGGAAAGTGCTATGCGTGCATGCTGGCACACAGGGAATCTCACAAAGCTTCTCTCTCTTTTTAAATCAAATGGATCATGTCAACTCTATTATAAGTAAATGCTTCAAGAAGCAAGTTAAATAGCACATATGCTAAAAATCATTAATTTCTTATATAAAAACTAGCTGTGCTCTGGGAAAAATACACTTAAAACTTTGCCTCAAAATATATGAACATAAACATACACACAGACTGCACACCTCTGTAAGAACTTTTGCATGTAGGATCTCCATGTGGCTTATCAGTAAAAGAATGTGAATGATGATTCTCATAACATGACCATCAGCTTGGCTTTAAACCTAACCACATGGATAGGTAGATACATTGTGAAACTTATGAAAACACTCAACTAGAAACAGATACCACATTGTGATGGATAGGGCATTTTGTTAGATGAGAATTCATTTAATTAATTAGAGAAGCTAATTGTAACAAACAGAATAAAATAAAGAGAAATCATTTCATAGCCGTTAAATTAGACTACAAACATTGAGCAAGGTCTTCTACAAAGTACAAAAACTCAAGTAAAACAGTAAGTCATTTAAATTGGGATTCAAAGGCAATTCAGAAAATAATTCAGCACCATCAATTGGATAATCGTCCTTTGTCCTTTGTAGATTCTGACCACAATAATTGTATTATTAATGTGAATCAGTTTTGCCATGTAGGGTTTTTGTCTCTCCTTCCATTGTGAACTATTTCCTAGTATCTCACATATAAATTCTCAAATGCTATCTGACATTTGCCTCAAATTTATTTTTTCAATACAAATTGTTAAATAAAATTATTGGGCTGAGAAGAGTATTCTAGGCCAACACAGAAGCTTATACAATTGTCAGAAAGTTGATAGAAGCATGATGAAGCTGTGGAACTCAAAGAAGACCAGTGTAACCATAGAAGCAATAGTGACAGGGCACCTGTAGAAAACAGGTTAGAATTACTGAAATAAAAACCACAGTTAAATGTAGTAGAAGATGCAGGTATTAAGCACATCACCCCATACTTACCTTTTCTGCTCCTCTTACTCCTCCTATTCTTTTTTTTTTTTTTTTTTTTTTTTTTTTTTTTTTGAGACAGAGTCTGGCTGTTTCACCCGGTGCCAGGCAGGAGTGCAGTGGTGCAATCTCTGCTCAGTGCAATCTCGGCCTCCTGGGTTCAGGCAGTTATCCTGCCTCAGCCTTTTGAGTAGCTGGGACTACAGGCACGTGCAACCACACCCAGCTAATTTTTGTATTTTTTAGTAGAGACGGGGTTTCACCATGTTGGCCAACATAATTT
Organism: Sapajus apella; assembly: GCF_009761245.1. Classification (NCBI taxonomy): domain Eukaryota; kingdom Metazoa; phylum Chordata; class Mammalia; order Primates; family Cebidae; genus Sapajus; species Sapajus apella. The sequence goes on from NW_022436947.1 coordinate 21,266,808, forward strand.
CTTATCATTTAGCTCCCACTTATAAGTGAAAACATACACTACTTGATTTTCTGTTTCTGCATTAGTTTGATAAGGACAATAGCCCCCAGCTTCATTTATGTTCCTGCAAATCACACGATCTTGATTGGATTAAAAAATGTGGTACATATACACCATGGAATACTATACAGCCATAAAAGAGCACATTCTTGATTGAGTATTTTAACCTGATTATTAAAAATGACCAGTCCAAACCAAAAAAGGAAACTGTGTTGCGGTTGTTTTATTAATCTTTAGTTACTCAAGCGATATATCCTTCTTAGAAACAAGAACAATAATACAGTGCTAAGTTTCTTTGTACATCTGAACCTTCATAACATTCTGCCACCTTTGCCTTATGATAGCAATTTTAATGTATTCCGCATTTCCCTTCATAATCTATTTGGTAATATAATATGCATAAAAATAATATGTAGTACTAGTTTATATTTTAATGAAGTAAGAAATTATCTTTATGTAATGGAGGCCTTTAAAGCACATTTTAAAGCAAGCTATTCCAAAAGTTATGGAACAGAAGGGATCTCAGGCCAAACTAAGATTCTTGAATGACATGGTTTATAAACTCAGTTAAAACCATATAGTAGGGCCGGGCACGGTGGCTCAAGCCTGTAATCCCAGCACTTTGGGAGGCCGAGGCGGGTGGATCATGAGGTCAAGAGATCGAGACCATCCTGGTCAACACGGTGAAACCCCGTCTCTACTAAAAATACAAAAAATTAGCTGGGCATGGTGGCGCTTGCCTGTAATCCCAGCTACTTAGGAGGCTGAGGCAGGAGAATTGCCTGAACCCAGGAGGCGGAGGTTGCGGTGAGCCGAGATCGCGCCATTGCACTCCAGCCTGGGTAACAAGAGCGAAACTCCAAAAAAACAAAACAAAACAAAACATATAGTAGAAGCAAGAGGAAAAAGCAATAGGATAGGATGAAAGATTATGATACCTGAACCTTGGGTTATGCAACATTTATTTTTATGTCTATCTCTCTCCACCTATCAGTCTTTCCAATTGATGGTGATTAATGGGGACCAGATTTAAGGTTTGAGTGAGGGGTCCAACAGAATGATGTGATGGTGCCAACAGAAATATAGTTTTTCTGTCAAAGAGATGCCAGGGCAAGCAGCCCTGTTCATAGCTGTAACTCACTAATTAGTCTAATGAAGTGACTGGTAGTTAGCTGTTTCTCGGAAAGAACCAAAGAGGGGCCAAATTATAACATAATAGGAGTCACAAGCAGATGGCCAATTTAGAAGTAACAACTGTTAGCCCAGTGGTGCCATAAGCATAGCCTATAACTTTATCTTTCCCTTTACATCTATTTGAAAGTAGTACTCTTGTTTTTTCCTCTTATTTCATCTATATTTAACATGTCTTAAATATTACTAACTTGAAATATATACATAAGCATATCACAAATTCTATCTCACAGGCAACTTCTTTAATCATTACACACACATACAAACACACACCCACACATATATGTATATAATGAGATATTACTTGTATCTCATAAACTACTCACTAATTTTTGCTCTACACTTCTTAAGTGTTCTATCCATTATCTTGTGATTTTTCTTGTCATTTTGAGCAGTCATGAATATCCTCAAATAGCACTTCAAAGGCAAACTACATTTAATGTACATTGTATCAAACTCCATGTTATTTGGTAACTTTTTCTACATTACATCTCTCTACATTTGAAATGTAGAGAAAAACTATTGCATTAAGATTGTTCTATCCATATGTATCTGGATCTTACTTTAAAGGGTTTACATTTTTTAAAAATTTTGCATCCATCTAGTTATTTCATTATATATGATTTTTAGACACAACTTTTCTTCTTTCCATTTTTTATTCATTCCTACACTTCCTTCTTTCTGCTATTGTAAATAATTTAAGTAATATAGAAAATTCTGAAACAGAAAGAATGGTTTGAGATGTTGCTCTACCTTCACAATTACACATTACTATAGAGTGGTGAATCGTAGGTGGTGAATAAATTACTAACAGAACATTTTGCCCAGTTCCACATATTCCAAATTCCCATGGGGTGAAAAAATAAAAGAAGAGAATCACTGTATATATTTCAGGATATGTATCAGAGGAGGATAACTCCAAACCTATTAAACTGGGAACTTATAAAAGGTAGCTGGCAATCAACCTCTCTAGAGATGAAAATAAATTGATGTTTGCTCTAGATAAAAATAAGCGCTCTCTAGAGAGAGCAGAAGGTCTCTAGGTTTATAAAGCCTGGAATGTAAACAAATGGCTTCAGGGAAAATTGTTTATAAATCTCTCGGAAAGTCCATATATTTAATTTCCAAGGCTTGTTTTTCCTTCAATCATTCTTTAACATAGGTTGTCAGTAATCTTTTCTCAGTAAACCATCAGTGTGAAGAAATGTGAAAATATTTATTGATCATTGTTTCCTGACAGCTGCAACAAATATCTTCATAATGTTTTGCCTATAAATTGACCTTTTCCTTTTTGCTTTCTAAAATATATTGTATGAGTAAAAACAGGTTAACTTCAACAAGATAAAATCAAGGTAGGCACACATTTATTCCTTCAAAATATCAATTACAAAGAAAATAATTCAGAATTACCATGGTAATTCTTTGGAGAAATGTTATGGCCCTAAAATCCTGTGTACATTCAAGCTTTCATTCATGTGTTAAAAGAGTGAGAAAATTAGGAATATTTGAAAAAATGTTTTGATGTCTACTGCCTTTTCCAGAAATACTTGATGCAGTAATTGTTATGAATATACAACTTTTGTTTTTCTGCCTTATGCTTTTTATTAATGATTCTCAATTGTTGGCAGAGAGAGGTAAGGATAATATGCTTCTTATTCCATAATTTATATAGTTTGAGAAATTATAGAGCATTATAAAAGTACTTTCATATAAGGTAAATGAAAAACATGTATTTACTTTTTTTTGGTAGTGCAATATACAGAAAAGATAAGAGAACATTATTTCTTACTAAAAATACTCTGGGTTAAAGAATAATGAGTAGCATATCTATGTAGTGCTGAAAGAATAAGCTGTGTTAACTAATTTAACTTAATAAGCTCTTTACTTTTCAAACTACAAGTTTGTTTAAATGTATTTTTCAAACTAAAATTTGTTTAACTCATGAGAAAGAAGTAGAATAATTTATGTAGGAATAAGATGTTCTTCTCCAGGTTTCTGGTGTCTGCTATATGCTGAATGTTAGGTTATAAAAAGAAAATTTTCAGTAGCTCAAATAATTGAATGTTAGTTCTTATCTAATGTATGGAAACAATAATTATATATTCTTCATTGTGTAATTTTTACTATGTTCTTCTGATATCACTTTCACAGATATATGTGAGTACATATAGCTTTCTCATATACAGATATGCTAGAGCACCCTTTTTGCATGGATACATAAGACACAATGAATATAAATTAGCACTTTGGCTACAAGTTAAATTGCAAAGAATTGCGTGGTCTGCGATAGTAAAGAAAAGCTACAGTGAATAAGGTACTAAGGATAATTCATAGCAAGACAGGCTTCAGATGTATTAACTAAGAGAGTTTTATCTTTGTGGCTTGTTTTAGGTTGAATTGTGTGTCCTTTCCCTAAAATTCATATGTTGAAGTTCTATATTTCAGAAAAACAGAATGTCATAATTTATTAAGAAGGGGCCATACTGGAGTTTGATAGGCCTTCTGATACAATATGGATTATGTCCTTATAGAAAGAAACAATTTGGCCATAGACACACATACGGAGGGAGAAAACTTTGTGAACATGAAGACAGACATGCATGTGCTGAAGCTTGCCAAGAAACACAAAACAGCAGGAGAGAGGCATAGAAAAGATTCGCCCTCAAAGCACTTGGAAAGAAACAATACTGCCAACAACTTGATTTCTAGCCTCCACATCTGTGAGACTCCATGTTTCTGCTGCTTAAGTCACCGTAAGGTACTTATTTATGGCAGCCTTAACAGGCATCTATGACCCCTGTATCTTTTCTTTCTACTAAAAGTTGATGACATTCATCACCTAATGGACCCTTATTAATACACTTTAGGGAAGAGGAGCCAATAAAATGACCTTCTAAAAAAGAAGAAATAAGTCAACTTATCTTCTAATCAGATGTTTAATATTTTAATATAGAGTTTTGAAAGCAAAGATGTAATTATTTATGAAGAACTGAGGTCATGAGAGAGAAAAGGTGAATGACATTATTTCAACTCCACCTTTGTCTTTGTTAAAGCAAAACGTAATATTTAATCAAAGAGAACTTTCAGTTTACTCTGTAACAGGGTTCAGGGAAAGGCACCAGTATGTAAGAGTGAGCTTTTCTGGTTTAAAAGGGAGAGTCATTGTGCTTATAAGATAGCTAAAGATAAAGTAGCTTATACTCAGGAGGCTGAGGCAGGAGAATTGCTTGAACCTGGGAGGCAGAGGTTGCAGTGAGCTGAGATTGTGCCACTGCACTCCAGCCTGGCAACAGAGCAAGACTCCATCTCAAATAATAATAATAATAAAAATAATAAGAGGGTGGATGCTTAATGGGGATCACTCTTTTTCATGTGGATATCTTAAAAGCGTTTTTGGTTTCTTCCTCAGTTAAAAAAAAAAAATAGGGAACCTCAAACTTCCAAAGCCACAGTTACCTATGATTAAATTCCAGTGGATGGACTATGGAAGTGAATCTCTCATAGAAGAGCCCAATCCACATCCAGCAGCACACCAGAACTATTAACTGACAGTTGGCATAAATTATGTAGGTAATATTGATGGCAACCTCACAGAATACTGAGCTCCCCACATGTTACCAAAAGAACATCCAAATATCTTTTCTCTACAGCAAGTAGTGGGGAAGTTTCTGAGAATTGGGGAATCTATATAAGCCTTGAGTTTGAGTTGAGAAAGTGGGATGATCAGGAATCATGAGGAGATAGGGTTATCACAGAACAATCCAGAATAAGATATGAATGCTTAAGCTCATCAGGTATTCTTTACTTCAGCAAAGGCCTGATGGGATAGGTGCTAACAAGTGAGAACCAGACTTTTCCTACCAACTGCTAGTATTATACCTAGGGTGTTAATGGAAATTAAGAGAAATGTGAAAATAAATTTCCCAATCTGTAAAAAGACATTGGTATAAGAAAACTAAACCAAGTTAATAGGTAGGTCTGGAAGTGAATCCCATATATATACTATACATTTTTGTATATATACAAACACATACATATGTAATTCAGAGTTTATATACTTCTATTAAATCTCCAAGCCTTTAAACTGTTGAAATGATATACCAGTTATTATTCGAATATCTTTTAGATAGAGTACTTTGTGTACTTTTACATGTTTGATTTCATTTTGTTTTTTGCAGTTTGGTTATTTGATTCTAGTGAGCTAGTATGTTCAGATATGATTACTATCATCTGACATCTGACAATAATTAAGCTCTTAAAGGTAGGAATGTTACTTAAAACTGTACATCTAATAAAACACAGTGAGGGAACTAGTACTTCACTTTCTGTAAAATGTTAGGTTCCGTTAGGCATTTTAAACCATGGGTCAGGCTGAGCCCCTGTTGTAGCTTTCAAAGGAGAAAGCAGATCTTTTTCCAAATGCAGTGCTTTTTAAAATCTTTTCCAAATATTATTGCAATCAGATTTAGAACTAAGATTATACACTTGGCCACCCTCCTTAAAAAAAAGAGAAATTTTATCTTTTCTTATTAAGTCATAATCATGTGGGAAGTAGTAATTATGTTGCATACTCTTTGCCCATATTATTAAAGTTATTTGAGTTATTCACATTAAGATATTTTTTGAATACAATTATCATCAAGGGCATGGAGCCCAGGAAACGTGAAGTACGATGTCACTCTGCCCTCAACATCAATCCTTCAAAGACTGGATGTTTATCAATGTACTAAAGATCAGATAATGAGAAGAAAAAGGTAACTTGATCCTAGAGTAACAAAAAATAGAATCGGTGTTTATATTTTATTCAGTTCAGTTAACAAATACGAAGAAATGCATTTGGAAAAATTACTATGTGTGATTTTATCATTCATGAAGAAAAATGAATAAGTCAATCAATAATCATGTGATGATAATAGCAGCTAATTTTGGAGTTTAAAATATATGTCATGTACTATGCCGAAATTTTATGTGAAATGTACAATTTAAATCTCAAAAGTCTTATGAGGATTTATGCTTATTATCCTCTCTTTATAGATAAATACATTAGTCTTGAATAAATTAAGTAAAATTCTCAAGCGCCACATAGTCTGTTTATTCTTACGGCCAAAGTTTGAACTTTGATCTTTCTGAAGTCAGGCTCCAAGCCCTTAATGAGTAAAAATCAATAGGTATATATCCATTATCACAAATTACTACTTAAAAATATTTCTTTATTTCTTAATTATTCAAATATAACTCTCAGGTAGTTTAGTGTCATAAAAATGTATATTCAATTTTGTCTTTTGTAAAAAGTGTTAGCTTACATATCTAAACTAAAAAAAGCAATATCTGTTAATTTCTTCATAAGTATGAACTAGTCTTTTAGTTTATGTTTATATTTGTTTACATCTCAACTTATGAGAATTCTGAGCACTACCCTGTGAGAGAAAAATACTGTGAAAAATAACTTAATAGCCTCATATTAGAGACATCAAGTATTCAAGTTTTGAATACATTAGAAAACAGTATCAAATAGCTTAGATTTAATTAGCTCCCAATTGTAAACTTCATACAGTAACAGGTTTATTCATATACAAAGCCCTGCTATGGTTTGAATGTTGCTCCAAAACTCATGTTGAAAGTTATTCCCCAATGTGGCAATAATGAAACTTAGGTCCTCTAAGAGATGAATGCATTAGGAGGGCTCTGACTTCCTGAGTAAATTAATCAATTCATAGATCAACGAATTAATGGTTTAATAGATTAATACGTTAAGGAAAGGGAACTGGTTGCTTTATGAGAAAAAGCCACCAGTGAGATAGTACCTGAGACAGCACGTGAAAAAGCTCAACCCCCTAACGATGAGATGCTCTGCACTGTCTCAAAACACTACAGGGTCCTCATCAGCAGGAAGGGCCTTACCACAGGCAGCCCCTCTGCCTTGGACATCTCACCCTCTACAACTGTAAGAATTATTTTTTCTTGATAAATTACCCAGTTTAGTTATCCTGTTACAAGCAACAGCAACAACAAAGATTAAAGCAAGCTCTTATAAACCAAAAAACTACACATTTGTCCCTGGAGGATTAAAATAAGACCATTAACAATCTGACAACACTTACAGAAGACAACCAACCCTAGACCTGAAAAGGGCAAATCGAGTGCCTGTCAACAAAAATGATTCATAAATTCTGAAACTGGCATAATGAGAGAACAAGTGAATCTCTGGAGAATCCAACCACCACCCAGAATTCTACTCAGATTCTGGTGGGAGGGCATCCTCAAAAACTGAACATAGATGCACTATCTAGCATCTGGAGCAAAGAGTGTGTGTGTGTGTGTGTGTGTGTGTGTGTGTGTGTGTGTGTGTGTGTGTGTGTGTGTGTGTGTGTGTGTGTGTGTGTGTGTTTCTAGATCCATAATGTTAAAACATTTCAAAGACATTCACCTGAATGTTTTTAGTTGTGTAAGTCTATCTTCCCTAATATTATTTTCAATATATTGGTCTGATAAAAATAACAGCTTTTTTCAAGTTTCTTTAAAAAACATTTTTCATCTTAAGTTACCTGTATTTTTTAAAAGGGATTAAGAAGTCTTACCTTTTTAAAATGCCATTTTATTTTTATGTTCTAGGGAAAAGTTTGTCTCATTTATATTGAATAAGAAAGGTGACAGCTAAACCTATGCTTTCTTGCATTAAAATGACAAAAAGAAATGGTATGTTTTTAACTAAATATGAATTGATTGAGAAGACAAATACATTTCCTGCTAATCTAAGCAAGCTTTGTGAGACTTGCAGGAGGTCGGGCTATTTCTTGTGGCCATCTGTGGACTCCTGTGATGCGTTGCGAACAGTAAATTACATTCACATTGACACTGTTATACCTTCATAAAGCATCTTCCTTTCTATGACTGGCACTGAAATTAATTTAAAAGTGTAAGTAACTGTCTGCTTTCTAAAATATATCATTTTAAACACACCAAAACTGCTATGACTTCTGTTTTTCATATTATAACAGAATCATATTTTAAACTTTTAGAGAATGGCAATTTTATTTGAATCATATTAACTCTGAACCTAATGAAACAAGGGAAAACTCTAACATAATTATTTAGTCCCTTAGTCGAAAATGGCAATTGATATAAACAGTACTTATTTACAACATCACACATTAAATATTTATGATAGTTTGTGGAAATCATACTTATTTTATGATAATTTTGTTTTTTCGTATACATGATAAGATAAAATACTACTTACATTTCCCAATTCTCTAAACATTTGTCAATTGTAAGTTAATCAGAATATCCTGGCCTATAATCATTTCGTACAGTATAAATGAATGTTTACTATTATTTTTTTCTGTAAAGTATACATCTCCATAATGACTACAATTTTATGATTATAGATAATGTACTATAAATAATCTCTCAGTAAATGTGTCATGACCTATAAAATAGCTTCAGATTTTGAAGACGCTTTGAATATTTGAATAATTTTGGAGTAAAATTTTAACGGAAATTTGCATTAGAATCGAAAGTCTGCTAAAAGCTTTCAGATAATTACTTTTGGAAAGCATTTCTTTCCCAAGACGAAATCATTCTTATTGATATTTCTTAAAAACTTATCTTTCTCTAGACAGTTTGTTACGTGGTTGATTTCTCCTGCAACAGAAACTCTTGGACAACGTATATAATAAAAAATAAAGTAAATGGTATAAATGTTAGCTTTTTTCCTATACTGCCTTGAGAGAACATTTCTGGGAGCTTTGTACTTGTAAAGCTACAGCAATATTTACATGGAATATTGTTATTCTGAGGAAGACTGACACAGCACATATAGCTTTGTTCCAATGGGAAGCTGGCTGACCTTACAGAGTGGCTAGAATGCTGTCAGATTTTGAAGTGCAGCAGGAAGATGGGCAGAGAGGAGAGAGGCAGGAGCAGATAGTCTGGCAAATGAATTGGCCTCACCTGTCGCAATGAGCATGCAATTGTATAAACTGGAATTTACATAAATCCTTGTTTTTAATGTATCATGATATCAAATTTTTGTTTAGTAGTTATCAATTTAGGGAACTGATTTCACTAACTCTTCCACAATCACCTCCCCACTTTGCTTTTGTTTGTTTACTTTGTTTTGTTTCTAATTTTTGTGATGACATCCTTATTGTTTAATGATCTGGTGTCAGTGCAGTTAAAAGGGAAATGACAGAAGTGAAAACATCTGATTTTGTTTGGAAGCTAATAAATATTTACTTATACTTGATAGAAAGACATTTAAAACTTGAAATACTAGCACTGCAGATAGCCTCAATCTTTTCTGTCATTGACAATAATTACAAAAACATGACGTGTTTATGCGAAGTAGATGTTTTATAAAATTTCCACTTGCACTGATTTCTTTCAACTTCTAATGACTAGTGACTATGGATGAATTTAAAACTATAAAAGAATTAACTTTTTACCAGCAGGTTAAAAGACAGAATTGTATCCCATTAATTGGTAATTAGACACTTGCCATAAAAGTTGCTATTATCAATATTTGTGATGGCTAAGACTAGCCATACTAGCCATATGCTCATTGCCAGAAAATGCTTTGACATTGGAAAAATTATATTAACAGTTCTTGCATTAGATTTTCTGTAGAAAATTTGAGACTAGTGCAAATCCCAACTCCCATAGTCTTTTTCTTCAGCTTTATGACCAATCTCCATTTCTAGAGATTCCATTCCTAAGGAATATCTTACACTCTGGTCTTTCTTTGCCTAAATTAGGTTGTTTTTGTTCCTCATTTAAACACTCCCATAATCACATGCAGAACTTATAGAACCAGAATCTACTCCACCATCAAAATCTTTATTTGTAAACCCCGTGTCTCCCATCACACCATTCTGCTCACTACTTTCTATTCTCACCTCAGTTTTTCAGTTTATTATCCATATTCTATATTTTGGTCTTATTGAGAACTTCAATACATATTCTTCACCATTTTGCATCATTTATTATTCCAATAGGACTTTACTTTCTCTTCCAAATACCATTTTGGACTTGTCCACATGAATTGAGTTGGCCTATATTTCCTTCTCATTTTTTTTTTTGTTTGTTTTTTTGTGTATCAGTAAGGGATCAAGAAGAGAAACATAATTATTAAGGTATATATCATACATATATGTTTGTGTTTGTGTACATACATATATACATAGATAGATAATAGGTAGACATATTGATGATAAAGTGAGAGAGACAAAGACTGATTTACTATGTGAAATTGACTTAAGTGATGTAGTGCCTGTCTAAGCAGGATCAAAACCTCTGGGGCAAAGATCACAGACAGAATGGAACATATGGGCATTAGATAACGCTATTGTCCACAGTATTCAAGAAGCTATCAGGAGCAGGCTGGAACTCCATGGGCACAGGCAGAAGCTGCTGTACGTTAATGACATCTGCAAAATTCTTCATAGGAACACTTAAATTAGTGCTTAACTGAATGACTAGCACTGTAACCTCACCAAACTGACATATTAAAGGAAAGTGAGTTTCAGTAAAGATTCCAGTTATTTCTTTTGTAAAGGTTTAATATAATATATTTGTGTGATCATTTGGACCTGGAGATTTTGTTTTAAATTTTCCATTAAATTATAAATCCGTTTTATTGAAATAATATGTAGGAATATTAATATTTTAAATTTATTCATTTGCAAGTTTTATAGATTTTTTATTGTCAAGGAATTTGTGCACTATATTGAGGTGAATTTTTTAATGGTATAATTTATATATTATTATGTATGGCATTGAGGCTAATTTAATGGTACAAGTTATATATTATATGACAAAAGTTTTTAAATATTCTTGCACTCAATTTTTAATGTCTGTGGGAGCTTTGGTGCTGCTGTTTCTTTGTTTCTCTCTCACACCCTCTCCCTGTATCTCTGTTTCTCCACTTGTTCATTCTATCTAGTTGTTTGTCTTTGTATTGTTACATTTATGGAGCAACTTATTATTTCATTTTTCCTGCTTTGTAAATTACTATTAATTTTCTAGATTGCTTTTAAAAGCCTGTTTCTTTCCTTCTGTTGCCTATATGTTTATTTTGGTCTTAATTTTCTCTCCTTTTAAGAGGCAGCTTTGGTTCTTGATCTATGACTTTTTCTTTTTTTCTAGTATAAACACTTAAAACTTAAAAAAATTTTTCACATTGCCTTAGCTGCTTTTCACAAATTTTGATATCTTTGATAAAAAAATTCACAAGTTTTTATTTTTTTCAGTTGTATTTTCTCGTTTTCCTATCTATTAATTTGACTTTTGAGCTATTTAGAAAGGTATTTTTTAATTCCTCCCTATGGTGAGCCATTTCAGGTACTTTTTAATTATTGTTTTCTAATTTAATTCCATTTTTTTTCATAGAACATGTTATGCATGATTTCAAACATTTTATGTTTTAGGATTTATTTTATGTTCCAGAATGTAGTCAATTATACTGAAAGTTTTGTGTGTACTTGAAACTAGCAAGTATTCTTCAGTATTTCAATGTGTATCAGTATGTATACATATTTGTAGCACTATAAATGGGAATCCAGTTAAGCTAGTACAGTATATAGTTGTAATAAAATCTGCAAATCCATCTGATATTTTGCCTACTTATTCTATCAATTTTTATTTTTCTATTTACGTTTTGGAGACAGAGTCTCACTCTGTTGCCCAGGCTGGAGTGCAATGGTGAGACCTTGGCTCACTGCAACCTCTACCTCCCTGGTTCGAGTGATTCTCCTGCCTCAGCCTCTTAAGTAGCTGGGATTATGGGAGGAAGCCATGACACCTGGCTAATTTTTGTATTTTTAGTAGAGACAGGGGTTTCACAATGTTAGTGAGGCTGGTCTGAAACTACTGGCCTCATGTGATCCACCCACCTCGGCTTCCCAAAGTGCTGGGATTATAGGCATGAACCACCATACCAGTCTTATTCTATCAATTAAGAAGTGTTAACATCTCAAACAATGATTATGTATTCATATATTCATCAATTTAAGCATACACATTTGATTTTGTTAAGAGTACCTGACAAAGTCTCTTTATAATATTAAATATCCTAATTCATCATTCTTTTAGAATTTACTTTTTTATATTAATGTAGCCACTTAATGTTTTTCATAATCAAGCTTAACATTCTATATATTTTTTTTTATCATTTTATATCATCCTATTGGTATCATTCTACTTAATGTAGTAATCCTATAAGTAGTAATCTTATAAATAGCGTATTAACACACCTTTCTTTTTAATCCAATCTGAAAATTTCTGTTTGCTTAATGGACTGTTTAGACCATTTATATTTAATATGATTATTAATATATTTGAGTTTAAGTCTATAATTTGGCAAATTTTTATTTATTTTTTTTGTCATTGGCTACCTCTGTCCCCCACTTTAAGACTTTTAATTTCTTATAGTATTTTTTTTTAGTCTCCAATTAACTTTTCAATCCCAATTTTATGCCACAATGGTTAACTTGGAACAATGGGGTCTATGAGAACTTTCTGCAATTATGGAAATGGCTTATAACTGTGCTGTCCAATAAAGTTGCTAAAAGCCACATTTGATGAATGATCATTTAAAATGTGATGTGTTACTGAGAAACTGAATTTTTAAAAGTTCTATTATATCAATTTACTCTAAATAGCCACGTATGACTAATGGCAGCTACCTTGGACAACACAGATCTATAGTTACAATATGCATTCCTAACATCACAACTAACAGTCTACTTGCATTTTCCCCTTTTTTTGTTCTTTATAATATCATTGTATATTTTACCTCTACACATGTAATGAATTCCAAAATGTATTGCTATATTTTACTTTCTCTCATTAATTTTTATTTAAAGAAATTGAGAAATGATAACAATGTTATATGTTCATGCCTATTTACCATTACTGGAGCTTTTTATATTTTCAAGAATTTAGATCCAAAATTTAGATCCATCTGGTATGATTTCCTTTCAGTGTGAAAAATTTTGGTAATATTTTACTTAATGTAGATCTTGCAGCATTTATTTATCTGAAAATATCTTTGTGTTTGAGTGATATTTTAATTGGATTTATATTTCTCAATTCAGTTTTACTTTTCCTTATTATCACATTTGTTTATTTATTTACTTTTTATTTATGTATTTTTAGAGGTGGAGTCTTGCTCTGCCACCCAGGTTGGAGCCCAATTGAGATTATCATAGGTCACTGCAGCCTAGAACTCCTGGGGTCAAGCTATCCTCCTGCCTCAACCTCCCAAGTAGTTGGGTCTATATGCAGACAGAGAAGTAGAGAGAGAACACATATGTATATACATATACACCATATTTAGCAAGTTTTTAAGTGCTTTAGGTATATATAATTATTTGTAATCTTAGATTTTTGTTTCTATTTACTGCTGACTTTTAAGTACAAATTCAGAATATCTTAGAATAGCCCATCAAATTTCCAGTCAATGATATAATCCAGCCCCTTCTCATAGAACATGACACACTAAATCTTTACATATTATTGTCCTTTGATATGTTTAGTGAGAAGCATTATTTATTGGTTTCATTTCTTATTGTATTGTATATTATAAATAATCTATCAGTTTACTCTTGTTTAAAGATATTTTTGTAAGGCTTTACTAAGTTGAATTTTCCAGACAAAGAAAAACTTGTACCATTCCTTTTTTTTCTTTAACTAAATCAAGTAAGTCTGAATGCATTAGTGGTCTATATTTTCATGGAGGATAATTGACAGACACTGATGTCTCTCCTTTTAACTAACTGTCAAAGAGTATCCTAAGAGGCCCTAGGGAATCTGGTAAGCCATTATAATGATGTTTATATGTCTAAATATCATACTAACAATGTACCACCCTCCAATTAATAAAATTGTTTCTAAAATTAACATCAACATTATTCCAATAAATATAATATCATTATTTCATTATGAAAGTAGTATTTTATATTTCTTTACAAACATTAATATAAAATGTACTTTTTTTCTTTCTGTAAGCCATTAGTTTGTTCTACATAAACTAAGAAAATATTCCCAAGGATAAATATAACTTTTACTAAATAATCTACCAGAGCACTTGAGAATAATTTACAAGCTAATCTTTATTTTTTCCTTTACCTAAGGAAAAAAAAGCTTAATATTAATTATACACCTTATAATTCTCAAGTGTAAAAAATATATATTTGAAAACTTCAATTCAGATATATGTACTTAATACGTTGATTTTTAACTACATATAGGTAAAACAACATATATGTAATAGAATATTTATTCATATATATATATATATACACACATATATAAAACATAAAGTCCATCTGAAATAACTCGTCAAAAAGTCGGATGTTTAGTAGGTATTGCTAAAAGAATAAGTTTGATAGTGTGAGCACAGACAAGACGTAAAGATAGATTCATTTATAAAAATAGATTTAAGTTTCATTTTGTGCTAGAAAAGGAAAAACAAGTAGTTATTAGCAACAAATAGTAGGCAAGGCAAATGATCTACAACTGTCATGGAGAATGAGCTTAATTTTACACCCTAATTTTTAGGATAAGAAGGCCACAAACTGAGACAATAGTCAATTGGCACTAAGAATGATGGGAAATAGTCTGAGTAGAGAAAATGTTCAGACTCCATATGTAACCAAACTTGTACCACATCATATGTAATTTCTACTAGACTTCATTCTAGACTTCTTGTATGTAAGACAGTTTTATTTGTACACGTAAGTTTTTATTGAAGCCACCACACATTAATTATTTACATTTAAGAAAGACGAAATCACCCAAAAGTCACAGTTAGCTGGCATAGACCTCGTAGGGACATTATAAATACTTGATAAATGAACGTAGAGTAAATGACTTGTTATCTAAATGCGCTATGGGATAATATAATAATGGACTAATATTTTAAATGGCAAAGATAATTTAATGTGAAAATAAATGTAAATAATATAAAAATTTTTATTATATATTGTAAATGTTTTATTACATATAATACTCTTTATATTGTATGGAGTTATATGTAATATTGCATATTATTTATAAAAATGTATTCTTTTAAGAAAAAAGGAAATCAAATGGCAGAAATCTAAAATACAAAATGGCAAACAGAAATTCCAATGTTGATAGACCTGCAAGAGACATGACCATGTCTTGGGGCCGGTGAAAGATGGAAGGCTAAATTGGAGGGTCACATGATCCCACAAATGTCAAAACTATCAACAAAAGTATAAATAAGAAAAGAATCATTACAAAATTAGATGGTAATTGAAGTTGATGTGATAAACTTTTACACTGGTAAGTTGAGGACAAGAAACTCCCTCCACTAAAAATTCAAAATTATAAACAAGACTTCATGTTGGATTGGTGTCTGAAGGTCTAAAAAAGTCCAAGTAGTTTGATTTTAAGAGTTCACAGATTTGAAAGTACTTCCAAGATTTTGAATAAAGACATTCAAATCTTCCACAAAACAGTTTAACCTCCTACAAAATCCTGATAAACCCAATAATGGAACATTACAAAACAAGATAAATTCATGAATATAACCAAGAGTAAACAGAAATATTACCAATAGAATCAGCTTCTTCTATTCTTGGCTCAACCTTCTTTTCAGGCCTCAGAGTCCCCTATAGAAACTTAGAATATAGAGAAAGATAGTATAAAGAAACTAAAATTTCTCATTTATTTTTGCTCAAATGTGCCTTATATCTAAATATTTTGCTAACATTCTGTTAATGATATGTGTTGTCATTTTACTCATTTAAAAAGTGGTGGTAGAGGAAAGCCTATTGGGCTGGTAAATATAATCTCTGGCTTGATGAAGATTTTTTGAGATGAATATATGCTATGGAAAAGGCACTTCAAATTCCTAAAGTTATGCCAGGCATCTCTGTCTCATTGATAAAAATCTTGGAGAAGAACCAAGGAGTACATGTGCAGCTCATTATCACTTAGCAAATGCTATTGAAAATGTATATTTACGAAAATATTCATGAGACTCGGTATCTCTGTCCCTTAGTTACTTTTCTCACATAAAATTAAAAAATAATAATGATTATCATTTCATCACATGAATGTTGTAAAGAGTAAATAAGTTGATGCATATAAAATATTTAGTTTAGTGTTGACTCATGGTGAGAAATACACATCTTGGTGCCATTATTATTATGATCTTTGAGTCTCGGTATGCTTTCTGGGTTAGTATTTAGAAGACTAATAGCACCAGAGGATTGGGAGATGAAGGCACAGCCTGCCTTATCTAGGATAACCCATCCATTCCTCTGTTGAAAAAAGAGCCTCTGTCTAATTCCCATGTCTGTGACCTTGTTGGCATCTAGGCCTTCAAAATATGATTAATAAGTTCATCACATATGCAGTATTCTAAGATAAGTTGCCCCCAAGTAAAGACAGAAGAATGTTTCTCTAAAGGACTGAGACCTGCAAAAATGTAAATAATTGCTTCACTTGTCATAGGTAGTGAAATAAAATCCCACAGATTTTTACTCTAGGTAAGACAAAGTGTTACTATTAATCTATTAAGAGAATTATTAGCATTATGGATATTTGACATTCATTTCCAAAAAAAAAAAAAATAGCACATAGTTAAATTTAACTACAGAATTTATTCAGCATTCTGCTAAGACCAGCTGTCACACAATGCCTGGCAATGTTGCAAAGCTCCTATTTGCATGCACATTCGCAGATAGTAGGAATCCCTCTACTCTTTATAATGGATGTTGCATTTTTAGTGAAACATCTGTGTTGTCTTGAGTGTGTTATGACTTTTAATCTTTAACTTAATATGTTTGTAGATGTATTGTTCCAAATTTGGTTTAATAATTATTTTAATTTGTTGTAAATGTTAAATATTTAAATATTTGATTAAATGGTTTTCAATGTGATTTGATTTCCCAATGTAAATGTATGTGCCTTATATTAATTAATTATGGTCTGTTTACATTTACAAAAAAAAAAGTATTTCAGCAATAATCTTAAGAACACTGGAATATTTCTAGTTGTTATTTTCATAAAGATCAACTGAAACTTTCTCATCAATGGTAGGGTATTTAGCAGGAAACATATCTTTGTACCATTATTGTTGTTATCTTTGAGACCCAATGTGTTTTCTGGGTCAGTATTTATATTCACAGGATATGAATTAGTGCTTTATAATTATATACATTTGAAAGTAAATGCAAGGAGAATAAAGTTCTCAGATACAATAACTCTGATTTAATTTTTTTTTAAGTTGAAAACCTCCAAGAGAGCATTGCAACTGCATTTCCAACTTTGAATATTTTTGCAAGTTTATTTTTTTCTTTTTAATTTTTTGTCTGTTTTCTTTTACCTATTAATTTGGAAACATATATTCAAAGAAAGTTGTGAAGCTAATACTGAAAAGACCCTATTTATCGGTTATTTTGTTCTATTGATAATACTTTTGGTGTCCTATCTCATCTAGTGTCATACCTTCACCAAGATATAGGTTCTAAAGATTTTCTACTCTTATCTTTGAAACCTTTACTATTTTAGATTTTATATTTAATTCTATGACCTGCTTTGAGCCCATTTTCAAATAAGGCATGATGAGGCAAACTTATATTTTATTTTTGATTTTTTTTTGCTCATAGATGTCCACTTGTTTCAAATCATTTGTTAAAGAAAACTATTATCCCTCCATTGAAGTGCTTTTTCACACTTGTCAAAAATATTCATGAGGCTAGCCTCCTGCAAATGCATTTCTGAACTTTCTAGTTTATTAATCTATGTCTTCTCCTCCAACAATGTCACACCACCTTGATTACTATAGCTATATAATAAGTCTAGTATTTTATAGAGTAATTATATCTTTGAAAATTATTTTAGCAATTAGTTTCTTTATATTTTAATACATTCTTTTAGAATAATCTTCCTTACATGTAAAAAAAAAAGTTGAAATTTTGATAAGAAAGTTGCTTAAGTGTAAGAAAAATTTGTCAGTTTTATAATTTTCACCAAAAACTTCCTAGACATTAAAAAAATACCTATTTCATTTTTTAAATAACTAAATAATATTGTAGTGTTGATTTTGTTCTACATGTTCATTGCAAGTGTATAGAAACACAAATGATTTTTGTATGTTGATCTTGTAAATTGTGACCTTGCTGAATGCACTAATTAGCTTTATGAAATTGTTGTAGAAAAACTGGGATTTTCTAGGTAGATATTGATATTCTTTGGTTCTGTCCGCACCCAAATCTCATATTGAATTTTCAGATGTTGTGGGAGGCGCCTGGAGGGAGGTAATTGAATCATGAAGGCAGGTCTTCCCCATGCTGTTCTCCTGGTGACAGATAAGTCTCCCAATATCTGATGCCTCTGTAAGGAAGAATTTTCCTGCACAAGCTCTTTCTTTGCCTTCTGCCATCCATGTTAAGACATGACTTGTTCCTCTTTGCCCTCCCCAGTGATTGTGAGGCCTCCCCAGCCATGTGGAAATGGAAGTCCATTAAACCTCTTTTTCTTCCCAGTCCCTGGTGTGTCTTTCTCAGCAGTGTGAAAACAGACTAATACAGACATTCATAACAACTGCACAAAACAGCAGTCTTATTTCTTCTTTTCGAAACTGTATGCTTTAAACTTTTTTTCTTGCCTTGTTTCCCTTTCTAGAACCACCAGTATCAAATAAAATTAGTTGTGAAAGTGAGTATCCTTGCCTTGTTTCCCACGTTAGAGGAAAGCCATTCAGTCTTGTAGCATTAAATATGATGTCAGCTTTAGGGCTTTTTTTTTTTTTTGTAGATAATCTTTACGAACCCAAGGAAGTTTCCAATATTTATTATTTTTCTGATTTTTAAAAAATCAATAATGGATGTTAAAATCTAAATATATATTATGGCTATAAGATCTTAATATTACTTTGTTCTAGATACAAAGCTCTCTTTGTCCTATAGCTATTGATATGATCATGTGATGTTTTTATTTAACTTGCTAATTTCATAGATTAAATTAACTACTTTTCAAATGTAAAACCAGCCTTGCATCCCCAAATAAACCCAACAGTCAGTGTATAGATCTTTTTATGTCATGCTAAGTTTTATTTGCTAATATTCTCTATGGAGTTTTTTCATATATGTTTCTGAGAGATATTTGTGTGTGATTTTTAGGAGAGTGTGTGTGTGTGTGTGTGTGTGTGTTTTATCTAGTTTTAAAGTCAGAATAATACAGACTTAATAGAATTATTTGGGAAGTACTTACACATTTTCTATATTAAAAAATATATAATTGATTTTAATTCCTTTTTAAGTGTTTCATAGATTTCTCCAGTGACTATCAGGGCCAGACAATTTCTTGTTGGGATGTTTTAAAAATTACAAATTCATGTCTTAATAGTTACAAGACTATTAAATTATGTATTTTATGTTGAAAGATTGTTTTAGTGTGTACTTTTAAAAGCATTGGTTCATAAAATCAAAGTTGTTCAGTTCAGCTATGTAGAGCTACTTCTTTTACGCCCTTACTACCCTTTTGATTTCTGCAGTGTCTATAGTAACATACCCTGCTGTATTTCTTATATTAGTAATTTGTGTCTTTACTCTCTCTTTTTCTTCTTTTTTGGTCAGACTTTCTAAAGGTTTATCAATTTTATTAATCTTTTCAGAGAACTTTGACTTTGAATTTAAATAATTATTTCTATTTAATTATTCATAGAAGTTTTCATTTACATAGAACTCTCAAATGTATCTACACTACATAAGCTACCCTGTAATGCCATCCTAGCAACATTATTTTGGGACACTGGATGAATAGCTCTAGTACCATAAGAAATTATTATCCTGTATAATGCATCTCAGCCAGATGCATTATACCTCGTTCTATGTCATAATAATGAGGGTCTACATTTTTCTTAATTATTCTGCCACTTTTAAGTCACAGGAAAAAGAAAATATTATATCAATAAATGAGGCTGTATTCACACAGCAGAAAACATGATTTGATAAAACAATTTATATGCAACTCTTATTATATTTAACCAATATTTTAATTTACAAAATTACTGTCACTATGCCTTTTTGTAAAGATTTCAAATATTTCTGATCAATAGTAATTTTTGCAGTGTCTACCTGATGTTATTTTCAACATAATTCTAGGGGCATAACAGTGTGTAAAATAGTGTTTTTGAAATTACTATTAATAATTACTATTATTCAACCTAATTACTATTACTATTAATAGTAATAGTAATCATGCTGATGTGAAACTTAGATTGCAACTGGCAATTGAATTTAAATGAGACAAATCTGCATAAATAAATATTTAAATTACCACGATCTTATTTTCTGTAACAAGAAAATAAGGATATTTAAAGAATGTAAATTGATTTATATGTTCATTTATATTTTTTATCTTTTATGATTAAAATAATGTAACTCATTTAATTTTTTTTTTCAGAAAACAAATTAAATACAGGCTGGCAACTTTGTGTGCTGGTTTGTTCTTATGTGAATTAAACCATTGAGTTATAAACTCGTCAAAAACTGCACTTCCAATAGAATGCTGCCAGCATGATCTGCTATAATTAAGTTTTAAGTAACAATAATGACAAAGAAAAATAATAGTTTTCATGTTCATCTGAGGCTTAAAGTAATCCTTAACTTTCAGCATAAATAGTGAAGACTCATTATTTTCAATAAGTTAAATTAATAGGATAATATATCTTACAGCAATCACATTGTAAAACTTTTAGGTTTTTGTCTCTGTTAATAAGTTTTAAGTTTCACAGTAAATACTTACATCTAGTTAGCAGGTTATAATCTTATTGAGCAATAATAATCATTAGTACTTTCTTTAAATTAAAGAAAAAACAAAAGTTTTTTTTTCTCCCTAGAGCAAGTTATCATTGCCCACCTTCTGTAACAATTTAGAACACCATTGTAATTTCTTTCAAACTACAAAGTGGAATAGAATGTTTAAGCAGATAGTTGATTCAATCAAGGTTTTTCCCATTGACATGTGTTTAAGTTTTTTTTTTTGTTTGTTTTAATTGAGAATGAGAAATTTTTCAGATTGATTTGCACAGTATTTCTAGATGTATGTTTAACTTTTGTTTTAGTTTGTATTTGGAAAAGGTAGCTTGGGGATCCTAAATAAACCCACACTACTTAAAATACAAGACCAGCTGTTACTTCCAAGAACACTTGCCAGGAACTGTAGACCCAACCTCAGCTGGGGACTCTGAATTTGTGGGCTTCTTGCCCAAGGGCAGTGAAAGATATGTTCCAGTATCACAGATTCTGCAGCTATGTTAATTCAATAACAAATATCTGCATTAGGGTTAAAACATAAGAAAACACAAACATGGACAGTTTTTTAAATAATGTTCACATTAAGTATTATTCTTTACAAATTAAAATAATTATTAAATTTTATTCAAAATTGTTTTATTAGAAAAAAAGCTTTTATTTATAGAGGACTATTATGTTTTTTTAGCTGGGCACAGTGGCTTACTGCTATAATTTCAGCACTTTAAAAGGCTGAGGTGGGAGGACCACTTAAGGTCAGGAGTTTGAGATCAGCCTAGCCAACGTGGTGAAACTCCATCTCTGAGTCAAGATCGCACCATTGCACTCCAGCCTGGGTGACAGAGTGATATTCTGTCTCAAAAAAAGAAAATATTATTAACATTTTTTAAGTTGAGGCATTTACTAAACCACAGTTCAAATAATTAAACTAATTACTGAGTAAGAACTGGTTTGGGCAGTTGCTGAATGATCATGACTATAAGATCTAAATATTTAAGAACCAAAATTATTTTTCTATAACTTAAAAGCTTCTTTGTATATGACTCTCATCTAGTTCCTCTCTGTTTAATATCCTGGATTTCAATTTATAATTTTCTTATTTTTCTTTATAGATTCACCTTCCTGAATATATCAATAAGCCACATATTCTTTAGTTTCACCTGCTTTGAGAGTATTTTTTTTTAATTTTGAAAAGGTTAATCTTTACATAATTAATTTTATATGTATCATTTGTTATATAGAAAGGACGTCTATTTTGTACCTTCCAATCTGATTCTTTTTGCTGTCTATGCATATGCCAAAATCACACTTTTTCAGTTATTGAAGCTTTGTGAGTACTTAATATATTATTAATACAGGCTTCCTATTGCTCCAATTTACCACAATTTTAGATATACAGCTGCCACTCTATAAATGTTAGAATTTACTTTCTGAGTTCTGGAAAAACTTTGAGGTATTTTAATTTTGATGTATTTATCATCATTGGCATTAGTGACATCTCCTGTTTAATATTTATCTCCAAGAATATAGTGTTACTCTTTCTCCTTGTCGATTTTTCCATTTCAGAAATGTTTTGAAATTTTCCTGGCAAAAATATTTTTTACATTATTTCTAAAGGCTAAAAGTAGGTATTTTAAAAAGGCATTTCTATTGTAGGGGATATGACGACATTTTTAAATATTTCTGTCTAATTCTATGAAAGCCATTCACATTAAAGCTATATTTTGTAATATCTTAGTAGTGCTATTTTTTGTTTGTGGGTTTCTTTTTAGTTGTACATCTTAGTTTTCCTGTCATATTATCTACAGGTAGAAATAGAACCAATTCTTTAATTATTACACTTGTAATTTTATTATCTTTTCTAATGTCATTTAAATAATTCAAAAATAATATCAAATGACAGAGATGTCATGAAACTGAATATTATACAAGCTTTATTTATAATTGCCAAACTTGAAAATGATCCAGATGTCTTTCAAAAAGAGAATCAATAAACTGCTAAATACTCTTCTTCAATAATAAGTAATAGGTCACTAACACAACAACGTACACGCATCTCCAAGTAATTATGTGGAAGAACATAAACTGAAAATAACATTAGATTCTCTTTGAATTTATTTACATGAAATGCCAGAAAATGCAAGCTAATCTTTACTGACAGAAAACTAATCTGTGATTACTTTGTTAAAATAAGCAGAAAGAAAAGCGTGGTAGCAGTTACTACATGGGAACAAAAGGAAAGTTTATACATTATCTTGATTATTAGGATAATTTCATAGAAGTATATACACATCTCAAGATCTATGAATTTGTACACAGTATGTGCAGTTGGTTGTATGTCAATTATATTTCAGTAAAGGTGCTTTAAAAAGATAATTAGCTATCTAAAGCAAATATTGTATTGTAATGATTTATCATAAGTAGAAATAAAATGACAACAGTAGTATAATGAATAGGTGGTAAGAAACATTACACACATTGTTGAAAGATTACTATAATATTTGGCATTTTTTTTGTTATTAAACTCCATTCAAAGATGTATAACATTTAGGGAAAAGGTTAAATAAAAGATAATTTATAACTACAAAGTCAAAACTGTTAAAAACAAAATTTAAAAATTGGACTCTAATCTACAAGAATGCAAAAGCAGAGGAGAAAGGAACAAAGAAAAATGAGACAAACAAAGGTTCATGATATGATACTATTAGATCCAGTCATATTAAGAATGTGTTACATAAAACTTACATAAGTATGTAGATTTAATCCCAACCATACTAATAACACATTGTGTGAATAATACAAAAACATTTCAAATGAATGATTTTTCAAAATTCGTAAAGGATTACCCTATAGATAAAAACTAATTATATTGAAAGACAAATGCTACTCTATCATGTATTGATAAACAAATAAGAAAATCAGAATCTAGAAGACAAGTACAATAAATCAATCATATTAACTTACTTGATTTTCATAAGGTACCTCACCTACCAGCAAAATATAAAGTCTTTCCAAGTAGTATAAAATACTAACAAGATAGACCACATTCAGAGCAGTAAAATATACCTTAATTTAGCTTAAAAGAAAGAAGTTATACAGGGTATGTTCTCTGGTTACAGGAGAATTAAACTAGAAATCAAAAAGTGTTGAATAGCTGGTTATCTCCAAACACTTAAAATTAAACAACACACCTAAATGTGAATAAAAGAAAAATTCATAAATAAATTTTGAATTATTTTGAAATAAGTAAAAATTAAATCAGAAAAAAATTGTTAGATAAAAAGGAGTGATTAGAAGAAATATCTCAAATTAAAAATCTAAGTCTTTATATAATGAAAATAAAAAGAGAAGAGAAAATTAAATCAAACAGAAATAAAGAGATGTGAACCATAAAAGCAAAAATCAATGAAATTGAAGAAATAAAAGCAATAAAAAAACAAAATTTGAAACTTTGAAAGGATTAATAAAACTGATAAATCTCTAAATAAACTGATAAGAGAAAGTTACAAATTGACAAATCAAGAATGAATAAAATACTCCATATTCTACAGGCTTTAAAATGATAATAAGAAAATATTGTAGATAATTTATGCCAATAAATTTGATAAAACAAAGAAAAGTTCAAATTCCATGAAAGATACAAATATTAAAAGTCATTGATGATGCAAAATGTACATCCTGAATAGTTTTATGACTATTAAAGAAACTGAATTTAACAATAAAACATTCTAACACAGAAAACTCCAGGTTCAGTTTCCTTCCCTGTCAAATTACACCAGACATTTAGGAAATAAATAATAGCAATCACAGGCAAAAAATTCCAGGAAAAAGAGAAGGTTGAAAGCCATCCAAGTTCTTTATAAAAGCAATAATATCCACTACCACAATCAGAGACAAAGACATAGAAAAAAACAAGAAAACTACCAACAGATATCTTTTATTTGTCATTTAAATAATTCAAAAATAATATCAAATGACAGAGATGACATGAAATTATTATACAAGGTTTATCCATAATTGCCAAACTTGAAAAGGATCCAGATGTCTTTCAACAAGTGAATCAATAAACTGCTAAATACTATTCTTCAATAATAAGCAAGGGTCACCAATACACACTACAACACAGATGCATCTCCAAATAATTATGTTGAAGGACATAGCTGGAAAAAACATTAGATACTCTGAAGTTATTTACAGAAAACTCAAGAAAATGCTAGCTAATCTTTACTCATAAATATCTGACAAAAATTTTTACCAAAATATTATCACATTGAACTCCAAATAAAAAAGGGATAATATATAATGGCTAACTGGATGTTATCCTCAGCAAGACTGGTTCAAAATTCAAAAATAATCACTGCAATTTGATATATTAATAAAATTAAAAAATAAGGACATGTATTAAATGAGGGTTGACAGTATTTTTGTTTTGTTGTGGGGGAAGGAGTCTCATACTGTTGCCCAGGCTGGAGTGCAGTAGTGCAATCTCAGCTCACGGCAGCCTCTGCCTCTCTGGTTCACGTGATTTTTCTGCCTCAACCTCCAGAGTAGCTAGGACTGCAGGTGCCTGCCACCATGCCCGGACATGTTGGTCAGGATGGTCTCAATCTCCTGAGCTCGTGAACTACCTGCCTCGGCCTCCCAAAGTGCTGGGATTACAGGACAAATTTTTTCTATAAAGGCAAGATATTAATGGAAGACATTTTGGGTTTTGGAACCACATATACCTTGCTGCATATTCTTTTCTTATCCTCCATTTCTTTCCTTTCTCAATATTACTTTCTCTCTCTCTCTCTGTCTTGCACATGCACCTTTAAAAATGAAAATCTTTCTTTAGCTTGGAGATCATACCAAAAAAAGGCTGAAAGTCAGTCCCATGAGTTGTTTGCCAGCCCTTAACCTAAATATAATTTTTTAGTTGCAAATTTAACATAAATTCAGGATAAAAACCTGCAAAAAAAAAACCTAGAAATAAAAATGTATCTTCTGATTATATTAAATGCAACCTATGCATAACATACAGGCACTATCACATGTAATAGTCCAAGAGTAAATACTTTACCTCTGATATCAGAAACAATGTTAGGATGTTCCTGCTCACCACATTTGTGCAATAATTGACTACAATTTTATTCTACACTGCTGGTGCATGTTTTCTTAACATAACCATGACCTTATTAATTAATTTATTAATAAATTATTAATATCTTAAGGCAAAATAAAAGGCATACAGATTGGAGAGCAATGAATGTCATGTTCATCTAAATAGACAAATATTCTGTTACAAATTCTAACAGGAGTAATGAATAAATTTAGCAAGGCTGCTAGATACATTTAGTAATACATTTTTATATTCTAATAAGAAACAGGAGACTGAAAAAAGTACCTTTGATAATAGAAGTAAAATATGTAAAAGCATTAGAGCTGTATCTGATAAAATATCTTCAAGATAATGGCCTCAATAAATGGATAGATATCATAGATTGATGGGTGAGTAGACTATTTTCAAGATGCCAGTTTTCTATGTACTATTCTATCAGTCAAATGCAATTCAACTCATAGTGTGGTCTCTTTATACTTATTTGGCTTCACATCCGTCTTGGTCATGAACTTGTATTTTAGTCACACATCCCTTTTTTCAGTACCACACAACTGAATGTTCCTTACACCCTTATGTTTTTCCACCTCTGTATTCCACCTCCTTGCCTGTTAACTCCTCCTGATCCTTTAGATCCCTACTAAAATCTCATTTTGTCATTGAAAGCTTCAATAAGCCTTCAGACCAGGCCATGTACCCTCTTATAGACTCTCATGAAAACCTACATATTTTCTTCACAGCACTTCTAATTGTTATTTCAGATTTAAATTAACATTCCTCTTTCCCCCTAAACTATAACTTTCCTTCGAATAAAAATTATCTTATTTGTTGTTATATTTTTCTTCTCATATAGCACATTGTCTTATCCAATGTAGAGACACAGATTAGATGACATAAGGGAAGAATTGAGAAGACAAAATTTGCCCTACATTGGACATATTGGTTTGGTAGACCTAATAGATACATATACATATATATGTGTGTATTATATATATTATATATATATATAACACACACACAAAATCTAGGCATGCATGCATGTGCACACACACACACGCAAAGAATCTAACATCCAATGTGATTTATATCTGTTCTACAAAATCAAGTTAAACTGTCTTTGGTGGAAACCTTTCTAAAGTTATAATATGAATGGAGATTTTGTTTTATATCTTATAGTAATCAATCTAGATAAAATAAATTTGAAAATAACATGAAATATTAATGATTTTCAAAAATTAATATGCAAAATAAAATATAAAAAATCTGTCAATATGTTCCCTTTGCAGAATTTGTGTATTTCTGCTCCTGGCTTTACTGAAGCCACTTAAATGTTAACTCGTTTGAATTTGGGCTGGAGATAGTATCCACTCTCTCTAATAAATTTTTATATGATAAAACAAGCCTTCTTGCTGATCCAGAGAACTTCTGAATTTATTAAAATTTAAATATCGCTTTTTTGTGATTCAAACATATGAATGGCAAAATTCTTTGAGAAAATTATTTTTATGGAAACAACTTCTAAGAGAATTGTATTCCTTGTTACCACTGCTTTTGTTTTTGCTCTTCTCTTAAACTTTATACTTTAATGTCAATATGATCTTCCTAGTAAGATCCTGTGAATGAAATTCCAACCCTTTAGCAATCTTTAAAGCAGAAAATTCTTGTTTCACTTGATTTATTAAATATATCATCAATCAGTTTTCATGATGACTGTTATAAGATTCCAGACAAAGTATTTAAAATTCTTTCAACACAACAAATTATCTTCTACAAAATTATGGTAATGCTATTTCAATGACCACCTTTCAAGCTTTGTTGCTAAGTATTTAGATCATTCATTGAATGTCTTTCACAGTCCTTTGATCCTTTCACTGTTTTTCTTGTTAATTAATCCAGTCTTTGAAAAGATCTTTGAAGGAAAATAGACATTGGGAACAAAATGAGGTTAATATACATGTTGATGTTTTTAGGGCACATAAAAACAATCTTTAATTTAGGATATTGCTTGTGAATTCAGGATGATCTGAGATATAGGCCTAAATCAACTTTGTTTTAAAATAATAATTATTGTAATAACATATGTTGCAATATCTGGAACAAAATAATTAAAAATATCTTTATATCCTTACATTCTTTATATTGGAACTAGTGACTTGATGTTTTTATTTGATTTAATTCTGGAATGCTCTAGGGTTTTCAGAACAACAAAATAAGTAATGCTTTCAACTTGTCTTTACATTTTATATCTGCCCTCAATAACATAAACAACGTAATCAATAAATTATTTTCTCTCTTTAGACAATCATTGACCTAATTTTGCTTTCTTGGCTTGTAGCAACTTGCAAGAATTTGTTTACAAAACAATAACTATATATTAAGAGCTTATTTTGTGTTAGGCTCTATTCTATATTCTTCATATTGTATAACTTAAGCATCATAGTAAACACATTAGGTATGCAGTAATATTGTTCCATATCAAAGTTGATAAAAGTAAGAAATAACTTTCTGGTAACTACCAAAAGCCGCAACTTCAAAGTGGCAGGTTAAGGGATTGCATCACACAATATGATACAATCACAAGAGGTAGCTATCTTACGCAGTACACAATAATGCCCCTTTCTTTCCAGAATGTTGTTATATTTTTCATTTTAAACATCCATTGGGAGTATACGGAAGCCTTCTTTCTGTTTCTTTCT
>NW_022436947.1:21295724-21578982 GCF_009761245.1 Sapajus apella
TCTCTCTCTCTCTCTCTCTCTTTCTTTCTTTCCTTCTTTCTTTCTTTCTTTCTTTCTTTTGTACTTTAGGTTCTGGGGCATGTGTGTAGATCATACAGGTTTGTTGCATAGGTACTTAACATGACAAGATGGTTTGCTGCCTCCATCCCCCTGTCACCTATATCTGGCATTTCTTCCCATGTTATCCCTCTCCAACCTCCCTGCCACCACTGTCCTCCCCAGCATCCCCCCAACAGACCCCAGTGTGTGATGCTCCCCTCTCTGTGTCCATGTATTCTCGTTGTTTAACACTCTTATGAGTAAGAACGTTTGGTGTTAATTTTCTGTTGTTGCGTCAGTTTGCTGAAAATGATTGTTTCCTGATTCATCCATGTCCCCACAAAGAACAAGAACTCATCGTTTTTTATGGCTGCATAGTATTCCATGATGTATATGTACCGCATTTTCCTTGTCCAGTCTATCATCGATGGGCATTCGGGTTGGTTCCAGATCTTTGCCCTTGTAAACAGTACTGCAAAGAACATATTTGTGCATGTGTCTTTATAATAAAATGATTTATAATCCTTTGGGAATATACTCAGTAATGGGATTTCTGGGTCAAATGGGATTTCTGTTTCTAATCAATGATTTCAGTTAAACTTTTAAGAAAAAAAAAATTGTGAATCCTTATCTGCTGGAGCTGAAACTTTCTGTGATGTCTCATCAAACTCAGTAGTTAAGAATCTAAAAACCAGATTATATCTTTGCTGAAAATCATTCCTGGTTCAGAAAAATATGGAATTATTTTATCTAAGCATGGTTTCATAACATCACATTTTTCCATATTGCCAATCAACCCATCATGATTTTCATACCAGAGTTTATTAATTGACCTATTAGTCATCACTTTTCCCCACTTTTAAATTTTCCTTTGACTTCTATTTATTTATACTACTTCAATTCAGTTACAGAGAATTCTATTGGTTCTTTTGTTGAGTTACCATTCAGCACATAAAACTTCATTTAACATGCAGAGTGAAAATTTTAAAACAGAAAGATACCCACTAGGAACCTCTCTTAATGCATTTAGAAAGAATAAGGTAAGGTGAGATGTCCTTAATGCAATCACTTTTGTATTCTTGATAAAACATCAGTCTTTGTATCTTCCATCATATTTTTTGGTTCTAAGTCAGTCAGAGTTTTGGTTTATTATGTACTTAATATTTATAACAAAATTGGAAATATTGTAATTCACAGACTACTATAGATTATTTACATTGCATTTAGGGGATAAGACAAGAAAGAAACACACTAGGACTAAAAAGAAAAACATAGCCACTGATTTGTTTTTTCATTTAGCAATTTTTTAATTGCCATCTTTGACTATATTGTGATACTTTGTATTATAGCTCAGAAGAGTTCAGTAAAAATTTAAAAAAATTAAGAACTTTGCTATCAGGGATATTAAATTATAGTATCTGTAACAGGAAATAAACAGGGAAACAAATATAAAAAAATTTTAAAGATATCACATGCCAATAAGAAGTGAATCAAGATAAGCAACGTATTAAATTGGCTTCTATCCTTGTAACTTTGCACTGAAATGAATTACTGTTGAAATTAAATAATGTTTGGAGTTCGCTATGTAAGATTTTAGTCTATACTGTTTTTGCAAATTTTCTTAACATATTTGTGTTTTTATAAGGATTAAGTTAAAAGTGACATTCAGATATTTCTAAAAAGACTTTTCTATACAATATAAATCCAATGACTATATTAGGAGACTTTCATTCTGTTTAGGATCACAAAAGAGAAGCCTTAAACAGAAAGTGTCTGTGGCAGATAGGGTTTACTCAGCACATAATCCATGTTTGCTGCAATTCCCATCATCTTTTGAGCAGCTTGAGATCATGCAACCAATTATTCCCAATGGGGAACAGAAATATTATGTATCAACCAAGACAATTATACGTCAAAATATGGTCTTCATCTCTTGCTTTCTTAACTGTGGAAGGAATGTTAAGATAGTGGTGTACCAATGGTAAAATGATGACACCACAAGACAGAGTGAGGATGGATCTATTAGTCACTAGATAGAGGAAAATTATTGCTAATTTGATTAGACTTTGCATGAATAAGACATAAACTTATATTGTGCTAAGCTACAAAGATTGTTTCTACATATTTATTCTTGTTACAGCCTAATGAAGAACATCTTGGATGTTCCAGTTTGGGCAATTATGAATATAGCTGCTATAAACATTGATATACAAGTTTTCATGTGACAATAATGTTTCAAATCACTTGGATAAATATTTAGGAGCAGGATTGCTGGATCATGTAATAGGAGTATATTTAGCTTTGTAAGAGTCTACCAAACAATCTCTCAAATTAGTTTTACTTTTTGCATTCTTAACAACAATGTAATTTGCTATTCGTCTACAACATGGTCAACATTTAATATTATATTTATTATAATATTAAATTTTGTATTTTAATCATTCTATTTGGTATATAATAGTATCTGTTTTGAAGTGACAATCTCTGATGAAAAATGATGTTGAGTATCTTGTGAATATGGCTATTTGACATCTATATAAGTTTTCTGCTGTGCTATATATTTAGAATATTTGCCCACTTTAGTAGTTTTTAAAAATTTTCTTATTGTTGACTTTTATGTACTTTGTATAGTATATATTAAAGTATAGGCTGGGTTTGGTGGATCATGCCTGTAATTCCAGCACTTTGGGAGGCTGAGGTGGGCAGATCACACTTGAGGCCAGGATTTTGAGACCAGACTGGCCAACATGGTAAAACACTGTCTCTATAAAAAATTCCAAAATTTGCCAGGTGTGGTGGGCACCTATAGTCCCAGCTACTCAGGAGGCTGAGGCAAGTGAATCACTTGAGCCTGGGAGGCGGAGATTGCAGTGAGATGAGATGAGGCTGAGTAGTCCAGGCTGAGTGACAGACAGAGTGAAAGTCTCCAAAATATATATAGCAAACCATTCACAATAACATCAAAATAAAATATCTAATAATTTTATTAATACTGCACAAGTCACCAAAGGATAAAAATTTACAGATCAAGGAAATAATATAGAAACTATGATAAATATGTAATTACTCTTGGATGAAGTGACTTAACATTAGATATATACCTGTTCAAACAAATTTGTTATGTAACAAAACAAAAAATAAGTCATGTGGAAATAAAAAACCTATTTCTAAAATACTTATGAAAGAAAACAAGTTCTATATATCACAGTATAGACTATTCCATTGAAATATAACCATACCCGCAATCCTTGTAAAGATATAATTCTCCATGTTTGTGTTTCTGTAGATTAAAACTCTTTTGAGAAATTCTCTTACTTAACTTAGATGGTATATAAGGCACCAGCACTTTAAATTCTTCAAAGTTTTATTGTAAGGTCTTATAGACACATGATTAACATGATTTTTGGTCCTAGCCCTTGTTTCATTTTGAGAATATTTTACTGGCTGGTAAAATTCAAGATTAGAAACATGTTTATTTTTCAGTGCAGCAATTGCAGAGTCTTCAGTATTCTCTCTAAAATCTGCTTACGAACCAAAAAGTTCTTTACTTAGCTCAGTGTTATGATTTTCCCTTTAGAGGACATTTGGAAATGTCTGGAGTTAGGTTTGATGCCATGCCTAGGGTAATAGTGCAACTGGTGTTTAGTGCTTAAGACCAGGAATTCTGCCAAACTTGGATTGTTCAGCCCCTTCCCGCAATATAGACTTATCTAGCCCAAAATTTCAATAGTTCTGAGTTCTAGAAACCCTGATTTTAGCTCATTTTTCTTACCTTGTATCCAGACATAGGGAGGAGAAAAAATTCAGACAATATTTCAACATTCTGCACTGGCATCATCTTGCCGAATTCCACACGTTCATTAGGAACATTTTATAATTTCCAAATTACCGAAAATGTTAGATTTAATTGTTGTGCTACAATGTGTCATGGATTGCCACAGAAGCCTGTTTTAGCACTTTCCTTACCACATTTTCTTCTTCTGCCCACATTTACGCTTTTCTTACAGTAGCACTTCACATTCAGGTACCCATTTCTATACCAGTTATCTGTCATTGCATTAAAACTAAAACATTTATTCAAACAGTTACTCAAAACACCTTATGCATTTCATAATTGAATTGAATTCAGTTGAACATGTCATTTGGTAATCTGAGTTGGACTCCCTTGGATATTTGCATTGCCTTGCAGGTACATTAGTCAGCTCTGCCTCAGTGAGTGGACTTGCTCTCAGTTGGGTGACTTTGGTGGCTAGATCATGTATCTCATTGTCCAGAAGGCTAATCCAGGCTTGCTCATGGGGCGCTGTCCAAAATATCAATAGAGCAAGCTCTAATGTGCAAGTATTTGTGAAGTTCCATCCTGCAATACATTTCTTATCGTTTCTTTGACCAAAGCAAGTCACAACGCTAGTCCAGATACAAGAGTTGGAAAATGGTACCAATTATTTTCCAAGTATGGATACAGTGAAGAGGAAGAATTTATGGGCATTTTGCAACTCATCACTCTACTATCCAGAAATGTATTTTATCCCATATGGATGTTAAAGAAATATCACACATATAGCCATGAAAGTACATATATGAGAATATTTAATGAATCACCCATTGATTTTGAGAAGACTCTTATTTTCACAATTATAAGGCCTTACTCATTGTTTTTAAGAGAAACACTAGGGTCATTTTAAAGCTGAATACATATGCCTACAGATTGATTTGAAGAGATCTTTCAAATATTATTATTAGGCTTGTCAATCGAGAAAAATGATAAGGCAATCATTTTAGGAGATTTGTTTGCCAAAATTAAAGACAGGTGACCAGGAGACAGGTGTACGCCTTTCTCCAAAGATGATCCAAATTTAAAGGGGAAAGGGCAGGATTTTGAGAAGTGCACAATTTGCATGTAAGAGGTGGTTAGGGAAAAATAGTCATTCATGCCTAAAAAATGCAGTGAATCTGCATTTTTTTAAAACGTAAGACGACCTAGAAAAATGGGACACAGAAAAAAAATGCAGGAAAGCTGCATTTTACATATGGTAACACAGACAAAAATGGGGTAGGGGAATAATTAAATAGGCATTTGTATCTGGTAGGCCCTGGTTGACAGCACCTGTAAAGATAAGCTATCAATTTACATTGCCATGGTGAAATTTTAACAGAAACACCTTAAAAGATATTGTGGCTCATCAGGAATTTCCTTGTGGGAAAAATATGGGGGAGGTATATAACTTTTCATCTTGTAGCCATCTTAGGAACCAAATGGGGGAGGCAGGTTTGCATCACCCACTTCCCAGCTTGAGTTTTCCCTTTGCTTAAATGAGTTTGGGATCCCAAAATTTAATTTCCTTTCACTGGCTCCATTTTTATCTGCCTGAGAAATTCAAGAAAGAGAAATAATTTTCCCAAAAGGAGATTGAAAAAAAATGCTTTCATAATGATGGGGTTGAGAAATGTACTGT
The DNA here is from genome assembly GCF_009761245.1 of Sapajus apella. Lineage (NCBI taxonomy): Eukaryota > Metazoa > Chordata > Mammalia > Primates > Cebidae > Sapajus > Sapajus apella. Next base: position 21,301,220 of record NW_022436947.1, read on the forward strand.
TCCCTATATTTTGATGTGGGGCATAATGCTTATTCTAGCTGTGATTTTTGGACTATTAAGAAAGAGCACTATGTGTAAACTAGCAGAAAATGCTAGGTCACACTTACTATGAAAGATTGTAGAGAATGCTCCAATGTTTTCCTGTCCTTCTTCCCTGAGGAACTTCTGTGGGGTTGAAGCAAAGACTGGAGCACCTGTGGCCACAATCTGATGGCATCCACTGTGAAGAATGAGGACCACATTCTCTGTGCTCTTCAGAAGAATCTATTATTAGCGTTTAGAGTCTTAGGGATATCTGGGAGTTAAACTCATATGAAAGTTAAATCCATAATCAAAGAAGATTACATTTCTCATAATTTATAGAAAAACATTCAGAGCTAAGATATGAATAAGGCAGAGGTGAGGGATGAAATAGGCCAAGCTAGTTATTTTTTAATATCTGAGTGCCCAGCTAGGTTTCAAATTCTGTTAGGAAGCATCTTGTTGAGGACTACATCCCAGTAACTACATAAAGCCTCATGCAGAGAAATGATCTAGAGTATCTATCATCCTCACAACAAATGTATGGCTTCCTTGAAATTATACTTTTATATCTCTTTATAATCTATATTTTTCCATATAGTTTGGCATTGATTTAAGCTGAAATGAATAGTGTGATGCACAGTGCTCTTGAGTTAGAGAATGAATAAAATTATTCCCCTAAATTAAAAAATGTACATACACAGATAAACATGGGAATGGGATAGAAGCAAAAGAAGTGACTTTGTAAAGTGATCCTAGCATGGACAGAACTACAGTGCAAACTGTGAAACTTACCTGACAGAATCCGAGTTCCCAGTGAATAGAACAAGACTATATCATGTTACCAATAAGGCAGGTTGGTGATAGAACACTGGAACTATGGCATCTGATTTGATCTACTATCTCCATGCATACACATATTCATAGGCTAGTATTTAGATATCACTTTTTGATAAATGTCAGTTCCATGTCACATAAACCGTTTCCTAGCCTTGATAGTTAATTCAATGTTGGTTGAACACATTTTTCTGGATGGAGTTTTATGCTTATGTAGGCTTGGAGATTCAATGTAAATGGTTTGCACATGTTATATGAGAGCACAGAAAGATATATTAAATCCATCTATGTTTGGATGTATATTAGAAATAGCAAATGATATTATAGAATGTTTATTTTTATAATTCTCTACTTTATCTGGGTCATAAACTTCTTAAAATTTCTTTTTCGGTTTAAGCTTTCTATGCTTCTATTCAACCCCAAGATAATTTTCTTCTAAGATTAAGGAAAATCTATTCAGCTGTTTTAAAGCTAAGTGAATGTGAAAATTACATATTTTTTATCATCATAGGGAAGGCAATCTATTGTAGTAGCTTTCTCAGTAAAACTCAAAAAGGCTTCTTTTGAAAAGTTCCAATCTAAATACAAATGATACCAGATACCATAACAACTATCTTGTCAGTATGTGAGGAAGAAAAAAAAGTTCCCATATTTCTACATTAAAAATTCCCATTGTCTGGACTTCTGGTACTTATAAATACAAATCAGTGAGTAATTCATTTAAATACACATTACTAGAGGCACTATTGTCTCAACAAATAAATATGTACAGGAGACTTGAATCATTATGTTAGAAAGAGTGATAGTAAGTGCAACGAGAAAATGTGAAAAATGAAAATGAATAGTATAATGCTTAATAAAAATTTAAAGGTCAAAAGGAGCTTGGTGTTCATGTGGTTAGTTGTCCTGAAAATGTATTATAGCATGAAGTACTTGGAGGTCATGGTGTTCTTTACAGAACTCTTAATTACTGACGTAGTGCACCAGTATGACAATCATCACTGTAATTTTTACAAGTGAGATAACATATTTACTGATATGAAATAATCAAACAGAACTGAATATTAATGTTTTAAGACAAAAATATTATGGGCAGGAAACAAAATTACAACCATTTTATTTATTAACTTAATCCTTTTGTAAAAAAAACAACAACATTAAAATCAAGTGTCTGAATACCTTAGTTAAACTCAGAAAATGCAACTTTCATTAAAATCCTATTTAATGACTCTTATGCAGTGCAATTCTCAAATAATTTTAAAAATACAGGAGTGATTGTCCTTTTCATAGCCATTTACTTCCCCACTCTGTCTCTTGGAAAAACCAGATAGACTATTGCAGATGTGACTAGACATTAACAAAGAAGCCACTTTTTATCCAAATGTTAGAGGCTGAAAAGCAAAAATTCAAGTATCCTCATTATTACTTCTACCCCCTTATTCTTGGACCCATATGTCCACATAACTATATTCATTTAAGAGCTGTCTTTTCACATCCTGAAAAGCTGTGCCCACTCATCACAGAATGCCATCCAGCTGCTGGCATCTAACAAGCACCTTTAAGAGGCCAGTTCATCACTGTCAGCCGGTGGCTTCTGGAGTTATATGGTAGGACCAGTGGCTCCCGTGAAACAGGCACACCTCTGTATCTTCTTTGCTAAAATCCTGGCTAGCAAATTTCAGGGGTTTTATTTTTCCCTTTAATACAGGAAGGAGACAAGGAAATATTTGGTAGAATAGGGTGATTCCCTGGCAAAGGGCCTCACCCTCATGCCTGAAACAGTGGCCCAAAATGGGAACTGGCATTTTGGTTTTCCTGCCCAAAAAGTTGCCTTTGGCCTGTCATGTCCCCCAACCTATGCCCATATAAACCTGTGACCTTGGCAGGCACTCACACAAGTGGCTGAACGTCCAGAGGCACAGAGGGACACAACAGACAGTGGTGGAGAGTGGCACAGAGCAGCAGGGCAGCATGACACAGAAAAGTAGGGGTGTCTGGGCACCCAGAGGAGTTTGGCTCGGAGCTTTTGGGGAGGGGTTCAGCTATTGAGAGTTCCAACTCCAGCGAAGGGTCACCTTCCCACTCCATCCTCCCCGTTCCAGCTCCCCATCCAACCTGCTGGAAGTCACCTCCACCATTCAATAAAACCTAGCATTCAACCTTGGAGAACAGGTGTGACTCGATTTTTCCTGGACCCTGGACAGGAGCTCAGGATCCAGAAAGCTGTCACACTGGCCCTCTGCCCTTGCAGAAAGGCAGAGGGTTAATTGAGCTGATTAACACTCAAGTCATCCGAAAACAGCAAGGCAAAAACGGCACACTGTAACACATGCCCACTTGGGCTCCTTCACCTGCCGGTCTGTGTGCTCTCCCTCTTGCAAGGGGTTTGAGCAGCAGCGTGACTGAACAGGTGAGCCTGTTGCACTTCCTGCAAAGGGAATCAAGGAAATCTTCCATTTTACTTCATACTACAGTAACTCATATCCAAGGCTCAAAGGATTAGTGTGGATATTCTGCTATTAGGTACGTCTATATAAGATACATATTTGAAAATGGGGAAATGGCACACAGGTAGATCTGCTGAGCATAGTGAACCTAATTCTACAAAATCATCTCTTGTCATCACCCCCGACCTTCAGAGGACAACCACACCTGAACTCTCAATCATGAAGCCATCTGGTCACCAGTTTTGTTTTTTTATTGTTGCATAATTTTACTTGTATTTCTTTTACTGAGGGATTACTTTAAAGATTTTTAGTGTAGTTCTAACAGTGCATCTTTACAATGTAAAGATAGCCTCTTGCTTCTTACCATTCATACTTTCTATTTCTTATTCTCTTCTTAATTACCAACTATTAAAACAATCCCTAAAAGTGGATATTATCCTCTGTAGAAAAGTTTGGGAAAGTGTTTGGCTTCACATTTCTTACCTTGAGGTGCAGAAATAGAACAACACAATAAATAGGATAAATTCCTCCAAAATTCTTAGATTGAAATCTAAGACAATGTGATAGTATTAAGGGTTGGGGCCTTCTGGGATTGATTAAGTTATATTGGCTTTACCCTCATGAATGGATTACTGACCTTACGAAAGAGCAGAAGGGATTTAATCAGTCCATTTTGCCCTTTTGCCTTCCACCACATGAGGATACAGCAGGAAGGAAGAGTATAAGAAACAAACCCTCACCAGACATGAACCTTGCCAGCCCCTTAATATTGGGCTAAGTGTGGCGATTCCTCAAGGACCTAGAAATAGAAATTCCATTCGACCCAGCAATCCCATTACTGGGTATATATCCAAAGGATTACAAATCATTCTACTATAAGGGCACGTGCACACGAATGTTCATTGCAGCAGTGTTTACAATAGCAAAGACCTGGAACCAACCCAAATGCCCATCGACGATAGACTGGATAGGGAAAATGTGGCACATATACACCATGGAATATTATGCAGCCATCGAAAACGATGAGTTTGTGTCCTTTGTAGGGACATGGATGAACCTGGAAACCATCATTCTCAGCAAACTGACAGAAGAGCAGAAGATCAAACACCGCATGTTCTCACTCATAGGCGGGTGTTGAACAATGAGAACACATGGACACAGGGAGGGGAGCACTACACACTGGGGTCAGTTGGGGGGAAATAGGGGAGGGACGGTGGGGGGTGGGAAGCTGGGGAGAGATAGCAAGGGGAGAAATGCCAGATGTAGGTGATGGGGAGGAAGGCAGCAAATCACACTGCCACGTGTGTTCCTATGCAACAATTTTGCATGTTCTTCACATGTACCCCAAAACCTAAAATGCAATAAAATAAATAAATGGGAAAAAAAATATTGGGCTGCCTAGTTTCCAGAACAGTGAGAAAATTAATTTATTTTATTTACAAATTACCTAGCCTAAGGTATTTGGTTATAGTAGCATGAACAGTCTATGACAACTACTAAGCAATATTAGTATTGATTCTAAATGCCATGGTGAAGAGTTGGAGTGTTTATTCTTAATGAGATTAAAACCAACAACATAAATTTGCAGGATGCTACATATTCATCATCACCATTCTCTCCTTCACTTTTAAATTAGCTTTAATATCAGAGACTAGGATTGCAACTCCTGCTTTTTTTTTTTTTTTTTGCTCTCCATTTGCTTGGTAAATCTTCTTCCATCCCTTTATTTTGAGCCTTTGTGTATCCTTGCATGTGAGATGGGTTTCCTGTTCCAGCACACCAATGGGTTTTGACTTTTTATCCAATTTGCCAGTCTGTATCTTCTGATTGGGTCATAAAAATCAAATTAGCTTTAATAAAATATAATTTACAAACAAATCCTCCAATTTTCAATGTTTGATGATCTGTGTGTATAATAGAAACACCAACACAAACACGATATAGAATATTTCCATTAACCCCCACATTTTTATGTGCTCTTTGACAATCAAAGTCACCTCTCATCTCTTAACACTGACAAGCACCTATTTGCTTTCTGGCACTATACTATTGACATATTGAGAATTTTACACAAATGGAATAAGGAATATATAGCAATAATAATTAGCTTCTTTCATGGGTATTCCTAAAATTTCCAATTTTTATCTGTTATGAACAATCAACAATAAGCATTCATAAATATTGCCATCTTTGCACATATATACTTGTCTTTCTAGGGTACATGTTCAGTAGAAGAACTGCAGGGTAGATAAATTATTTTAATTGGAATATATCTCAACAAACATGGATTACAGATTTGTACACTTAAAAGGTAACCTAAGAACAAAACTTTTTAGAAAGAGCAAATTTGTAGCAGTCTCAAAGAACTGTTTCCTTACACACTCGGGAAAACTTGGTATTATCTGCCTTAGCTTGGATCCTGCAAAAGCAGTCTGAATAAAAAGTTAAAATGGTGACATTTTATTGCTTATGGATAGACCCTGTGAGGTTAGAATAACTAACTTATTTTATAAAAAATAAAAGTGTCTGGGAAAGGGAGGTAGGTGCTGGGTGGAAACACAGAAAAGAACAGAGGCAAAGCAACACAACATTAACCATTACCACCCTGACTCCTCTTCACAAGGAGGCTCAAGAAACAAAACAAAACCCCAGAAACTTTCAGCTGATACACTTGGAATCTTTGCAAAAATGAACTGCACTTTTTGATAGTGCCCAGAGGGGAGAAAAAATAAGTTTATTCATGTTTTTTTTTTTTTTTTTAATCTACAATTTCTCTACTCGCTGAGGTTCTCCCCACCAGGAGCTGATTTTAGGTAACTTACAGTTTGTTAGTTTGCTCCTTCACAGGCACTCTAGAAGCAACATCTCAGGGTCCTCCGTGTAGCATTTCCTCTGAGTCTGAAAGCTGAAAGGCTCAAGCAATTTTTGCTTAGTTTGGTATTCCAGTGACTGGAAGACAAAAGTTTTCCCTTGAGAATCATCAATATCCATTGATTGTCCAGAGAGAAAGAATAAGGTGGTGTAGGGAAAATGAAAAGGTGCCTAAGATGCACGTTCAATACATTAAATGGATAAATAATTTCACTTGCTGTTGGTTTGATTGATTGATAGGGAGGTTGAACATCTTTTCAATATATATGTGTCTATCACACTCACATATATGTATTTTTCTAATTTTTTATTCCAAATATCTTAGAATATTTTTTCTTAATTTGTTGATTTTGTAATATATATTTTGGCTTATAATTTATTGTCTGTATATTAAAATATTTCCCTTTAGGTTATATTTGTCTGTTGGCTGGCTTATGTTTGAATTTCATTCATGATATTTTTAATACTACAGAAGTTAAAATGTTCATTTAGACAAATGTATCATTTATTTGCTGTTAGAAATTTATGAAAAAATATTTTGTGCTATAACTCACAAAATAATTTTCTTTGTTGTCATTTTACATATTTATTGTTTCTGTATTATTTGCTTCTTTTTATGACAGCATAAAATAGAATATATTATTTATATTTTTTCTAAATAGAAAATTGGATAGCTCAACACAAGCATTTTTAGGTTGTTCTTTTTCCATCTAATTGAGATGCCATATTTATATGCACTGAAATTCCATTATTGAATTCCTTTTTCATTATTTCCCCATTGCACCTTCAAAATTAATGACTACAATTTTTAAATTTGTTTTAATATTTGGGAAGACAATCACTTTCTATTTGTTCTTTTAAAAAATGTCTTATAACGTTTACTAACATTTCTAAGTGAATTTTAGGTTGAGCTTGTCAAGTTCCTTAAAAAATCTGTTGCTAGAATATTTATCAGAAACTACTGAGTTTATAAGTTAATTTAAAGAAAATTTAAAATCCTACATAAATGAGATTTTTAAACCTAGAATTTCAATATATAAAAAAGATAAAAGGGGAGACATTTGAGTTTATTTGATGATCAATGAAGAAGTTGTGGAGCATAGGTCAAGAACCACTTTTAAAATTTCAAGAAAGAAATGACATAATGTATATTTTCTCTTGGGTCAGAAATTGCTGGGTAAAGATTTTCAAAGAGTGAAAGCCAGGGGAAATTCAGCACAGATGGAGGGAGGAGATGAATCATTCATTAGGAATTTGACTGACCTTTGGTGATATAGCTCTGGTCATTTGTCAAGCAGATGTCAAGATCCCTGTTCCAGTAATAGCCTAAGCATTTTCTGTCTGTATTTAGGATGAGGATATATCTATGTCCCAAAAACTTGGCAGTTCTTTTTTTTTTTTTTTAAATAAATAATGTAATTAAGTACGCAATATTTTAGGGAACATTATTGAAAATCAAACAACAATGATTATATTTATTGCAACTTGTATATTGTAATCACCTTCAGAAGTATTTGAAAATTAAATAGAATATGGAACTCAAAACTCCACAATGAATCTCACTGAATTCTCTTTGACAGACATTCTATCTAGAGTTTCAGAATCTCTAAGGATAAAGAAAAGGCGATAAAATATTACAGACATTCTATTATACTTGGTCAGAACTTTTTAATACATAGGTAAAACTTGATTTTAACTTTGGCATTAGGCCTAAAAAAAAAACTTTTCTTTTAAAAGGGGGTAAAATTTTGGCTTTAAAAATACCCTGTTGAGTGCATGCTTTATTTCTATTTTTCATTTGATTCCCACACCTGAAACTTCTGTCTTGAGTTTGAATTTCATTAACATCTCCTCTAAGTACAAATTATTGGGTTCTTTGTTAGTGGTAAAATTGGAAATGGTGAAGGTGTTTTGGCATTAAATGCTCTCTGTAATTATTTTAAAGAGCAATTTGTATGATATTGTATGTAGAAGTTACAAACACACGTAATTTGTTACTTATAACTCTTAATCTGCAGATATTACCCAGTTGGACAAATCATGAAAAACATACCACATGTTATTTAATTGTGTAAAGCAGTAGTTTCTAACCTATGTGAGAACAAGAAGATATTGTATGGGTAAGCTTCATATAGCCTTGCACAAGATAATTTTACTTTTAGCAAGTGTACATTGAGAAAATGCATTTCACAAAAATATAATTAACAGTCGTATTTTAATTTATTTGCATATTAATCAGAATATTTATATACTTTGAAAAGCTCATATAAGCAACTGAAATGTTATTCAAACACAACTACAATGACACTTGATGAATGCTTGGATTTAACAGGTCATTTACAATAAGCTCCTAACTTTCAAGGTATCAAAAGCTCACAGATTGGTGAATATGAATACAAAAGATTCTTTTCCCTCTTCTTCTCTGTCTTTTATCATTCCCAGATTGTTTTTTTTTTTCTTTCTACTTTTACTTAACTATTAATAAATACGTTTTGGCGTCAATTTAATATATTTAAGATCAATGGCATGTTTTTATTCAAAACACGTTTAATAGAAATTTATGAAAGCCATGGAGCCAAAACCCAATTATCTGAGCAGCCCACCCAAAAAAATCATACCTGGTGAAATAGTTTAAAAAAAGATCAATTGACAACATGTACTACCTGAAGATTAAATAGGAAACAAAGCATCATGAGTGTTTACCAGTAATGTGTGAAAACAAAATTATCCACATAAAAGCTTTTGTACCAAGATGTGTATGTGCTAACCATAGTTGAGCTCTGTACCTGACAGCTGGATAATTTTAATTTTTGAGCGGTTGATACCTTAGGGAAAACAGAACAAAATATTTTAAAGGTTGTAATCAGCTGAAGGTTTCCTGTATTTTTAGTCTTTGGATACTTAATTATCTAATTTTAACATGATGATTGAACTAAGATATATAAGGCACATACATCAGTACCTATTGTGAGCATTTAAGAGAAGCTTTTTTGAGAAAATATAATGTTCTGATTCAAATATAATACACTAGGACCAGGTGTGGTGGCTCACACCTATAATGCCAGCACTTTGGGAGTCTGAGGAGACTTGGGAGGATCACTTGAGCCCAGGAGTTCAAAATCAGCCTGGGCAAAATGTCAAAACCCCCATCTTGACACACACACACACAAAAAAAACAAAAATTAGCAAAGCGTAATGGCACAGGCCTGTTGTCTCAGCTATTCGAGAGGCTGAGATGGGAAAATCACTTGAGTCTAAGAGGTTGAGGTTGCAGTGAGCAATTATTGTACCACTTCAGTCTAGGTGAGAGAGTGAGTCCTGTTTCAAATGTGTGTGTGTGTGTGTGTGTGTGTGTGTGTGTATGCATAAAATATATATACACACAGAAATATATATATATATTTTATGCATATATATATACACACATACACACAATATATGTGCATAAAATATATATGCACACAGAAATATATATATGCATATATATTGTGTGAGTGTATATATGCATAAGATATATATATTTCTGTGTGTATATATTATGCATATATATATATTGTGTGTATATATATGCATAAAATATATATACACACAGAAATATATATATTTATATATATGTGGAAATATATATATATATTTGTATATATATATTTCCATATATATATAAATATATATTTCTACATATATAAATATATATATATTTCTGTATATATATAAATATATATATTTCTACATATATAAATATATATTTCTGTGTGTATATATATAATACATATTTATATATACATATATATTATAGATATTTATATATTTCTACATATATATTTATATATATATTTCTGTGTGTATATATATTTTATGCATATACACACACACACACACACACACACACACAATAATCTAGTAGGAAGTATCAGTCACAGGTAGAAATGACCATAACAAATAACATAAAACAGTGAATTTCACAAAGTATGTGCATATATATTGTAATATGTTCAAAAAAAAACTTATTAAATTCAGAAACTTATAAATAATCATCATTTGTAGTAAAAGATCTGCTTCTTTATGATATGATGACATAGAGATGTAAAATCAGGTGTTAGGCCTGTGCTGTGCTGAATATTAGTGAAATAAGCACAATTAAACAAACTTTGCTTACAAAAAAGATACCAATGCTGTTGTTTCAAATATATAATTATTAAGTAATTATTGAACAGGTCATGTCTTACCTGTTTCTAGATACACTGTAATGAAAGCAGAAGCAAATTACAAATGCAGACTGTAAATGACAGTATTTGGACAATGACAATGGCTGGGGTTTTTAGAAATCTTCATGAAAGTAGTGTATAAATTGGTGCCATGAAAGATTTATGGGATTCCAACAAATAGATATAAGTAAAAGTAGCATTTTCACAATTATAGGTGGAGAGAGAAGTGTAAACAGAACCACAAAGATAATTGTAATATGTTTGAAGTTGGAAAAGTAAGTAGAGATAAGGTTGTGAAAGGCCTAGAGCCGTCTTTATCAGTCAAGATTCAATTAGAGAAACAAAAACAGTGTGATTAATTTAGTAATGAACCTCACTGAGTTGCAGAAAAAAACTGGGGTGGTAACAATCAAGAAAGAGAACTTAGAGAATAATTGTAAAATTACTATTTCAGAAACACTGAAGTGTGGACATGTCTGAACTTGCAGGGAATTCTGGGAAGACAGTCATGTTCAGGTACCAGAGTAGGACCATGAATTGAGGCTAGTGGAGAGGGCTATAGAAAGCTATATATCTGGATATCTCCTAGTTGCTGTTGTTAGGCGGGACTGACAACCAGTAAGCAGAGTTGTCATGGAATAGAGAAGACGAAAGGCAAGAAAAATGACAGTACTGCTGTGTCTTTATGTAAACATATGAGCTTCAGAAAGGAGTGCCTGTCTCCCCATTTTCTGGCTGCTGTTGTGTTCTGTTTTCCAAATTTTGCTTAACATTAACTTTTGATCAATTCTAGCAGTGAATGGGGAATGCCGGGAAATATAGTCCAATGTAAACAAGTGGCAGAGTATAAACTGCCACACCATTCTGATGCCTCTTGGCTTTACACAACATGAAGTGGCATCCTCAGAGATAATGAGAACAAGAGTGAAAAGTGGACATTTTGTTGTGGGAAAGAAACCCAGTCTGAGTCCATAGAATTGTTTTTAAAGAAAGATAAACTGGAAGTAAAAAGGTTTGCGAAATTTTTTTTCAGTCCTCCAGATGGAAATGGTACAATCCTGAACTAAGACAATGATAATAGCAATGACAAAGAGAAGATGCATTTGAGACTTTCAAGGGGCTGTATTGACTGGACAAGTGTTGATTGGTTAGGGGAGACAGAGGAGATGGAGAGTTGATAGAGTGTGCGCAGTATTTAACTGGGTGTTGGCAAGTATGATGATAATGTCAAAGAAATATTGTACGAGGCAGGTTAAAGGGACAAAGAACACTTGACATTCAGGACTACCACAATCAGAGAAAGACTGAAAATCAACTTCACTCTAATAAAAGGTGGAGCATTTTCAAGAGTTGTGGTTAGTTAGTGGAAAGGTAGTGAAAGACATTAAGGAGAAGAAAGGTCAATGCCAATAGTTTATCTGTATTAGTTAATTATCACTTTTTTGAAATTAGGTTCCTACCCTTCTGCAGAGACTGGGAGATCTGGAGTCTATCTTTTTTGATAGTTATAAATCCCAGTTTCTTGAGAGAAGATGCAATATCAAAGTTGTGAAATTAACAATGTTTGAATTCTACAGTTTTGAAAGAGCTAATTAATTTTACAAGAAAATTACAGGGATTCTGTGAATTTTTTTCCTGCATAAGTAATAGACAAAATCTGTTAACATTTTAAGAGAACCAATTTTTAGTAAGAGAAAACAATGAAGTTTTTTTTAATTTTTTCTTTATTTTTTATTTTTAAGAAATGTTACCTTCACCATTGTTGGGCTTATATAGCTGTAAAATATGCTGAGAGTTTGATTTGTCTTCACATTTGCTAAGCAATTATATTGTTGCCTTTAAGAATGATAAATTTATAAACTTTGAGAATTATATAATTTCTCCTTATGTAAAACAATTTTCAGCACACATAATTGAATGGAAATAGTATGTAATACTGTCAAAATCTTAAAGATTTTTAAATAAAATATTATTTTATAGAGGAACATATTCTAGCAGTCAGATTTAACTTCAAAATCTCGGTTTTGAATATCTACTTAAGTAGAGGCTACTATGCAATCAGTGATTTGAATAATGACTGTCTCATTGCTGCATCTTTAATATGAAGGAGAATTGTACAGGAAGAATGTCAGTGGTGCAACCTAAACTTCTAAAATGCTGCCATTTTGAGGTGCACCAATATGGTTTTGATCCTCTGCAAACCCCCATTCTTTATGCATATAGAAATAACAGCCCTAAGCCAAATATTTGGCTTGTTTCAAAAAAGTAGCAATAGAATTTAATCTCAAATCTACATCTCTATGTTTATTAATTTTCATTTAATCCCATTATACTTTCATGCCTCTCAATAGCTTGATATTACTTTATTGTTAGTCCAGCATTTCAAGGACATTAACATATTTTATCTTATAGTCATTATTTCATTTAATGTATTATAATTTAAATCAATCCTGTAATATACTATTCCTGGTCTCACTTTACTGGTGAGAAAACAAAAGCAGAGATCACAGTGCAAGATCTATCTCTGAACAATGCTAGGTTGTCCTTGCTTTCCCTTTGAACATATGGTTTGGTGGTCCACATTGCTGTAGAGAAACTGAAGAATAAAAACAGTAGTATTGGGAATAATTTGTCTTTTAACTCTGCCTAACATGGAAGGGGATTTTATTCACGGCATTTGAGTGAATAGATAAATTAGCATACCTATTAAGGGTGAGCAGTAATATTCTGGGACATGGAAGTCTCTTCTCTCTAATTCAGCTACATTTATATTTTCTAGTGGAATATCTCTCCTCCCCACTCCCTCGCTTTGGAATTACTGCATATTGAGATTTATTTTTATTTTTTTATTATTATTATTTCTTATGGATTTGTTTATTCTGCTTAAGTCAAACTTTGCATCTCAATTCCTTGAATGGTCTGATCCAGTCGAAAAGCAAACAGACACATTTATATAACCAAGATTTTTCCAGCAAAGAGAACATAAAGTCCCTTTTCAGGATATAAATGTTCCCTACAACAGGTCATTTTCTTAGAGTTTTGGTTGACATCATCCCTCAAGGTGTGTTCTTCATCTTCCTTTTTTTTTTTTAAATTATACTTTAAGTTCTGGAGTACATGTGCAGCTTGTGCAGAATTGTTACATAGGTATACACATGCCACTGTGGTTTGCTGCATCCATCCCCCCGTCATCTACATTAGATATTTCTCCCATGTTATCCCTCCCCAGTCTCCTAACACCCTGCTGTTCCTCCTCTAGTCCCCCCACCCCCAACAGGCCCTAGTGTGTGATGTTCCCCTCCCTGTGTCCATGTATTCTCATTGTTAAACACCCACTTATGAGCAAGAACATGTGGTATTTGGTTTTCTGTTATTGTGTCAGTTTGCTGATGATGATGGTTTCCAGCTTCATCCATGTTCCTGCAAAGGACGTGTCTATCATTGATGGGCATTTGGGTTGGTACCAGGTCTTTGCTATTGTAAGCAGTGCTGCCATGAACATATGCATACATGTGTCTTTATAATATAGTGATTTATAGATTTATAATCCTTAGGGTATATACTCCATAATGGGATTGCTGGGTCAAATGGTATTTCTATTTCTAGATCCTTGAGGAATCGCCACACTGTCTTCCACAATGGTTGAACTAATTTACACTCACACCTACTGTGTAAAAGCATTCCTATTTCTCCACATCTTCTCCAGCACCTGTTGTCTCCAGATTTTTTAATGATAGCCATTCTAACTGGTGTGAGATGGTATCTCAATATGGTTTTGATTTGTATTTCTCTAATGATCAGTGATGATGAGCTTTTGTTCATATGTTTGTTGGCCACATAAATGTCTTCTTTTGAAAAGTCTGTTCATATATTTCACCCACTTTTTGATGGGGTTGTTTGTTTTTTTCTTGTAAATGTGTTTAAGTTATTTGTAGATTCTAGATATTAGCCCTTTGTCAGATGGATAGATTGCAAAATTTTTTTCCCATTCTGTTGGTTGCCAGTTCACTCTAATGATTGTTTCTTTTGCAGTGCAGAAGCTCTGGAGTTTAATTAGATCCCATTTGTCTATTTTCACTTTTGCTGCCATTGCTTTTGGTGTTTTAGTCATGAAGTACTTGCCTATGCCTATGTCCTGAATGATATTACCAAGGTTTTCTTCTAGGGTTGTTTTTTTTTTTTTTTTTTTTTTTTTTTTGGTGTTAGGTTTTATGTTTAAATCTTTTATCCATCTGGAGTTAATTTTTGTATAATGTTTAAGGAAAGGGTCCATGTTCAGCTTTCTGCATATGGCTAGCCAGCTTTCCCAACACCATTTATTAAATAGGGAATCCTTTCCCCATTGCTTATTTTTGTCAGGTTTGTCCAAGATCAGATGGCTGCAGATGTGAGGCATTACTTCTGAGACCTCCGTTCTGTTCCACTGGTCTATATCTCTGTTTTCATACTAGTTCTATGTTTTTTTATTACTGTAGTCTTGTAGTACATTTTGAAGTCATGATGCCTCCAGCTTTATTAATGTTTTTTTCCTAGGATTGTCTTGGCTATGCAGGCTCTTTTTGGTTCCATATGAAGTTTAAGGTGGTTTTATCCAGTTCTGTGAAGAAGGTAAATGTTAGCTTGATGGGAATTGCGCTGAATCTATAAATTACTTTGGGCAATATGGACATTTAATGTGCAAAAATAGCAAGCATTCCTATATGCCAGTAACACACCAACACAACCAAATCATGAGGGAACTTGCATTCACAATTGCTGCAAAGAAACAAAATGGGAATACAACTAACAAGAGATGTGAAGGACTTCTTCATGGAGGACTACAAACCACTGCTCAAGGAAATGAGAGGACACAAACAGATGGAAAAACACTCCATGCTCATAGTTAGGAAGATTGAAGAGTGAGAAAATATACCATACTGCCCAAAGCATGTCGAGATTTGAAGCAAGGATGCAGAACAAGCAAAGGCTGCTATCTGATTAATATCGTCAGTTTAGTTACTGCCTAGTTCATTGATCCACATGGGGGAGGTAGTGAGTAATATGAATTTACTGATTGCTAGGACAGAGCCCATGGAATAATATCTGAAAATCGTATTACATGTAATAGCACTACATCTTTCAAAATAGCCTTTGAAGAGTCAGAAAAGACAGGAACTAACACTTTTTTAATGTTCGCTATATGTAAACATTTCTAATTTGTCACTATTTTCACAGAATTTATTTTCAAAGAATTCCATTGCCTCAGCAGCAGAACATGGCTTATTATTTTAAGACTATAAAGTTATCATGGCTCATTTCCATTTTCTGATATGTAACTTTTTTTGTATAACAGTAAGACTGTCAGGGCAGTGTTACTTCTAGTCCTATATTTTATAAACATTTCTGCATTTCAAAATGTAATTGTTCTGGCAATATGAAAATAACGATATACATTGTCTTAGTCTGTTTGGGCTGCTATAATAAAGTACCACAAACTGGGTAGTTTATTTTAAGAAATACATGTTTAATTCTTAGACTTATGGAGGGTAAGCCAAAGGTCAAGGTGCTAGCAGATTTGATGTCTAGGAAGGATCTGTTTCCTTGTTCACAGATGGTGCCCCCTCCCTGTGTCCTCTCATGGTGGAAAGGATGAGGGGGGTCTCTCTTGAGCCTCATCCTGTAATTATTGGGAGGGCACTATCCCAATAATGACAGCTCTTCCTTCATTACATAATCACCTTCCAAAGTCCTCACCTTCTGATACCATCCCTTTAGAGGTAAGGATTTCAATTTATACATTTTGAGGACATGCAAACAATGACCATAGCACACATTATTAATTCAGTTTTTTAATAGCAAACTTGGGAGAAAGAAGGAAATCTAATATATGCACAAAGATATGAGAAATAAAGAATAATTTATTCATTTTATCCAGAATAGGATATCAGGTCTATCATCTCCAACAACGTTGTTTTTGGGTAAAATTAGAAGTTTCATTATGACCAAATAATTATCTGACTCTTCTCATTCCTGAATTCCCTAAAGATCTTCCTTTTGTTCTCATTATTGGAACAGAAAGTTCGCATTCAATAGAACACCCAAGAAAGCTTCAGCCCAAAATTGAGCTCTCCTGGAATTCCTGCAACTCTTATAAATAACAAACTTAAAGTAATTAAACTCTCACTCCACTAGAAATTTGACTATACTTTTATTGTAGCAATATTTTTTTCTTCTCTAAATTGATCATAAGTGCATTATTATTGTTAAAACTTGGAAATGTAGGCCACATTATGAATATCAAAACACAGACCTCTTTTGAAGAAGACTAATGAAAAGAATAAAAAGTATAAAAGTCATATATTTAATTATTTAATTCAGCTGATGGCTACTGTATTTGACAGCACTTATTTTCTATGGTAGTATGAAAATTAGTGAAAAAGCAACTACTACAAATAAAATTAGGTAAAATGTTTTATATATCTACTACTTTCTCTCAACTTTTGCTGATTTTGAAAAACATTATATAAGACTTTAAGACAAAGGTTACGATTCAGATTTGTAGAGTCTCCATTGTATAACAATTTGGAAATTAGATATTCATTCTCTCTTTAAATTGAATTAATAAAAATATATAAATAATTACCCACACAGAAAATATAAAACATAAAATAATCTGCAGTGGGTACACTAATCTCACTTGAAATTTTTACCTCTGAATGATTAGATAGCTAACAAAGTTATAGTAGGTAATAAAGTCAGTTTTCGTGTTAAAAAAATGCATGATTACAGAAGCTTTTACAGGACAGCATTTGAATAAAAGAGGGATATTACTTCCATGGGGATTACTTTCTCTCTGTGCAAAACTATTTTGCCCATAATTTTCTTTGGTCCAGTTTTGTTATTATTTTGGTAAAATACACATAATGTAAAATTTACCATCTAAGCCATTTTTAAGTATACAGTACAGTTGCAGTGTCGATTATGTCGATATTCCTGTTTAGGCACCAGCTGTGACAAGTGTCACATCAGGGTCACCACCTGAGACGTTGATCACCATCTGTGGAGGTCTGTCTTGCAGACCCTGACTCAGAAACAGATGAATGAATGCACTCACACACACAGACTGCAGTGTTGACTGGGCTAGGGATGGTTCTCAACTGCTTTCAGAGGGCGATTGCAGCTAACTGACCACAACTCCCTGTTCCTACTAGCATTTATTCAGTATAGATTAATAACAGAGGTTCCAAGTCAACACACTTGTGGATAATTATCATGGTTAAAATAGTGGTTTTACAAATGATAAAAGCTTTTGGTTCTGGGGTGCAGAGTAAACACCATTAATAGGGAATTCCCCTTCTACCTCCCCTGAGAGGAACATCCAGCACAAAATATACATGAGTAAACATATTAGAGTAGGGACAAAGGAATGTGGGGTAAATAGACTTAACTGGAGAAGCTTTTACTACCCTAATCTTTACCCTGTGACTTAATACTCTAACTTATGAACTGGCTGCTATAACCCCATTCCATAAGTTAATAAAAACCTTTCGGCCTTCCAAAAGGTTAGAGACTATATCTTATAACCTTTCTGTAAAGGATTTTATTTTTCCTTTGCTTATGAAGCCTTAGTTTGGCTGGATATGAAATTCTGGTTTGAAAGTTCTTTTCTTTAAGGATGTTGAATATTGGTCCCCAGTCTCTTCTGCCTTGTAGGGTTTCTGCCGAGAGATCTGCTGTGAGTCTGATGGGCTTCCCTATTGGTTAACTGGACCTTTCTCTCTGGCTGCCCTTAGCATTTTTTCCTTCATTTCAACCCTTGGTTGATCTGGTGATTATGTGCCTTGGGGTTGCTCTTCTTGAGGAATATCTTTGTGGTGTTCTACGTATTTCCTGGATTTGAATGTTGGCCTGCCTTGCTGGTTGGGGAAGTTCTCCTGGATAATATCCTGAAGAGTGTTTTCCAGCTCGGATTCATTCTCCCCTTCACATTGAGATACACTGATCAAATGTAGATTAGGTCTTCTCACATAATCCCATATTTCTTGGAGGCTTTGTTCATTTATTTTCACCCTTTTTTCTCTAATCTTGCCTTCTCATTTTATTTCATTGAGTTGGTCTTCAATCTCTGATATCCTTTCTTCTGCTTGATCAATCTGGTATTGAAACTTGTATATACTTCGTGAAGTTCTCGTGCTGTGTTTTTCAGCTCCATCAAGTTTTTAATGTTTCTTTCTAAGTTGGTTATTCTAGTTAGAATTTCCCCTAACCTTTCCTCAAGATTCTTAGTTTATTTGCATTGGGTTATAAAATGTTCCTTTAGCTCAGATAAGTTTGTTATTACCCACCTTCTGAAGCCTGCTTCTGTCAATTCATCAAACTCATTCTCCGTCCAATTTTGTTCCCTTGCTGATGAGGAGTTGTGTTCCCTTGGAGGAGGAGAGGCATTCTGCTTTTTGTTGATTTCATCCTTTTTCCTCTGGTTTCTTCATATCTTTGTGGATTTGTCTACCTTTGGTTTTTGAAGTTGGTGACTTTCAGATGGGTTCTCTGAGTGGATGTCCTTTCTGTTGATGTTGAAGCTATTTCTTTCTGTTTTTTAGTTTTCATTCTAACAATCAGGCCCCTTTGCTGCAGGACTGCTGGAGGTCCACCCAGACCCTGCTTGCCTGGGTTTCACCTCCGGGAGCTGCTGAACAGCAAGGCCTGTTCTTTCCTCTGGTATCTTCATCCCAGAAGGGTACCTGCCAGATGTCAGCCAGAGCTCTCCTGTATGAGGCATCTTTCTGGTTATACAGGAGTCAAGGAGCTGCTTGAGGAGGCAGTCTGTCCCTTACTGGAGCTCAAGTGCTGTGCTCAGAGCTCCATTGCTCCCTTTAGGGCTGCTGGGCAGGGACGCCTAAGTCTGCTGCAGCGAAACTCACAATCGCCCCTTTTCTCAGGTGCTCTGTCCCAGGAAGGTGGGGTTTTATTTGTAAGTCCTTTATATGCTGCTGCCTTTTTTTCAGAGATGCCCTGCCCAGCAAGGAGGTAGTTTTATCACAATCTGCCTGCAGAGGCCCTGCTGGGCTGCCATGGTCTCAGTTCAGCTGCTGTGTAAGCTTCCTCTGGCTTTTGTTTACACAGGTAAGAATAGACCTGACTTGTCAATGGTGGACTCCCTTCCCTCCATCAAGCTCAGTGGTCCCAGGTCAAGCTTGAATTGATGTGCTGTTTGTGAAACTCTCAAGGCAGAGGGTTTCAGTTTGCTGGTCTTTGTGGGGGTGGGACCCGCAAAGCTATATCATTTGGCTCCCTGTTTTTAGCTCCCCCTCTTTCTGGGGAGTGGGAAGGTCTGTCTCACAGGCACTCCAGGTGCCAGGCCAAAATATCTGTCCAGATTTTCAGTGACAGCCTGTGGTGCTGGCCAGAGTGGCTGCTCAGGTCTGTGCTGGTAACTCTTGGTGCTTGTCAGCCCGGCAGGGATCTCCTGGTCCATGGGTTGTAAAGACTATGGGAGAAGTATCTGAACCAGAGTGCCGGAGGGGAAAATCCCCGATGGCCTCTGTTCAGTAGGAGGGGAGTCCCCTGGCCAGTTGCACTTCCTGAGTGAGGCAGTGCCCTGCCCTGCCTCGGTTTGCTCTCCTTGGGCTACACCCATTATCCAACCTGTCCCATTGAGATGAACCTGGTACTTCAGTTGGAAGTATGGCGATAACTCACCTTTTGTGTCGCTCTTTCTGGGAACCGCGCTCTGGAGCTGTTCCTATTTGGTCATCTTGGTGGAAGTCCTAATCCATTTATATTTAAAGTAATTACTAATAAGGGAGTTACATGTTTCATTTTACTGTTTACTTTCTATATGATTTATAGCTTTTCATCCCTCATGATAGTGAATAAGCCTCATGAGAGCTGATGATTTTATAATGAGAAGTTTCCCTGCACAGGCTCTCTCTTTGCCTACTTCCATTCATGTAAGTCCTGACTTGCCCCTCCTTGCCTTCTGCCATGATTGTGAGACCTCCCCAGCCACATGGAACTGTGATTCCATTAAACCTCTTTTTCCTTATAAATCACCCTGTCTCGGGTGTGTCTTTATCAGCAATGTGAAAACCGACTAATACAGTAAATTGGTACCAGTAGAGTGGGACACTGCTGAAAAGATACCTGAAAATGTGGAAGTGACTTTGGACCTGGGTAACAGGCAGAAGTTGAAACAGTTTGGAGGGCTCAGAAGAAGAGAATAAAATGTGGGAAATTTGGAATTCTCTAGACACTTGTTGAATGGCTTTGACCAAAATGCTGGTAGTATAAACAATGAAATCCAGGCTGAGGTATTCTCAGATGGAGATGAAGAACTTGTTGGGAACTGGAGCAAAGGTGACTCTTGTTATGTTTTAGCAAAGACACTCACAGCGTTGTGCCCCTGCTCTAGAGATTTGTGGAAATTTGAAAGTGAGAGAGTTGATTTAGGGTATCTAGCAGAAGAAATTTCTAAACAGCAAAGCATTCACGAGGTGACTTGGATGCTGTTAAAATCATTCAGTTTTAAAAGATAAATGGAGCATAAAAGTTCTGAAAATTTCCAGTATGACAATGTGATAGAAAAGAGAAAATAATTTTCTGAGGGGAAATTCAAGCTGGCTGCAGAAATTTGCATAAGTACCCAGAAGCTGAATATGAATCCCCAAGAAAATGGGGAAAATGTCTCCAGGGCATGTCAGAGATTCTTGTAGTAGCCCCTCCTACTGCAGACCCAGAGGCACAGGTAAAACAAAATGGTTTTCTGGACTGGTCCCAGGGTCCCTCTTCTGTGTGCAGCCTAGGGACTTGGTGTCCCATGTCCCCACCACTCCTGCCATGACTAAAAGGAGTCAAGGTACAGCTCTGGTTGTGGCTTCAGAGGGTGCAAGCCCCAAGCCTTGGCAGCTTCCACATGGTGTTGAGTCTGTGGGTGCAGAAAAGTCATGAATTGAGGTTTGGAAACCTCAATCTAGATTTCAGAGTATGTATGGAAATGCTTGGGTGACCAGGCAGAAGTTTGCAATAGGGATGGGGTGCTCATGGAGAATCTCTGCTAGAGCAGTGCAAGATGAAAATGTGGTATCAGAGCCCTCACACAGAGTCCCTACTGGGGTACCACCTAGTATTGCTGTGAGAATAGGGCTGCCATCCATCCTTCAGACCCCAGGATGGTAGATCAACCAACAGTTTACACCATTTGCCTGGAAAAGCAGCAGACACTCAATGCTAGACCATGAAAGCAACCCATATGGAGGCTGTACCCTGCAAAACCACAGGCACAGAGCTGCCTAAGACCATGGGAACCCATCTCTTGCATCAATGACCAGGATGATACATGAAGTCAGGTCAAAGGAGATGATTTTGGAGCTTTAATATTTGACTGTCCCACTGGATTTTGGACATTCATGGGGCCTGTAGCCCCTTTGTTTTGGCCCATCTCTCCTATTTGGAATGGCTGTATTTACTTAATGCTTTTACCCTTATTGTATCTAGGGGGTAACTAACTTGCTTTTGATTTTAACAGGCTCATAGGCAGGAGGGACTTGCATTGTCTCAGACAGACTGTGAGATTTTTTAGATTTTGGACTGTGAATTTTTGAGATTGCTGAAATAAGCTAAGGCCTTGGGGGACTGTTGGGAAGGCATGATTAGTTTTGAAAGGTGAGGACATGAGATTTAGGAGGGGCCAGGTGTGGTATGATATGATTTGGCTATGTCTCAACTCAAATCTTATCTTGAATTCCCACACATTATGGGAGGAAGCTGGTGGGAGGTAATTGGATCATGGGAATCGGTCTTTTCTGTGCTATTCTCATGACAGTGAATAAGTCTCATGAGATCTGACTTCTTTTTCTTTCTTTTTCTTTCTTTATCTTTTTTTTTTTTTTTTTTTAGACAGAGTTTCAGTTTCTTTCTGTTGCCCAGGCTGAAGTGCAGTGGTGTTATCTCAGCTCACTGCAATCTCCACCTCCTGGGTTCAAGCAATTCTCCTGCCTCAGCTGCTGAGTAGCTAGGACCACAGATGTGCACTGTCATGCCCAGCTAATTTTGTATTTTTGGTAGATAATAGGTTTTGCCATGCTAGCCAGTCTGGTCTCATGCTCCTGACCTCAGGTGATCCACCTGCATTGGCCTCTCAAAGTGCTGGGATTACAGGTGTAAGCCACACCACCAGGCTGAGAGACAGATTCTTGATGCTTCCTACAATATATTCTTCTCAGAGTTTTCATCATAATTTTCTTTAAATCTAACAAACACATTTTTCTTCTTAGGTAGAAAAATGATATAATCAGAAATATATAAAAATCTGTTTTTTATATATCTCTGACTATATAGTTCTGTGTGTGTGTGTGTGTGTGTGTGTGTGTGTGTGTGTGTGTACATATAAGAAGGTATTTGGTATGTGTTTTAATATCACATACCCAAGCTTCAGTTTCAACTTATATGAGTTTTATCTCCTTCTTTCCTGATTAGCTTTTCAACTTCCTAAACAAAAGCTCTGTCCAGAGTTAGCTGTTTGAAATAAGCTCTTTTGCACACAGTGAAACAGTATAATTTCAGCATTGTAGCCATATAGAAGAAAACTATTATTCCCAGTAATTGCACATTTTTTTATTCTTGTTCTTCATAATGATCGACCTGTCCACAACTGTCATTTCCAACTCATTGTCTCATGGAATTCGGCAGGGTTTCTTTCTAAAACGACTGGCAAAATCATTTGTAATGAACTTTAAATATTGGGCTCTCCTCTGAGAAAGAAATGTATGCATCTTTTACTACTCAAAATAAAATTCAAAGTCATTCAACTTTCAGAGATATAGTGGCAATTGTACGTGAGAAACAGCAGTGTTTCTATTAATTTATTCTAAAATATTTGCTAGATATCTAAAGAATGCTAGATTAAAAATTCCATATGTTGGAAATTAATGCTGAAATATCCTTGATATTAGCTATGACATGGAGATCGCCCACCGTATATGTCAGCATGCTTGATAAGTAGTGAATATTTAGCATCGTAGACCCTATGCGACTTAAGCTAGATTAGGTACCTTGTAGTTATGGATAAGCCGGTGCTCTATATAGGCTAAGGAAATGAATAAATCACTTTTTCATGCCTTCATCTTCATAGGTACATTGATTGTCCCAAATATGAAGAACTTCATACTTCTTAGTGACTTTTTCAATACAGATTAAGTTAGAATTACAAATCGTTATTCCTACAAACACAGTGCAGTTATCATAATACACTATTCAAGGTACAGGAGATTCAAGCTAATGAAGAAGTATCTCAATGTTTTTTTTCATTAAAGGCCGGCGTAAAAATACAAATTTTATGTTTGGATTACATACATTCTCAAAACTGAGTGAAGCCAGTTTCTAGACTAGCACAATAAATTTCTTTAGTATTTTTGTTATCACATATATAAATAATGTGTAAATGCAGTAGCATTCTGGAGATACCATTTCCAGACCTATGATGAACAAAATAGCATAATTAACATGTAGCAATAGTTCCATATTTTATAAATGGATACAGATCATCATTTTAATGAGTAACTACTTTCCTCTGGAATTCATGGAAAATCCTCCTTGCTATTTCCATAT
This sequence comes from Sapajus apella, assembly GCF_009761245.1. NCBI lineage: Eukaryota > Metazoa > Chordata > Mammalia > Primates > Cebidae > Sapajus > Sapajus apella. The sequence continues at coordinate 21,325,185 of NW_022436947.1, forward strand.
TTTGAAAATGGATACAAATAATCATTTTAATGAGTAGCAACTTTCCTCAGGAAATGATGAAAAATCCTTCTTGCTATGAAATGAAAAAAATCTCCTTATCTTACTAGTGAGACCTAATAAACAAATCAGAGGTTTTAGAAAGTATGATGAAAGAAAAAAAGAAAGAGAAAGAGGGAAATGGAGAAAGAGAGAATGAGAGAACGAGAGGAAGAAATAAAGAGAGAAAGAGAAAGAAACGGGAGAAAGGAAAGAAAAAAGAAATAAGAAAGACCTACTGAGACATTTTTTTTCTATTGCAATACCAGGATAACCTCTTTAGTTGCTGTTGAATAGTTTTCCGTAACAGATAAAAATTTCCAGCAAAATTCCTATGCTTTTAAGCTGTTAACTATATCTCTTCTAAATCCTTATTTATCTCATGGGAAACAGAGTTGTGTCAGGGGCCCTCTAGACTGCTTTAGATTCTATGAGCTAGAAGGATTCACAGGACTCAGATACTGTTACACTTATGGTTACCATTTATGACATCACAAAGATACAAATTAGAATAAGCAAAGAGAAAAGACATTCAGGTCAAAGCAGCACAAACCTTTAGGTATCCTCATTCAGTGGAGTCGTAGAAGGAAAAGCCTAATTCTCCTTGGAATGCCGTGTGACAACACATGCAAAGTGCTGCCAACCATGGAAGTTCACTAAAGTCTTGATGTCCAGGTTTTCACTGTCAGTCATATAGACATGCAGTGCCTGCATGACTGGCCATAGTTACTCAGGCTCCTGAACCCCCATCTAGGGTAAAAACAGGCTTTCACCATAAATCACATTTGTTAGCATAAACTATCTTGTTATAATGGTGGCTGTACGGTCTACAGCTTCAGGTTTATAAAAACATATTCACCGTTAATCATATATTTAGTGTAAGCTCTCTGGACAAAATTGTATAGCATAACCCAGGGCTTCAGAAATACAAAACACTCTTAACAGGTAGAATATTCTAAAGGCTCTGCCATCTAAGCATCAGCGTAAAATACAAGCTTTCCTTAGGAATTTGCAGGGTTGGAGAAACCCAGGTTGGCTGCTGCATTAATGCTTTCCTGCACAGCCCCATCCTTCTGGCTCTTGCCCTTGGCTGTTTTACAGCAAAATAATCATATTTTTCTAAGCATCTACATTTAATATAGCATTTATTATACCCTTTATACATTTAATATACCCTTTCTTGCACAGGTGATTAGAATTTTCTCTTGCTGTGAAAACTTACCACTGTAACAGCTTGGCCTTTTAATACTGAAACTATTGAACTATTGTGCATTGTACTATTGCTTGGTAAGTCACTGAAGCATAGCTGTATTTATGAAAGCATCAACTAAAATATCTGGAAACAATACACGGGCTAAAAGAAACAAGTTGAAGTTTGTTGCTATGTGGCTATGCATACATCACAGAGGAAGAAATTTAAGATGCTATTGCATATCAAAAGTGGCTGTCATATAATATAAAACATGCACCTTAGATGGAAGATCTTGTCATTTATAATTGTGCAAGGAAATAGAATCTCGTGTGGGACTTTTTAAATTTTTGGTGAAATTTAGTTATTAGAGTTTTCTATGACTATGAAAAGAATCCTTTGATATGCTTTGTAAAAATTGCCAATACTATGGCAAAATGTATTCTTCTTGAATGCTCTGTTGTTGGGTGACTAATAGGAGCCAAATAAGCCTTGTAGGCTTATCCATTACTATTTCATATATTTCCTTTCTTCTCTGGGCAATAGCTTTTATGAACATACAATATAATCCATAAGCTCATAGATCAAACAAGCCATTTCAATCTGATTCTATCCAAATTTTGAGGAATTCTTAATTTTAAATCCCATTTTCTGATTTGTACTGTACAAGATCATCCTGGGTGGTGCTGCGAATAAGCATGTTGAATCTATAAAGATTATAGTAGCCTTTATTATCTGACAAACAGTAGCCCATTAACATTAATAGATAAAGGCATCCTAAAGTAACAGAAATTGTATATATTCCAAACATTATTTGTCAGTCTTTTCATATGATTAGGCTTCTATATGTCTGGAAAAAAAGTATGAATATAAACATATATTCAGGTGAAGAGTGTAAATTATAACTAAAATCAATTTGTAAAAGCCATCACTTTGGCATTTTGCTATTTTTTAAATGTAGGCCTAATAAAATTAAATGCATAGATCTTAAAGAATCAATTCTATGGGGTTTGAAAACTGAAAGCACATATATATGTATCTGTTTTAGACTGAATTATTACATTAATAATAGAAATAAAATAATTCCATTCTACCTGAAACCCTTGGGATTCCTTCTAGGATGCAACTTCATAAACTTCATTTAACATATAAAAATGTGAATAATTCCTCAAAATACTTTTTGAATTTATATATTGACAAAGTTTATTAGCAATTGCAAACATATAAAGAAGTAGATTCTTTTAAAAGATAAACAGGTAGTGATAAAGATGAATAGACTGATGCTCTAACAACCTAAGGATTTCAAGAAAACCATTTGCTTTATCTATATTTATAATTCTATTATTGACAAATAACTAACACATGTAAAGATAAGATGATAATGAAAATATGAAATTTAAAATAAGATAATTTAGGCTTATAAATGAAGTTATATCAATCTTCATTGTATCCAAAATATCTTTTTGAATTGATCTTAACATTTTATCCTGTTTATTTGCAAGGCTCACTCATTTTCATTATTAAAGCATTATTAAATCCATACTTTATATCAGTGAATTTTATTTTCTTAAAGTAGGGCATTAGAAACAAAATTCTTAAAGAAAAGTTCTACAATTAAAAATTGTATTCCACATACTTGTCTCACATTAAGGTTTTCCCATATGTTTGTATCTTTTTTCTTTAATATAATCCAGAAAGTCTGCATCTGGAAGGTGCTAATTCCCAGATCCACATTTCAAAGCAAGGCAAATTAAGATGCTAATTGCAGAAATCTAATTTCAAGGAGTACAGTTAGCACCATACATTTAGAAATACAAACATTACACAAAGAGGGAAATACCACTAGTTTTCATTTAGAAATAAAAACATTCTAGAACTTTTGGGGGGTTTCTTTGCATTTTATAAATAACTCATTACAAACATTAGAGAATTCTAGTTTCTGCTTTGAGTTAAAGAACTTGGAAATTGCTGTTTTCATTTTCATCACAAGAAAAAAGCTAAACACACTGAAAACCAGTAACTGTTCTTAGATTATTCTGAAAATTGAAGAGAAATAAAAATCACTGTCCTGAAAACCTAAGAGAAAGGCAGATGCAGAGAATCACAGCTTACTGGAAATAGAAACCCAGGAGCAGAAGTCTGCTCTGGAGCCAGTACTGGTAGAAACACTTAAACTCTGATATAGTTTGAGTGTTTAGTGTGGTCTAGCTTGAGAGTTAAAAAGGGTGGGGAGGGATAACATGGGGAGAAATGCTGGATATGGTATACATCTAAAGTAAAATAAAATTTTAAAAAATTATTAACAACAACAACAAACAAACAAACAAACAAAGCAAAACTTCAGGCAATTTAAGGTTAGAGGGAGCCTCAAACTTTCATAAATTTTACCTTCAGGAACACCACCAGATTCTTGTGCTGAATGTTGGTGAAGAAATCCCTTTATGTTTCCAACAGGGAGAGAAAACTTGGCAATTTTGAAGTATACACTGAATTTTCTGTTTTCCAACTGCCTTCAAGAGAAACTATCCAAGCCTAATTAACATGGGAAAAAGGAAGTACTTAAGTTGAGAACCGTCTAACTTTCCTAGATCCACTTCCTGTATCAAATAAGTTTCAGACAGGGAAATAAAAGAAGCATTTAGGAAGGTAACAGACACACAGGCCCACTGAAATATCTGGACCTAGCAAAAGGATTATAGAGCATTTTCCTTTCCTCACATTTCACCACAATACCAACAGTGCTACTGTAAAAAAACAGAGGATTACAGCTGAAAGAACTGCAAATATCAGACTATACATCAGAAAATTTTGTTTCTAGTAAAACCTAAAGACAAGAGGTAGAAGAAAAAAGAATACCCGAGAGTATTAACGTCTTAGGCAGCAACAGCTCTAGAAAACTATAATCACAATTTACCTTCTAGGAAGATCTCCATGATTTCTCACAATAAAGATCTATTTTTCTTAGTTTCTATTATTCAATACATCATATACATCATACCTGACTTTCAACCAAAAATTACAAGGCATGCTAAAAGGCAAACACACACACACACACACACACACACACACACACACACACACACACACACACAAAATAAAAGAAAACCAGAAAATTCCAACAACAAAACATCTCTGGAGAGATAAGCAAACAACAGATCCAGGCTCAGATATAACACAAGTTTTGGAATATCACACCAGTGATGTAAAATATCTATGTATAATACACTAAGATATAAAATGAAAAATGTGAAGGACGTGCAAGAATAGATGAACCCTTCAGAAAGAGTACAACTTTCAGAATCTTAAAATGCTAAAATAAATCAATATAAGAAAAATATGCTTTTGATGGAAATAACTCATTGGATTGTGTCTAAAAAAAGAATCAGTAGGGTTAAAAATGACAATAGAAATTTCTCAAAATTAAATGCAGAGAAAAAGTTTAATTGTAGAAAAAAATGAAAGAGAATATCCAAGAAGTGTGGGACAATTAGGAAAGGTGTAACATATACATAATCTAAAACCAAAAGAAAGAGATAACAAAATGGAAGAAATATTTGATGTAATAATAGTTAAGAGTCTTTTAAAAATTAATGACAAAGACCAAACAACAAGCAGAGGCAGCACTGAGAAAATGAAGCAGGATAATTTTGAAAAAAATCTACATATGTAAATATATTCAATCTGTAGAAAAAGTCGAAAGGCAAATCTTGAAAAATACCAGAGTATAAAAATGTTACCTGTAAAAAGTGAGAATAAAAGTTACAGTGAATTTCTTTCAGAAACCATGCAAGCAAGAAGATAATGGAGTAAAATATTTAAAGTGTTGAAGGAAAAAAGAAACATGAAACTGGAATACTAAATCTGGTGAAATTATCTTTCAAAAGTGAAAAAGACTGTGCTTTGGACTGAATTGGGTCTGCCATGCCCTCCCTCAAATTCATATGTTGCAGCCCTAACACCCAAAGTTATGATATTTAAACATGGGGCTAATGGGATGTAATTAGGTTTAGATGTGATCATGAGGGTAGGGCCTTCATTATAAAATCAGTGCTGTCATAAGAAGAGATAACAGATAGCTTAGCTTCAACCTGTTACTCTCTTTCTCTCTTTCTCCTTCCACCTAAACAGGACTAGGAAAGGCCATGTGAGGACACTGTGAGAAAGTGGTCATCTGCAAACCAAAGAGAGAGCAATAACTACACTGGCTTTGCTAGCACCTTGATATTTCACTTCCAGTCTCCATAACTGTGAGAAATTCATTCCTAATATTTAAGCCACCCAGTCAGTGATAGTTTGTTATAGCAGGCCAAGAAGACTAATACAGAGTTTCTCTGGCAAACAAAAAGAAACGGTTTGTTGTCAGTAGATACAACGTATAAGAAATGTTATACACAACAGTGTATTATGTGACTATAGCATATGGAATAAAAGCAATATTATAAGTGCTGAGAGGCAGGAATTAAGAATACACTCTTGTAAAGTCCCTGTACTACCTAGGAAGCAGTATATTATTTAACAGTGAACATAGATGTTGTAAATGTATATAATAAACTTCAAAATATGTAAAAAATATAATTGATATACTAAGAGTGGAGAGAAAATAGAATCATATAAAATGTTCAATTAAATATATAAGAAGAATACGAGAAGGTACAAAAAGAAAAAAATGTAGAAATGAATACAAAACCATCACAAATATAGTAATTTTAGAATACCTCCTAATTCTATTATGTAACCATAAATCTAATATAAATATTAGATAAAAACACTAAAAGAAAAACTAGAAACCATTATCTTTCAGAAACATAGATACAAAAATCTTCAATAAAATTTAAGAAAATTTAAGCCAACTATGTATCAAAAGAATTATATACCAAGACCTAGGAGAATTAATCCCAACTATGCAAGGCTGTTTCAACATTCAAAAACCAATTAGTCCATCACCTCAATAGGCTAAAGAAGAAAAATCATATAATCATCTTAATTGATGGCAACCAAAAATTTAACAAAATGCATTAACCCTTTGAGATAAAGACTCAGCAAATTAGGAATAGAAGGAAAGTTTCTAAACATAGCTAAGAAAATCTACCAAAAATCCTGCAGACCATATGCTTAGTGATTAGAAATTGGTTGCTTTCCTTAAGACTGTGAATAAGACAATAATATTTCCTTCCATTGTTTCTTTTCAACATTTTGCTAGAATTCCGACCTACTGTAATAAGGAAATAAAGGAATACAAATTAGTAAGGAAGAAATAAAGCCCTATTCAAAGATGACATTATTGTCTATTTAGCATGATATAATTATAATACAAAATTTGAAGGAAACACTCATGAGTCCATATTAATATCAATAAATAACATTAACACATAATTTAACAAATAAGGGAGCCAACATAAATCTCCCATGCAGAAGAATTTCTAAGAAATTATGTAGATCTTATATTTTAAAATAAAAAGAGAATATTTCCTCATGTTTTGAACGTGGGCTGTTTATTGCTGACTTCTTTCTAAGAGTATAGTTTGCAAAAGGGAGAAAAAAATGTGTAACAACACTAACAAGAAACTTGACAAAGATCACTTCAGACACATGAGCCAAGTCAACATTCATAGTCTCAAATGACATAGATAGTATTATGCATCCTAATTAGAAAATGGTGAAAATAGCAACTTATCTATGTGAACTTCCCCCAAATCCTGTAACAACATCTAATTATGATAAAACTCAGAAAATAGTAACATAATTTTATTAGTTTTAAAATCTTTCATTAATTTTTGATATATAAATGAATATACAAAAGCTACAAAACAGAATAAATTATGGTTAATAATCAGTTAACTTTAGCATTTTTAAAAACTTTGTTTAACTTTCCTTACCTAGATTCAGTAGCATATTTATAAATGTAATATTGTTCAGTGTGTATTTATGTTAATTCATTTATAAATAGAAAATATTAACTTGACTGAAATCAAGTAAAACAATTTTGACAAGTCTTCATCACATTTTTGTCAGCTTTCATTTAATGCACTTGAACTCATAAAATCAAAATAAACTGAAAATCTAAGTGATTCCTAAGTTTTATAACTATAAATGGTATGAATTACAAACCTGAGGAATATAATAGACTGAAACACTTTTCCAGAAAGCACACATCAGAGAACCTTATGTGTACTCATACAATATGAGTTTCAGAGAAAAGTCCCTTGGAAAACCAGACTATTACGTAATGAGTAAACTATTTAAAATATGTTCATTCATAACTTATATTTTTCAAATGGTCTGTTTAACCACACATTCAATCATAGCACATAGAAATTATATTTGCAACTGAGATTTTTGTGGACTGAATTTTGTGTCTTCACACATTTCATATGTTGAAATCTAATCCCCATAAATGTTATTTGGAGGTGAGGCCTTTGAGAGGTAATTAGGTCATGAGGGTGGAGTCCTTACAGATGGAATTAGTTTCTCTTTAAAAAGGAGGCAGGAAGATCACTTGAGTCCAGGAGTTTGACACCAGCCTGTCCAATATTGGGAGACTCTGTCTTTAAAAATAATGAAAACAAAACAAACAAGCAAAACAAGCCAGAGATCTAGATTGCCCTCTTCTGTCAGGTGAGGATTCAGGAAGTTAGCTGTCTGTAACCCAGAGAAAGACACCAGAACCTGGCCATACTGGCAACCCATCTCAAGACTTCCAGCCTCCAGAGCTTCCAGGCATAAATTTATCTTGCCTATAAGCCACCCAGTCCATGGTACTTTTGTTATGTTAGTCCTAACTGATTGAAACAGAGGGTTTATTTTTTTATTTGTTGTTTTTAGGCTTTGTTAATGTCTTTAGATTAAAAGAAAACAGAAATTCTTCAAATTGCTTAAGGAAACCTTCATCAGCCCTTGGACCAAATTCTCACAGGAAAGATATCTGAGTAACAAAGAAATTGATTCATTCATAAACATTTCTTTTCTTCTTCTTAAAATATATATTTTGTTATATGGAAATTATCAGAGGTTTTTAAGTAATTTTAACAGTGGCTATGAATAAACAAAACCCAAATCTCAAAATCTAGCTAAACTTATCAAGGGAGAAAAAGAGGAAGAGAGAAAAAAGACACAAAATACACATTTCAGAGACAAAAGAGGAGACATCTCTAAAGATCCTGCAGACATTAGTAGTATAATAAGATGATGTTATGAATACTTTCGTATCAATAAATCCAACAGTTTGGATTATGGCATTGATTAAATTGTGTCCCCCAAACTTTGTGTTGATGTCCTAACATCTGGTACCTGAGAATGTGATCTTATTTGGAAATAGGGTCATTGAATATGTAATTACTTAAGATGAGGCTGTATTGGAATATGGTGGGTCCTTAATCTTTGACTTGTGTCCTTGTAAAAGGAACCTCATGTGAAGAGAGAAACATATGAAGGAAGGATGATAGTATGACGGAGGGCTAAGTTCAAGTACCAGCTGTGGTCATCTATAAACCAAAGAGGGACCTTTGAAAAAGATCATTTTCACAAAATCCTCAGAAGGAACCATCACTGTCAGCATCTTGATTTTGGAGTTGTAGGCCCCAGAACTGTAAGGCAATTAATTTCTGTTCTCTAAACTACCCAATTTGGAATGCATGATTGCAGCAGCCCTTAGTAAAATGATAACAGATGAAATGACACATTCTTGAAAGACATAAGTCACTACAACTGGCACAAGAAGAAACAGAAAATTTGAACAGTGCAATATCTGTAAAAAAGAAAAGTCAGAATTAAAATATTTAAAAAAAAAGACTCAAAGACAAGGTTCTTCTTAATGAATCATGTTATTTAAAAATATTAATGTGAAACCTACATAAGCTATTTCAGAAAATAGAGGAGAAAAGTACATTTCCCAACTCATTTTGTAAGAATAGCCTTAGCCTAATACCAAAGCCAGTAAGAAGTAGTCAGAAAAGAGATACAGAGAGCAATATTTCTCATGTACAGGGATGCAAAATTTCTTGGCAAAACTTTAGCAAAACAAATATAACAGTACATTCAAAAGATAATTAATCATGATGGGAATTTCATGTTGGTTGAAGTCTGAAATAAACAACTTTAAAAAGAAGTAAATATCTAAACATACATTAATGACAGATGTAAAAGAAAACAAATACACAATAGAGGAAATAAAAATCAACAGTGGGTTCCATGAAAAGGATTACAATTTTGCAGTTTGTAAAATTGATGAAGTATTAGCAAAATTTGTTGAGAAACATAAAAAAAGAAACAGAGTACCAATATTAAATGAAAAAAATAGACTTTACAACAGATTTTACAAACAAAAAAGTATTAAATTGATATTATAAACAACTGAGATAATTTGAACCCTTAGATGAATTGACCTAAATACATGATATAACCTCAATGAAATCACAGTATTTAATAATAGAATAATGTTATATATGATATATAATAAATATATAAAAAGTCTTTCATCCAATAGAGTGTGAATACAGGAAAAAATGAAGTAACAGCTACACCGTTTAAAGGTAACATGGTTGGATACATAGAAAATCCAAAAGGGTATACATATAACTAGAAGGGAGAAATAGTTTTTGCAAAGTTATCATATCTAAGATCCTAAAATTCTAGGAATTAATCTAATGAAAGGTTGACAAGACATTCATAACTACAAAACATTGCTGACTTTTGTTCGTTTGTTTTGAGAGGGAGTCTTGCTTTGTTGCCAGGCTGGAGTGCAATGGAGCAATCTTGACTCTGCAAGCTCCACCTCCGAGGTTCAAGTGATTCTCCTGCCTCAGCCTCCCAAGTAACTGGGACTACAGGCACCTGCCATCAAGCCCAGGTAATTTTTGTGTTTTTAGAAGAAACAGGGTTTCACCATGTTGGCCAGGATGGTCTCCATCTCTTGACCTTGTGAGCCAACCACCTCGGCCTCTTAAACTGCTGGGATTACAGGTGTGAGTCAGTATACCTGGTCGCTGACATTTCAATTACCAGAAAACTCAATATTTTTATGTAAAATTTTCCAAAGTGATCCATAGATTCCAAGCAATCCCAATTAAGTTTTGTGTATTTGTATGCGTGTGTTCTTGTGTGTGTAAATTAACATGCTAAATGAAAACTATATATGAAAATGCAAAGACAAGTCATAGCCAAAATTATCTTAAATATAATAACTTTGGAGGATCTTATCAAATTTCAACACCTATTCTATAGTAACAGTAACTAATAGTCTGTTATTGGCACAAACATGGAGAAATCTTTGTATTTGTTGGATCAGATAGGTTATGGAACAGAAGAGTGGTCCAGAAATACATTGACATATATTAGATTAATTAATGGCAAAGGTGACACTATAATTCACTGGGGAGAAAGGAATGGTTTTCAATAAATGATGGCAATGTCCTAACCCTCTTTGCCTATAGGAGTATCAGGTGTCATAATTTATAGGCCCTCACAAAGCAAATTCTGGCTGCTTCATAACCAAATTACCAACTGGATGGTTCATGTAATTTCTTTTTCCTTTCTCCTTCTCTCCTTTTGTTCTCTTTCCAATTTATTTTCTTTTGTATCTCTGTGTATATCTTTTTTCTATAGTTATTTTAATTTTTATTTGTAAATATGTTTTTGATCCAAAATTATTACATTTAACTATCTACCTAAATTATATGGAAATATTGTTCATGTTCTTTGAAATTCTGATTTAAGTACTTATATCAACACTGAAAAAATCTTGTGGCTTTCTCTGTGGTTATTATATATGGATTTAAGTTGAAATAATGTCACCTCATTGCATCATATTTCTCTGATAAGAAAAGAAAATTCGTGTCTTTTGGAATCTACACAAGGTATTTTTTTTCCCATGGGAAAAATAGGCAATGTATACCAAAATGGCATTTGGTCATTCTCACTATGTGTTAATATATCTTATAATCTTGATGAAAAGTTACTTTTCAAGCCTAAGCGTTAAGCTTTAATCCCAGTGAGACTTTAAGTTACACACAACACACACACAAAAATATATACATATATATTATAATATTGATTATTGTTTTGTTCTTTTTTCTTATTGGTCTTTCTGTTTCCTTTTGGGTTTTGTTGTTGTTCTTTTTGAGATGGAGTCTTGCCCTTTTGCCAGGCTGGAGTACAGTGGTGTGGTCTTGACTGACTGCAACCTCTGCCTCCCGGATTCAAGCCATTCTCCTGCCTCAGCCTTCTGAGTAGCTGAGACTACAGATGCGTGCCACCACACCCCACTAATTTTTGTATTTTCAGTAGAGATGGGGTTTCACCATGTTGTCCAGGATGGACTTGATCTCCTGACCTCGTGATCCACCCACTTCAGCCTCCTAAAGCGCTGGGATCACAGGCGTAAGCCACTGCACCCGGCCCCTACTGGTCATTTTTAACAAAATATATGTTTAAGTAAGCTAAAAATAATACCAATACCTTAAGATTTACACAGGTATATATATTCCTTTTCTGTTTATTTAAACACATTAAAGATATTTAAAGATAATTTGAACTAATATTTTGACATATTATTTTAGAGGTGAATATTTTTGGATGCTTTAAAATTTAAGTTTCTTTTAATATTTCACTCCAACTTCATATGAGGGCATTTTATTTTTCAAAGAAAATAGGTATAATACATCTTAATCACCATCTCTTTTTATATTTCTCTGCATTCAAAGACACAAAATGATATACTCCATTTTGTTTAGAGACAGCTGTGCTAACATATGTTTCATGCTTTAAAAGATGCCCTGTACATTTTTATGAGAAATAACACACTACGATGTCACTGTGAGGTAGTAACATTTTACCACTCAAATTATGCAGGCAAAAATACATGCACAAATGATTTAATCATTTGTTCACTAACTCTAAGAAAGGCATTAAAATTATATAAAAATGTCAGTTCTATTATCTTACACTTGTACTGACATACCATATTCTGATTACACTCCCATTTTCTATCTTACACATTTCTGATATCAGGGCTACTTTGAGTTTTTAAGCTTCCTCTAAACATATATACATATCTTGCCTGTTTTGCTTTCTAATGCATTTTAAACTCAGTCTGAACAAACTAGTTTTTCTCAGGACTGTTTAACTCAGGGACCCCATTAATCTCTGAAGTATCTTGATGATTTGACACTTAGATGAAATTCAGTCCATTATCATGGAATTCTTAAATACAAATTAAGAATCATATAATTCTTAAATACAAAAATCTACCTGATAATGTCCAATTGGTCACTATCACCTTTTGTTGACTTTACATTTTCATCTTCAGTGATTATACTCACATACTAATTTAACCACCTATACCTATGGCCATATTGTAGACCTTGAAATTATCTGGAAATACTTGTATTCTATTACATGGATTCAAACATCTCATTTTTAGAACACATAGTATCCTTCCATTTCACTCAGTTTGTTACTCTTTCTATATCTTTTCTTCAGCATTCATCCGTATCTTGGAACTCTAGTGTTCAGACGACTGCTACTTCCTCCCTTTATATCACTACATTTACTTCCACTTACCTAAAGTAGAGTCTTCCCTAACATGAATCCAACAAATACCTGCCAATTTCTTCAGCTTTTTACCTTATTTTATTTCATCACATATTCTTGGTACAGGACTAAGTCTGAGTTAATACAGAACTCACCCTTCTCTTCAATTATACCTAGAGCTTGAACTGCTAAATAGAAAATTCAATATCTGTAAAGACTGGTATCACTTACATTTCTGACTCCAACATCAACTGTATCCTTGATTTGCCAGTGCTCCAGTTCATTAGACAGAACTGTTTCAATTTTGTTTCACTTGTTCCTTGTTAGCAGATGACGCTTCCTTTTTTTTTCTTTTTTTTTTTGGGACGGAGTTTCGCTCTTGTTACCCAGGCTGGAGTGCAATGGCGCGTTCTCGGCTCACCGCAACCTCCGCCTCCTGGGTTCAGGCAATTCTCCTGCCTCAGCCTCCTGAGTAGCTGGGACTACAGGCACGCACCACCATGCCCAGCTAATTTTTTGTAGTTTTAGTAGAGACAGGGTTTCACCATGTTGACCAGGATGGTCTTGATCTCTTGACCTCGTGATCCACCCGCCTCGGCCTCCCAAAGTGCTGGGATTACAGGCTTGAGCCACCGCGCCCGGCCGACACTTCCTTCTTCATAGAGAAGACAGGAGGGTGAAACTCACAAAAGTTATTTTTGTGAAAACTACAAGGTTAGATGACTTTGAATCCATTGTTTATCTTTCCTTTCTGTCATAGGAGAAGTGTTGCCAGTTCCTGTGTCTGAGACTGTCTTGTCTTACAGGATCTATATTACTTTGCCTTTTGTTATAAGAACTTCATTATTTCATTAGTCTCTATTTTTCAAATTCCCCTTTAGTTCTTTTAATTCCATCCCAAAAGTCACTCCAATAAGACAGGAAATCTTTATTGAAATCTTTTCATCCCTTCCTCTCTTTTTTTTTGGCAGAGTCTCACTCTGTCATCTAGGCTGGAGTGCAGTGGTGAGATCTTGGCTCCCTACAGCCTTCACTGTCTGGGTTCATGGGATCCTAAGTCTCAGTCTCACAGTTAGATGGGGCAACAGAACTGTGCCACTACATTCATCCAATTTTATTGTAGTTTCTTCTTCCTTTGTATTGGTATTGACATCATCAACTCCCCTGGTCACAGGCTTTTGGACTAAGACTGAATTATATCACTCAATTTCTTGGTTCTCCAGTTTGTGGACATCGGATAGTGGAACTTCTCATCCTCCAAGGTCATGTGAGCCAATTTCTCATAATCTCTCTCTTTACAAATAGGTAGGGAGATAGATGTATATGTCTACATAAATATATCTGTCTCTGTATCTCCTACTGGTACTCTGGAAAACCTTGCCTAATATGATTCTTAATCATAGAACTTGTGATCATTTTGATTTATATATAAAAAGGTAATACATGACATGTTATTTATAACTGAATCTACAAAACCAGACACATCCATGGTGGAGGGCCACACTGTATATTATAGGTGTCAGAGTTACAGTCTTGATGTTCATGACCTTATATAAAAGTTATTATTTTAATAATATTTTCTTAAAAACAAAATGTGAATTTACCGCATAGCTTCATGTATTTAAAAACTAGAATCATAAAACTTAGCTCACTATTTGTAAAGCAAATGCTCAAATAATTTTTAAGAGTTGAAGAGAAAAAGTATATATCCCATATGAAAGACAGAAGACAGACAGAAAGAGAAAATTTAGCAGTAAACAAGTGAAGCAAATGCCACAGAAAGGGAAAAGAAAAAAGAAGTAATGCTGTAGGTTATTTCTCCCAAAACATATATTGAAGTCCTAACTCTCAACATAAGTATATGTAACTTTATTTGGTAATATGGCCTTTGCAAGTGTAATCAATGTAAAATGAACTCATACTGGATTAGGGAGGGCCCTAATCCAATGAATGATTTTCTTATAAGAGAAGCAGTCTAGATGCTTGCTTAGAGGCAGATACAGAGAGAAGGCCAAGTGACAATAAATGCAGAATCTTCTGCTGCACACCAAGTAATGAAAACGGTTGCCAGCAACAATCAAAAGCTAAAGCTGTCAGAAGGAAGATGGCTTCGTTGACACTTGAGTTCGGACTGCTCTTCCTTCAGAACTGTGAGAGAATGAGTTTCTGTTGTTTAGGCGAATCTGTTTGTGGTGTTTTGTTACAGCAGTCTTAGGAATCATATTATAGAAATGTGAAGGTTCCAGACACATGACTTAAATCACAGTTTTCCTCTTGCAAGTGTCTAGAGTTCTTTTTTAAAAATGTTTAATATGTCATTTATTTAACTGAACAGATATATTAAAGTTGACACAATGAAGGAAACTAAAATATAATTGCTCCTTGATAGCAGAATAAATAACAATTTAGATCATGGCTCTTCTCTGAGGACAACATAAAACATAAACTACCATATTCTTTTTTTCTTTTTAAAATAAGTGACTATTACAGGGATTGGGATAAAATAAAGCACTTGCATATGCAATTATTAACTTCAGCAAGAGAACAAATTATTAATTCTTATTATCAGCCACAAACACACTGAGATTGTTTTGTTATACTAAAATTGCCTGGTAAACAATTGTCTTTGTAATCAGATTTTACATGCATCTATTCTAACATTTGTCCCTGTATTATTTTATTTATTTTCTTAGATGAAAGTATTTTATGACAATTACTACATAGCTCTCCAAGACTAACAAATTTTAAATATCAGTATTGTTGCAATTTACTTGCCTTGTCTTGACTTTAGATCTGTGATATTATACTCTTAATCAAATATATATGCACTGGATATGTTAATTTTTCATGATTTTCATCATAAATGAGCTCACAGAAAATTGAGAAATAAACATAAAATCACAGTAGTCAAGGTATATATCTACCTCTGAAAATAATTTTAATGTTACCGCACAGGCTATTGGAATTCTGTTAATGGATTCTTCACAAATTTTCTAGAACATGCTTACTATAACAACAGAGTTTATTTTATAGCTCTTATGTGCATATTTCTAATTCTTAAAATATAAAAGAATCTGAAACCACCTATAAAATTGATATTTTATCAACAGTTTCCTACTGGTAATAAAAGGTAGATGGGATACAAATACAATTATGTTCAAATAAAAACAAAAAGGATTAACATAACATTTAGGAAGGAAAAGAGCAATTTAAAAAATAATAGCTGAATTAAATAAAGCATCATTCTGCATATTATTTGAAGGCTTATAAAATACAAATGAAATATGCAGATATTTATTTTTAAATATTATTCCCAAGCATTTAAAATCTTTAAAAAATACATAAACCAAATAAATCTTTTTGTCTGAGATATAGCCTACAACTATATGAACAGACTGAATTAAAGAATTTTGTCTATTTATTTTTCTCATCAAATATAGTTATACAATGCTTATGATGTATCACACACTACTTCAACAATATTACTAACAAAACTTTATAAATATTTAGTTTGCATAACAATTTATGTAGCAAATTTTCTAAAGATATACATCTAGTGAAATTTAAGGTGGATTTTTAAACTAGTAATCATATTTGTGTGTGCGTGCTCTTTCTTCCATATCTATTTATGTAGGTGTTTATATAATGTGCATAAATGCTATTTATATAACTATATATAGTATTTATTGAACTATATAAGATTATGTATGCATATATGGATATAAGGTATATACGTACATTATAAACCATATATGTATTAGATATGTATTTGTATTATATATGTATATATACACATATGTATATTAAATTTGAATATTATAAGGACCAATTCCAATTAAGCTGAGGCTTAATTAAATGGAATCATTTAATCATTTAAAATGGAATCATTAATTTGCTTGTTTTCAAGGTCTTAATTTAATTAGATGTTGCGGTGAAAACAAAGTATAATTAAGAGA
Organism: Sapajus apella; assembly: GCF_009761245.1. Lineage (NCBI taxonomy): Eukaryota > Metazoa > Chordata > Mammalia > Primates > Cebidae > Sapajus > Sapajus apella. The sequence continues at coordinate 21,341,892 of NW_022436947.1, forward strand.
CAAAAATAAATGGAAGACTTTTGTAGTAAAAGCACAGTTTAAAGAAAATAGCATGACAAGTTTGTGTATATATAAATGTGGGAGAATAAAATGATTATTTAGATTTCCGTCATAATCTTCATTATAAAAATGTTGATAAACAAGTGGTTTTGAACATATCTTTATGAATAATTGGTGAATAAAGCAAAGATTAAATCAGTAAGTATTCAATTATGTAAATTTTCAATTAATTTGATAATGGGTTTAATATATTCATGTAAAAGTTATACCCTGAAATAAAAGAGTCTCTTACTTATATGTGGAACAAGAGAAAGTTAGAACAGTTGTGTCAGGAATCATTTTGAATTAAATTTTGAGGAACCCATTCCAAGACAAATCTAGAAGATACTGTGAATGGCAGGGAGTGTGGGATTTCCAACAAACACTGCCTAAAAGGCTACTTTTTAGTTGCTTTTCTCATAAAAACATACTATTGTCAGACTGAAAATTGATTAAAATATGAAACTATGACAGATTAGTTTCAGGGTTCAAAACTGTGCTTATAATTAATTGAGCTGACTGGAATAGAAACTCTTATTTTTCTTCACCAGGTGTAAAATACTTAACAATAACTGCAAAATTAGTCATATACTATATTATAAACCATACTTAGAAATGTCAAATTTAATGATGGTTTTGTACACTACTTAAAAAATCAATCAGTATGACAAAATCTAGCAGTCTTTATATATATGTGTGTGTGGCTTGTCTCTCAACATATATGTTTGTGTGTAGACAAGTACGTACACACATATACATATATATGAATCCACGGGTATGATCATAATAGTTTTAGATGGATTATAAATAATATCTATTATAATTGGACATATATACATATATAATTGACTATATGTAGATTTTAAATTTCAATATAGGCTATAGACTTGTGTTGTAAACTTTAGCAAGTACCTTAAGTATAACTCTTGGGTCTGCTATTCCAGCAACATAGTTTTGATCATGATTTTCCTGCAATTTCCCTCAACATTACTCAGAATTCTATTAGATAGAGTAAGGTATGAACCCAGCTTCAGCAACTCTCACAAAAGATACCATTCAACTTCTTCAGATATCTTCTCTGTCCTGTTCCTGAGACATCACTCTCTAATTCTCCATAAAGTTGAATGCCCCAGGACTGCTAGTGTAAACAAATAGGTCAGATTTGACTGCCTGACTTTGGACAATTTCTCTAACAAAAACAACTAGACTTAATTATTTGAACTGAACTAGGAAACCTAAAACCTATTAGCTAACTGGGAGGCCACATTGGAGGCACTATCAACTTCTGCTTACCAGCAAAATGTCCCCCAATTTGGGGGAAGGTGGAAATAAAGTGTAACCGATACGTTTCTTTCTAGGGTCACCATATATATCCTCAAAATTGCACTTATTTATACAAAATCCAGGCATGAATGCACTTCTGTTTCACAAATATACAGCTTATACATTATGTGGTGTCATAAGAGACCTTTAAGTATTTATAGAAATACCACATCTGTCATGGAAAACATTCAGGTCAGCCTCAATTCAGTGGCCAAGTTTGTTTTGGATGCTAGAATTTTACTATTCATTCTTGAGGGCCAAGGTAGAGTTTGTGATTTTTGCCTTTTTTTTTTTTTTTTTTTTTCCAGCTGATTGAGTCTGGAAACTTAAGGGGAAGTTTCAATGTGAATATGGCAGATTAGCCTTGTTTTAAAGTTGGAATTCTGCTGATAGTCTGAGTTAAATGCTGTGTGAAAAAAATGAGATTATTTTTGTCTTCCTAGACTGTCAGTGTGAGTAATCAGAGTAGCTGGCAGAACAACATGCTCATGGGACAATTCATCAGAAACCAAGAAGGTGGAGAAAAGAAGAATGGGCCTCTTGCCTTCACACATGTGTTATAAGTAGAGGCACTCGTGGCTTTTGTTCTGTACTGTCTTTTCAATGATTGTGTAGCACACAACACATTTCAATGATGTATCGCACAAACAGAAAAGAAGACATGGATTTTGCCTTATTCCAGAACTAACTGAAGGTTTATTAACTGCTAAATATAATAAAAATAATGTTTCTCTTTGGGACAAAGATCAGCTATGTTTGCTTGTGGCCCCAAAACGGTCATGAGCCAGTAAAGGCAGCATCTTCCTGCTCCATTCTCCATCACCCTGTGGGACTTGCCAGGCAAGCAAATCTGGCATGAACTTCAAGGTCATGTTGTCTGCTGTGTCCTGAGCAATAAAGTCTTGTGACTGTCCCAGGAGTCTTGAATCTTCTGCCAGCATATATAAATCTGTGGCAGGCTAAATTGTTAGTTTACAAGTTAGGTAAAATTCTGAGAACTTTTCACAGTTATTGAAATGAACCTCATATATGAAACCTCAATAATTATGGGGAAAATTCACAATCTCTTGATATTAGAACATTTTATAGTAGTGACTTACAGTTATTTGTGGTGAAATATGTGCAGAGGCAAGGGAATATATATTGTCACAAAAGTTAAGAGTAGAATCTGAATTTTGATTTCCTTTTCTCTATATCTTGAATCTTCAAATCACATTTTTGATATAAGAGTCATGTTAGTTTTGCTTTCCTCTACATAGTAAGTTCACATTTGCTTTTATATGAAAATTATACATTAGACCAGGCACGGTGGCTCACGCCTGTAATCACAACACTTTGGGAGGACAAGGCAGGCGAATCACAAGGTTAGGAGATCGAGGCCATCCTGGCTAACATGGTGAAACCCTGTCTCTATTAAAAATACAAAAAATTAGTCGGGCGTAGTGGCAAGCACCTGTAGTCCCAGCTACTCGGAAGGCTGAAGCGGGAGGATTGCTCGAATCCGAGTGAGACTCTGACTCTAAAATAAATAAATAAATAAAAAAGAAAGAAAATTATGCCTCAAAGGATTCTTCATATTCCTACCAGCTGAGCTACTTAACTTGTTCTCTGAGCATCTCCCCCATAGAATCTTCATGTTGTATATATGTACTTAATGCACACTGGCATAATGTTCTTTGTACCTAGGGAGCACAACTCATAAATTCCCTGAGGGTTTGTTTGACTAAGATTTCAAATGGTTGTTACTATGTAGCTGTGAAATTAATCATCTTAAGCCCAGATTTTCTGATTTTCTGGAGTCATGTCAAAATTCAATAATATCATTTTGAGGAGTGAATGCCTTGCATAGCATTTTATCTTTGCTTGATTGCTAATTTTTCAATGCTCCCAATGCTGCACTAAAAAGTGGTGAGCCACCATCATGTTCCCTGGGAGTCATGAAACCATGACATCTTGGAGACACCACAACTTTTTTTAATAGCCTATTTGGAAGCACTTTTATGGCTGGCAGCTCCTAGATGAGATTTAAATCAACTTTTCCCTCTCATTGTATCTGGATGTTTTGGCTATAAGTGGATTCCAAGTTATAATTTAATTTTCATTGGCATTTATTAATAGAGTATACTTCTAGTTTCAAAATTCTAGGATATACACAAATTGGAATTTTATAAATGGACAAATTTTAAATGTGTTTAGTTCATACAAATTTTGCAACACTATTCATTATCATCAACCATGGAGGATAGGCAGAGACAGATAATTTTTTTCAAACTTATACATACTCCTAAAAATAGGGAAAATATGAGGGCATTTAGAATACTTTATTTTTCCCCATGCCATTTTTATGCAGTGGAAATGCTTAATTTATGTAGTGAAAATGTATAGATAATCGTAGAATTATATTGAAAATTTGGATTTAAATACTGTGAATTTCCTAAGATGAATCTCCTAAGATGATTAACATATTTAAGCTTATCTAATATATTAAATTTTGGAAAATCGAGTGAATAATAGGATTTTAGAACTTGTTTAAAGTTTATTTGTGTTGAAATGTATTTAATGACTTCCATGGTCATATTTTAGGTCAGAACAATGCAGGAACTATTATTTTTATTCATTTTCAATCTAAATATAATTTCCAAAATGATTTATAACTTTATTGTTTAAATGTATTCATATCTTTATAATTTTTAAGGAAGAGCTGGAAAAGACACAGTCTTTTAATGAGTTCTGATTTTTCAAAATACCTGTAGTTCATTTCTGGAGTATTTATAAGTTTAAACATTATTTTAATAGAAGATAAGCAGTAATTTTAAATTTCTGCTCAGCTAAACATATCTTGAGCATAAATTAGTCCAAATGTGGTGTCCTGAAGTGTTTGAAATTGGTACATACAAATGTAAAATACATTTTGAGATTATTCAAAAATCATATGAATTAGTTATTACTAAATTTTCATTGGGGCACAGGAATATATAATAACTGACATTTTAGTGAGGGAAACAGAGTTGCCTCTCAATGTTGACAGGAAAAATTGATAAAGGAAGTGGCATTGGTGACAGGGAAACATCAAGAAGTGATTGATAAAGGAAGTAGCATTTAAGATACACCTTGATATCTGCCAAGATTTTGATAACTAGAAATTTAGAGAGTACGTTTCTCTCAGAGAAAATATTACCAGTCATCAACATCTAGGCTGCTTAGCATATAATTTTTAATTGTTAAGAATAAAAGGGAAAATAAATGAAAACTGATCTCTAAGTAATTATTTTGGAGAGCATGCGAAAGAGTAAAAACATATTTTTACTCCTGATGTAATAGAAGGCAACAGGCACAATATGGGAATGAGAAGGAAACATAAGGTAAGAAGGCAGGAGCTGGGCACCAGCTTGAAGGTGACGTACTAAAAAGTAATTTTAGCCTGTTGGTGCTTTGTGCTACTCAGGAGATTCCTTTATACCAACTGTTTCTGCTCAGGGGATGTTGCCTTGTAAATTAGAGTCACAGATTATTTTATTTCCCTTTAATTCTAATCAGGTGCTTGTCATTTTAAAGGATTCATGTGAAAAAGTAGCTTGCATTCTCATCCACAATTTTAAGCAACTGAACTTTTAAGTATTTAGTAAAATGTTATGTCCCATTCAGTATACTAATAACTCATATTTTCTCTATGTACTTAAGTAAACTTTGAGGGGAATAGCAGATATGTCCTGGATGCAAAAATGCTACCACACGGGGCCATCTGGCTAATCAGATGTCAGCTTTCTTTTTTTGTAAGAAAATTTATTTTTTTGTTAAAAATGAAGTGAATATTGCTAGCAAACCTTCAGAGATAAGATTACCAAACCCATATCAGAACACTTGTATAATAATGTTTTGCTCTGCATTTCTTTACATCAATTTTATATTTCCTTTTCACTTACAGTAGTTGAAGGTTAGTCAATGACTTGGAAAAAAGTATGTCTGAGTATATTGAAAAGGAAATTAGGATACTTAAAATACATGGTGTAGGAGCAATATTAAAATTAGTCCTGGAGATGAATATAGGCTTTGCTACTCAAAAACCATGACATTGAAAGTAATTTTCTTCCTTTTTTACTTCAGTTTCCATATATGTAAAGCATTTCAATCTTATGAGAAGTTGTAAGGTACCTCTTAGATGTATCTCTTAGCATAATATAAAGTTATCCTCAGAGGTCTCCTTGCCAACCAGCTGGATAGTACAGAAATCACATTTCAATCTGTAAACTCAAGAAAAGAAGAAAATGTACTTTCATTATTATTACTAGCTCTTGGTTGCATACTATTCATAAGTAGGGGCTATATAAATATTAGTGGAATAAATATATAAATAATGCAACCAGCCAAATTTAAATTTAAATTCTGAAATCCATTTGGTAAAACTGATTATGCATTTTCTATTTTGATAGTCTAAAACAGAGAAATTATTTTAAAATTATGTCTGCAATCCTTACTTCCAGGTTCTGGGTAGGGTGTATACACAAGAAATTCTTACAAATATTTGTAAAATGATTAATGCAGTCATTTCAAATTCAGTCCTAAATTTGGAAAGTTTGTGTTTTAATTCTTGAGAATTCAATTCTAAAGTCTGTTCGGTTAAACTGATTTTGTATATTCAGTTTGGACATCCCAGAAATATGGCCTTTTGAGTTGGATATTTAGTCTCACAAGTGTCTTTCTTTTCATCATATTTTCAATTTGTACTAATATCAGGTAATAACTTTATGCCAAAGCTTAGTTGATTAACATAATTGCTTTTCCACTGTCATCAATAATTGGCTTTGGAAAATAGGTTAAAATGACATATGATAGAAACATGTTGAACTTTTGTAAATCCCATGAATCACATATTTTGTAGTACACATACAATATTATATATATTGCATTGTAGTTTGAGATCTTGTTAAAACAAACAGCCTATAAATTGTAGTGATAAAAATATGGAAATGCACATTTTTGTACTAGCCAATTGATTCATTCATTTATACATAATTTTAGAAACTGTCTGCTTTCATCCTTTTTCGCAGTTTCTCCTCTAGCTGAAGAAACATTTGTTTAGATTACATCAGCAATCTACTGATTGGGTCATCTCCTCTCCTCCAGTGTTGTCTCCCACTAATACACTATCTTCACTTTTGCTAAAGTGATAGTTCTAAGGCATACATACATTATGTCTTCTGAAACCCATAGCTGTATCATACAAAATTGTCCTTCAGGAAAACAAAATTTAGTCTGTGATGGAAAGTAATTTATGATTTGGCTTCTGCTTATCACTCCAACTACCTCTTATTAAAGTCCTGCTGCATATACAACCTTATCAGCATACATTTTTCATCTTAAATATATTGAGGGTTCTCCACTTCTACATGCTTTTCCATACCTCCATGCTTTGGCATACATTGTTCCTTCTTTTTGAAACATATAATTGCTCCTTTACCTTTTAATCTCTGGCCTACACACATTACTCCTTAAAATGCAACGCAAACATCACCACTAAGGTTTGTTAGCAGACCTTACCACTAAGACCTTAACGTGGTCTTACTTGCTTTTATTTCACTTTCTGATTGTACTACCTACATATACATTGAGCACTTTAAACATGGCTAATGAAACTGAAGAGCAAAACTTTTCATTTTGTGTAAATTTTATAAGTTTAAATAAACATGTATGGATAGTGGTTACATTACTGGAAAACACAGAATTGGAAGAAAGTTTCTTGCTGATGCAACTTCTATGTATCTCCTTGAGTAAGTCATTTAACTACTCTACCATTTACTTCAGTGCTAAAGTATATATTTTAATATTAATACCCTTCATAAAGTTGAGAGGAGTCTCAGTTGGATAACGTATGTGAATGTAACACATCAATAATAACAATCTGTGATACAAACACTAGTTATAATGACCAAAAAGACTATATGACTGATTTTTAAAAAATATAACTTTCAGCTATTTTTTTATCTCATACTCAAGTAATGGGCAAATAAGTGAATCACCTCTTAATTTAATCATGGCTAATTAATATTTGCTACATAATGTTATTGCCCTGTGCTGCCAGTAGGTAGTTCAATATTTCCTTAATTGTTGTAGAGCTACTGAATATAAAGACAACCAATAAACAGGAAATCCCATTTTTTTATTAACATTTCCCTTTTGCTGAATAGCAGTATATTTTTCATGCTCTATTTGGCTTTTAATAAACCAGAATTTTAAAATATATTAATAACCAGAATGTTCAAGTCACGTAGCTTTATTACGTCATTTTGTTTGTCTCTTTTGTGTAGTCATGAGGAAAACCATATAATAGTCATTTTAAATGTGTTACTCCATTTTCTTCAGTGTAAAACATTCTATTGAAACATTACATTTCATTTAATAACTGTTGGGAAATATGTGTGCCTTAAATACATAATTGTTTTAAAATGTTTTTTAGTATATTAAATGTGGTAACTTGGAAACAGTTCTAAGACATTTTTGTAGATAGTATCTTGACCACAATAAAGTAGGATACTATTTATTGTAAGTGAATTGCTACTGGAAAGTCAATAGCAATATTAAAGTTATAAAATTTGGATTTTTTTGTACAATTGATAAGCTTATGAAGTCATGGTAATTTTAAAGCCACATATGCTCATAATATAATTTGAATACACCTTTAATTTACAGAATGAACAATTCAGACAAGTCTGTCAGAAGAGATCACTGTCCATTAATTAAGATGTTGCATTAGGTGTCACTTCTTAGTTAAGACAGAACAGCATGTGAAGACTTAACTTTTACAATTTTAGCTTTACCTTTTTGTTGTTATATTTTGATAACACTAATTGTTTATTTAGAATACAGACAAGTCCAAGTTAACATTTACTCAATTAAAAAGAAAAAAACCATTTCATTTATATATAAGTACTCGGTGGTAAATTTTTGTGTTTATCTTATTATGTTAAAATGTAAAATAAACTCAGATATTTAATTAATTTTCTTCGATATATATACAATGTTATCTGTCAAAATAAGATCAGTTACAATTAGCACTTTCTGATCATGATAAAGACAATTTGACAAAATATATTGGGGAAAAAACCTATTTTTAGAAATTAGAAACAGACATATGGAATATTATTCCTGTGAAATTTTTTAAAGTAAGGCAAACACTATGGCAGTCCACATTTGTTCCCCAACAGCATTTCCTAGACAAGAAAGCTAGGGGGAGATAACAAAGTTTAGTTTAAATTTGTTTGTTTGTTTGGTCTTTTCTTTTGGTATACAGTGAAAGTGGTGGGCAATGGGTAGAAGCAGTTGGTGTTTTTAGGTAACAGTACCAGACAGACAGAAAGGAGAGACCTACTTAAATAAAGGAAAAAATAAATGTCTTTAAGGGTGTCTTTGGGATTACTGCTGAATATTACTTTGTACATATTGGGAGAATGAGATTCCACAGTGGCAGTCCAAGAACAACTCTCAATGAGGCATAAGCTGGAAAACAAGAGTTTATGATATCTTGGGAGATGTTGGAGTCTCAGTTAGCCACAGAAAAGAGATATTGTTGAAAACCTGAGTATAGCTTGAGTTGTTTTAGAGTAATAACTATCCTTTCTCTAAAAACTTTAGAAAAGAAGGTCTGGATGAGTCAAGTTCAATAGATGCAGAGAAGGCCTTCGACAAAATTCAATGAACCTTCATGCTAAAAACTATCAATGAACTAGGTATTGATGGAATGTATCTGAAAATAGTAACAGCTATTTACAAAAGGTAAGTTAACTATCTGAAAATATCATTTAAGAGAAAATGTACCCATCCAAAATATCCAGTGTACAATAATCACATTAATAGAAATTCAAAATATAAGAAGTATAATACACAACTGTGAGAAAAACCAATCAATAGATACAGAAACAAAAATTAAGATGGTAGTATTGTCAATCAAGGACTTAAAAATATGTGCTTAAAAGATGTTCAAGAATTTAAAGGAGACAGGCATGACAGATTCCTGTAATCCCAACACTTTGAAAGGCCAGAGTGGGAGGATCCACTGAGGCCAGGGTTTCAAGTCCAGCCTGGGAAACACAGTGAGCCAGGTGACAAGTGCCTGCAGTCCCAGATGTGGGAGGATCACTTGAGTTAGAGGTTGCATGCAGCAAACTATAAAAGTCCTATTATACTACATGCTAGGCAACAAAGCAAGACCCCATTTCTAAAAAAGAAAAAAGAATTTAAAGGAAAGCATGAACAGAGTGATTATAGAAATACAAGATATTGTAAGTCAAAATGTAACATTTACAGATCTCAAACATCAATAGCTGAAATGAGAAAAAAAATCCTTAACAGGATTAATATCAAATTGTATAATATAGAAGAAAATGTTTCAACAATAAAAAGGGCAATTGAAGCTTTTGAAATTGAAATATAAAAGGGGGAAAAGGCAGAAATAATGAAACTAATGGGAGACTGAGTCACTTGTGAGAGAATAGCCAATAGTTCAATATCTCTACAATTGGAGTTCTGTAAGGAGAAGTAGGGATACAACAAATATTTGAATAAATAATTTTTAAAAACTTACAGACTCAAGAAAACTAACTCATAAATAAAATAAGCTCAATGAACAACAAAAACCCAAACAAAGAAATACCAACATGCATTAAAATAAAATTATTATAATAATCACTGAATAAAACAATGCTAAAAATGGCCAGAACAAATCGTACCATTACACATAGGGAAATTAAGAAAAGAGCAACCAATAGAACTTAGCAAAAAAGATCCAAGCAAGCAATGAAATAATAACTTAAAAATGCTTAAGGACAAAAAAACCTGTTAACATAGAATTACATATAGCTAGTGTGCTCTTGTATCAGTTATGTATTGTTGATATTATGATTGTATAATAGGAAATTTTGATACTCAAATGAGAAATACTTTGGGATAATTTGTTTGAACTGGCTCAGATTTTCACCATGGATTATTTTTAAATATATGGTTTAATTTTAAGATTATGGAGTTCCTAGTTGCCTTTCTGTTATTGATTTCTAGTTTGAGTCCACTGTGTTTAGAGGGAACAAGATGAATGATCCAATCTGTTAAAATTTATTTAGGTATTTTTATGGCTCAGTACATGATCAATTTTGGAAAAACAAACCAAGTGTTCTTAAAAGGATGTGAGTTCTGTTATTATTGATTGCTGTGTTCTCTATACAAATACTGAGTAATCTTATTAGGGCTGTCTGGATCTTCTTTATCCTTGGTTTGTCTTTCTGCTTGTCCTACTAGCAATTGGATAGGTGTGTATATTCCTACCATAACTGTGGATTTGTCTATCTGTACTTTTTATGTTAATAATTGAAATTTTTATTTTGATATAAAATTAGCTTTATATGTAGTTTTGAAAAATACAGATATTATATATAACATATGAATGTATATAGAGTATATATTATGTAATATTTACATATTTAACATTATATAACACATTATATATATATATACAATATATATATTTTATATCACAGTGTACTTGCATTGGCATTTTACTCCTTTGAGTACAGTATAGAAACCTTACTTCCATTAAATTGCTTTACCCTTCTACCTTTTAAAATGTAACTGACAAGTAGTTTCTCTATACACAGTGAGAACCACATCAGGTAGTGTTATAAAACTTCCTTCAACTTATAAATATGATTTAAGAAATCAAGGAGAAGAAGTATATTTAACAGACCTTTCTACCCAACTCTGTGTTACTGTTTTATTCCTGAAGTTCTAAGACTTCTGCTTTCATTTCACTTCTGTTTAAAAAGTTCTTTAGCCATTCTTTAGGAGTACCGACTTTTTTTTTTTCTTATCTTTATTTGTAATTTCCTCATTTCCATTTCATTCCTGAACACTATTTCATCAGCTATCAAAAACAGTTGAGAGTACTTTTCTTTCAATAGTTGATGTTATGCCGCTTCCTTCTGACCTCCATAGTTTTAGATAGGAAACCCACTGAAAATTTATATAAGTAATGTGCTATTGCCTTCCGGCTGCTTTCAAGATTTTTCTCTGTATTTTGTTTTCAGAAGTTTATGATGTTTTGGTTTGAATTTTTTTTATTCTATATGAGGTTAACTTAGCTTTCAAATCATTTATGTCTGTCTCTAAGTTTTGGAAGTGTAGCCATTATCTCCTTGAATATTTTTTTCAGTCTCTCTCATTTCCTTAGATAATGATGATATATATAAATATTCATGTTATCTTCTCCCATACTATGAATGTTAGTTCTTTTGCTGTTTTTACACAGATCCCTGAGACATCATTATTTTTTTCAGTTTATAATCTCTTTGTCAGGTTGAGTAAATTCTAATGATCTGTCCTATAGCTCACTGATTATACTATCATCCCCATTGTAATATCGAGCATATTCAGCACATTTTTTGTGTTATTTTTCAATTCTATAATTTCCATTTTTTCTTTTTGTGACTTCTATTTTCTTAACATTTTCATTTTTGTTATTTTTTCAAGCAAATGTGTAATTGCTTGCCGAAACATTTGTATGTTATTTTCTTTAAAATCCTTGTACTTAATTCCAAAATCTCACTCATCTTGGTGTTCACATGTTTTGGTTCTTTATCATTCAAGTTGCAATTTCTATAATTCTTGATATATGAGGTAATTTTCTGTTGTAATATGGATATTTGGATATTATAAAACTATTCTTTCTTTCTTTTTTTTTTTTAATCAATAAGACCCTTTTGAACCTGCAGCAAACTTCTAAGCACCATGCTCTGCCCTGTTGATTATAGGTAGGTGTGTAAACACAGCACCTAGTATGCCCTTTAGGAGCCAGGGTAAAGCTTACTGGTGACTAGCCTTGTCTTTCACCACCTATGAATTAATTATTACTGCTGGATGCAAGAGGCTCAGCTTGTTGATGAACCCGTTGATTGTTTCTGATTAAAACATAAGAAGAAAAGAGGTAGGTGACTGAAAAATCCAATTTCATTTTGATTTATGATAATTTTCACTGATTTAGAGAGAAAAAAAGAAAATTGATTTTAACTGTTAGAAAAATTAATATGTGCTCATAAAACTCCAGTATTTCTTTAATTTTTCTAATTGCATTTTAGGTTTTGGGGTACATTTGAAGAACATGCAAGATAGTTGTATAGGTACACACATGGAAGTGTGATTCGCTGCCTTCCTCCCCTTCACCTATATCTGGCATTTCTCCCTATGCTATCTCTCCCCAACTCCCCACCCCACACTGTCCCTCCCCTATTTCCCCCCGACAGACCCCAGTGTGTAGTGCTCCCCTCCCTGTGTCCATGTGTTCTCGTTCTTCAACACTCGCCTATGAGTGAGAACATGCGGTGTTTGATTTTCTGCTCTTGTGTCAGTTTGCTGAGAATGATGGTTTTCAGGTTCATCCATGTCCCTACAAAGGACACGAACACATCGTTTTTGATGGCTACATATTATTCCATGGTGTATATGTGCCACATTTTCCCTGTCCAGTCTATCATCAATGGGCTTTTGGGTTGAATCCAGGTCTTTGCTATTGTAAACAGTGCTGCAATGAACATTCATGTGCATGTGTCCTTATAGTAGAACAATTTATAATCCTTTGGATATATACCCAGTAATGGAATTCCTGGGTCAAATGGAATTTCTATTTCTAGGTCCTTGAGGAATCGCCACACTGTCTTCCACAATGGTTGAATGAATTTACACTCCCACCAACAGTGTAAAACTGTTCTATTTCTCCACATCCTCTCCAGCATCTGTGGTATCCAGATTTTTTAATGATCCCCATTTTAACTGGCGAGAGATGGTATCTGAATGCAGTTTTGATTTGCATTTCTCTAATGACCAGCGATGATGAGCATTTTTTCATATGTTTGTTGGCCTCATGTAGACTGCAAAAATTTTTTCCCATTCTGTTGGCTGCCGATTCACTGTAATGACTGTTTCTTTTGCTGTGTAGGAGCTGTGGAGTTTGATTAGGTCCCATTTGTCTATTTTGGCTTTTGTTACCAATGCTTTTGGTGTTTTGGTCATGAAGTCCTTGCCTATGCCTATGTCCTGAATGGTTTTGCCTAGGTTTTCTTCTAGGGTTTTTATGGTGTTAGCTCTTATGTTTAAGTCTTTAATTCATCTGGAGTTAATTTTAGTGTAAGGTGTCAGGAAGGTATCCAGTTTCTGCTTTCTGTACATGGCTAGCCAGTTTTCCCAACACCATTTATTAAACAGGAAATCCTTTCCCCACTTCTTGTTTTTGTCAGGTTTGTCAAAGATTGGATGGTTGCAGATATGTTGTGTTGCCTCTGAGGCCTCTGTTCTGTTCCATTGGTCTATATCTCTGTTTTGATACCAGTACCATGCTGTTTTGATTACTGTTGCCTTGTAGTATAGTTTGAAGTCCAGTAGTGTGATGCCTCCTGCTTTGTTCTTTTTGCTTAGAATTAACTTGGCTATGCGGGCTCTCTTTTGGTTGCATATGAAGTTTAAGGTTGTTTTTTTTTTTTTTTCCAGTTCTTTGAAGAAGGTCATTGGTAGCTTGATGGGGATAGCATTGATTCTGTAAATTACTTTGGGCAGTATGGCCATTTTCACGATATTGATTCTTCCTAACCATGAACATGGAATATTTCTCCATCTGTTTGTGTCCTCTCTTATTTCGTTGAGCAGTGGCTTGTAGTTCTCCTTGAAGAGGTCCTTTACATTCCTTGTTAGTTGTATTCCTAGGTATTTTATTCTCTTTGTAGCAATTGTGAATGTCAGTTCATTCTTGATTTCACTCTCTTTAAGTCTGTTATTGATGTATAGGAATGCTTGTGATTTTTGCACATTGATTTCGTATCCTGCGACGTTGCTGAAGTTGCTTATCAGTTTCAGGAGATTTTGGGCTGAGACTATGGGGTCTTCTAGATATACAATCATGTCGTCTGCAAATAGAGACAATTTGACTTCCTCCTTTCCTATTTGAATACCCTTTATTTCTTTTTCTTGCCTGATTGCTCTAGCTAGAACTTCCAGTACTATATTGAATAGGAGTGGTGAGAGAAGTCATCCTTGTCTAGTGCCAGATTTCAAAGGGAATGCTTCCAGTTTTTGCCCATTCAGTATGATATTGGCTGTTAGTTTGCCATAACTAGCTTTTATTATTTTGAGATACGTCCCGTCAATACCTAGTTTATTGAGGGTTTTTAGCATAAAGGGCTGTTGAATTTTGTCGAAGGCCTTCTCTGCATCAATTGAGTTAATCATGTGGTTTTTGTCTTTGGTTCTGTTTATGTGATGAATTACGTTTATAGATTTGCGTATATTGAACCAGCCTTGCATCCCTGGGATGAAGCCTACTTGATCATGGTGGATAAGCTTTTTGATGTGCTGTTTCAATTGGCTTACCTGTATTTTTTTCCCCATTTATTTATTTTATTGCATTTTAGGTTTTGGGGTACATGTGAAGAACATGCAAAATTGTTGCATAGGAACACACGTGGCAGTGTGATCTGCTGCCTTTCTCCCCATCACCTACAGCTGGCATTTTTCCCCCTGTTATCCCTCCCCAGCTTCCCACCCCCCACTGTCCCTCCCCTATTTCCCCCCAACTGTTACCCCAGTGTGTAGTGCTCCCCTCCCTGTGTCCATGTGTTCTCATTGTTCAACACCCGCCTATGAGTGAGAACATGCGGTGTTTGATCTTCTGCTCTTCTGTCAGTTTGCTGAGAATGATGGTTTCCAGGTTCATCCATGTCCCTACAAAGGACACAAACTCATCGTTTTTGATGGCTGCATAATATTCCATGGTGTATATGTGCCACATTTTCCCTATCCAGTCTATCGTCAATGGGCATTTGGGTTGGTTCCAGGTCTTTGCTATTGTAAACAGTGCTGCAATGAACATTCGTGTGCACATGTCCTTATAGTAGAACGATTTGTAATCCTTTGGATATATACCCAGTAATGGGATTGCTGGGTCAAATGGAATTTCTATTTCTATGTCCTTGAGGAATCGCCATACCGTCTTCCACAATTGTTGAACTAATTTACACTCCCACCCACAGTGTAAAAGTGTTCCTATTTCTCCACATCCTCTCCAGCATCTGTTGTCTCCAGATTTTTTAATGATCGCCATTCTAACTGGTGTGAGGTGGTATCCCAATGTGGTTTTGATTTGCATTTCTCTAATGACCAGCGATGATGAGCATTTTTTCCTATGTTTGTTGGCCTGACGTATGTCTTCCTTTGTAAAGTGTCTGTTCATATCCTTTGCCCACTTTTGAATGGGCTCGTTAGTTTTTTTCTTGTAAATCTGTTTTAGTTCTTTGTAAATTCTGGATATCAGCCCTTTGTCAGATGGGTAAGCTGCAAAAATTTTTTCCCAATCTGTTGGTTGCCGATTCACTCTAATGATTGTTTCTTTTGCTGTGCAGAAGCTGTGGAGTTTGATTAGGTCCCATTTGTCTATTTTGGCTTTTGTTGTCAATGCTTTCCTGTATTTTATTGAAGATTTTTGCAACTGTGTTCATCATGGATATTGGCCTGAAGTTTTCTTTTCTTGTTGAGTCTCTGCCGGGTTTTGGTATCAGGATGATGTTGGTCTCATAAAATGATTTGGGAAGGATTCCCTCTTTTTGGATTATTTGGAATAGTTTCAGAAGGAATGGGACCAGCTCCTCTTTGTATGTCTGGTAGAATTCGGCTGTGAACCTATCTGGACCTGGGCTTTTTTTGGGTGGTAGGCTTTTAATTGCTGCCTCAACTTCAGACCTTGTTATTGGTCTATTCAGGGTTTTGACTTCTTCCTGGTTTAGGCTTGGGAGAAGGCAAGTGTCCATGAATTTATCCATTTTTTTCAGGTTTACCAGTTTATGTGCATAGAGTTGTTTCTAATAATCTCTGATGATGGTTTGAATTTCTGTGGAATCTGTGGTGATATCCCCTTTATCGTTTTTTATTGCATCAATTTGGTTATTCTCTCTTTTCTTTTTTATTAATGTGGCTAGTGGTCTATTTTGTTGATCTTTTCGAAAAAACAGCTCCTGGATTTCTTGATTTTTTTGAAGGGATTTTTGTGTCTCTATCTCCTTCAGTTCTACTCTGATCTTAGTTATTTCTTGTCTTCTGCTAGGTTTTGAGTTTTTTTGATCTTGCTCCTCTAGCTCTTTCAATTTTGATGCTAGCGTGTCAATTTTCGATCTCTCCTTGCTTCCCATGTGGGCACTTATTGCTACATATTTTCCTCTAGAGACTGCTTTAAATGTGTCCCAGAGATTCTGGTATGTTGTGTCTTCATTCTCATTGGTTTCGAAGAACATCTTTATTTCTGCCTTCATTTCATTGTTTATCCAGTCAACATTCAAGAGCAAGTTGTTCAGTTTCCATGAGGCTTTGCAGTTCTGAGTTAGTTTCTGCATTCTGAGTTCTAACCTGATTGCACTGTGGTCAGAGAGACTGTTATGATTTCCATTATTTTGCATTGTTGAGGAGTGATTTGCTTCTAATTACATGGTGAATTTTAGAGTAGGTGTGATGTGGTGCTGAGAGGAATGTATATTCTGTGGATTTGGGGTGGAGAGTTCTGTAAATGTCTATTAGGTTTGCTTGGTCCAGGTCTGAGTTCAAGTCCTGGATATCCTTGTTAATTTTCTGTCTGGTTGATCTGTCTAATATTGACAATGGGGTGTTAAAGTCTCCCACTATTATTGTGTGGGAGTCTAAGTCTCTTTGTAAGTCATTAAGAACTTGCCTTATGTATCTGGGTGCTCCTGTATTGGATGCGTATATATTTAGGATCGTTAGATCTTCTTGTTGCCTTGATTCTTATACCATTATGTAATGTCCTTCTTTGTCTCTTTTGATCTTTGTTGCTTTAAAGTCTATTTTGTCAGAGATGAGAATTGCAACTCCTGCTTTTTTTTGCTCTCCATTTGCTTGGTAAATCTTCCTCCATCCCTTTATTTTGAGCCTTTGTGTATCCTTGCATGTGAGATGGGTTTCCTGGATACGGCATACCAATGGGTTTTGGCTTTTTGTCCAATTTGCCAGTCTGTGTCTTTTGATTGGGGCATTTAGTCCATTTACATTTAGGGTTAATATTGTTATGTGTGAATTTGATACTGCCATTTTGATGCTAGCTGGCTGTTTTGCCCATTCGTTGATGCAGCTTCTTGATTGTGTTGATGCACTTTACCATTTGGTATGTTTTTGGAGTGGCTGGTACTGGTTGTTTCTTTATATGTGTAGAGACTTTTTCAGGAGCTGTTGTAAAGCAGGCCTGGTAGTGATGAAATCTCTGAGTACTTTCTTGTTTGCAAAGGATTTTATTTTTCCTTCACTTATGAAGCTTAGTTTGGCTGGATATGTAATTCTGGGTTGAAAGTTCTTTTCTTTAAGGATGTTGAATATTGGCTCCCACTCTCTTCTGGCTTGAAGGGTTTCTGCTGAGAGATCTGCTGTGAGTCTAATGGGCTTCCCTTTGTGGGTAACCCGACCTTTCTCTCTGGCTGCCCTTAGCATTTTCTCCTTCATTTCAACCCTGGTGAATCTGACGATTATGTGCCTTGGGGTTGCTTTTCTTGAGGAATATCTTTGTGGTGTTTTCTTTATTTCCTGGACTTGAATATTGGCCTGCCTTGCTAGGTTGTGGAAGTTTTCCTGGATAATATCCTGAAGAGTATTTTCCAGCTTGGATTCATTGTCTTCGTCACATTCGGGTACACCTACCAAACATAGATTAGGTCTTTTCACATAGTCCCACATTTCTTGGAGACTTTGTTCATTCCTTTTTACCCTTTTTTCTCCAGGCTTGCCTTCCCGTTTTATTTCATTTAGTTGATCTTCAACCTCTGATATCCTTTCTTCTGCTTGGTCAATTCAGCTATTGAAACTTGTGCATGATTTGCGAAGTTCTCATGTTGTGCTTTTCAGCTCCATCAATTCACTTACATTCCTCTCTATGTTGTCCATCGTCGTTAGCATTTCGTCAAATCGTTTTTCAAGGTTCTTAGTTTCTTTGCACTGGGTTAGAACATGTTCTTTTAGCTCACAGAAGTTTCTTATTACCCACCTTCTGAAGTCTGATTCTGTCATTTCATCACACTCATTCTCCATCCAGCCTTGTTCCCTTGCTGATGAGGAGTTGTGATCCCTTTTAGGAGGAGATGTGTTCTGGTTTTGGTGTTTTCATCATTTTTTTGTGGTGGTTTCTTCCCGTCTTTGCGGATTTATCCACCTGTTGTCTTTGTATTTGCTGACTTTCAGATTGGGTCTCTGGGTGTGCTTTCAGTTTGTGGATGGTGAAATTATTTCTGTTTCTTAGTTTTCCTTCTAACAGTCTGGCCCCTCTGCTGTAGGACTGCTGAGGTCCACTCCCAACCCTGCTTGCCTGGGGATCTCCTGCAGCAGCTGCAGAACAGTAAGGATTGCTACCACTTTCTTCTTCTGCTATCTTTGTCCCAGAAGGATACCTGTCAAATGTCAGTCTGTTCTCTCCTTTATGAGGTAACTCTTTGGATATACAGGGGTCAGGGAACTGCTTGAGGAGACAGTCTGTCCTTTATTGGAGCTCAAGTGCTGAGCTGTGAGCTCTGTTGTTCATTCAGAATTGCTGGGCAGGTATGTTTAGGTCTGCTGTTGCCTTTTTTTTTCAGGGCTGCCCTGCCCAGCGAGGAGGCAGCTTAGTCACTGTCTGCCTGCAGAGGTTTTGCTGAGCTGCTGTGGGCTCTGCCCAGCTGCCATGTGATCTTCCCTGCAGTCCTGTTTATACAGGTGTAGTTAGAACTGCCTCAGCAATGGTGGCCCACCTCTGTAATGGCAGACTCGCTCTGTAATGGCAGGTTGCCTTGGCAATGTGGGCTGCCTCAGCGATGGCGGACTACCTCTGTAGTGGTGGAGTGTCTCGGTAATGGCAGACGCTTCTCCCCCACAGAGCTGTACCGTCCCGGGTTCAGCTGTGCTTGCTGTGAAACTCTCAACCCAGAGTGTTTTCAATTGCTGGGTTTTTTTTGTTTTTTTTTTTGGGGGGGGGCGTGGGTCCAGCCGAGCCTGATCACCTGACCCAGGGTCTTTTTTTTTTCTGTTGAATGGCCAACTCTTTCCCAGATGTTTCAGTCACCTGTTGAAAAGGCACTGGAATCTTTGTGATTTCCTGTGCTGTGACTCACTGCACCGGGTGAAACAGTGGCACTGAGTTTCGTGGTGGTTTTTTTGCCCAGGAATCTCCTGGCCTGGCTCCCTGTTTCAGTTACTTTTTAAATCGGATGAGTGGGCAATCTGCCTTCCCGGGTCTCCAATCGCCAGCTAAAAGGGCACCCGGACCAGTGTATTTTATATGGAGAACTGCCATGCCAGGGTGCTGGCAAAGCAGCTGCCCAGGCACCCATGGGGCTCCTCTGCCTGGGAATCTCCTGGTCTGTGGGCAATAAATATCCATCTGGAAATGCGGCATCCACTCACCCTCTGCCATTTCACTGGAAGCCACAATCCTGAGCTGTTCCTTGTCGGCCATCTTGGGTCCTCTCCCCAAACTCCAGTATTTCTGTTTGATTGTTTTGCAGAATTCGGCATAAGTCCAAAAGAAATGTATATATCAGGCTGAAAAGATCCAAAAGAAGTAAAAATGTAGCTTGGGTTCAAAAGGAAGATATCTAAAATAACTTCACTGCTTTGGCACTACCTACATATTTTGAGACTTGGAAGGTTTTTACATTGGGATTGGCTTAAGGAAAATGAAAAGCTATTACTTACATTGCTTAGTTGTTGACTATTAGTAGGCAAATAATAATAACAGGAAAGGCAACCTGCTTGTTTGAAAGATTTGGAATTCCTGCAAATAGAAATAGTCTTTGCACAAAATATCTGTATTGTTTTTATTTTCCATATACAAATCATGAGTGGTAAAACACATATTGTGAACAAACATTGTTAGTTTCTATATTTAAAATAAATACTATTTTTTTCTAAAACCTTCATCTCACACCTGAATAAAGGTCAAAATATAAGGTTCCACAACAGATGATGTTTTAGATATTTTATCAGTCTAAATGATTTCAAAACTTCACACCTCAAAATGTCAAATAGAAGAAACAGATGTTTAGATAATGTTCACCAAATTCCTTCTGTTCTATAAAAGCATAGTGAATATAAGAATAGATTCAGTAGATGACGTGAGTCCTCTAATAAATGGAATACAAAGTATCCTTATTTCTAAAATCCATTTCTAAGAACAATTCCTGAAAAATATTAGATGTCAACATATGTGAAAGCCTTCTGATTTTATGAGACAAGTCATGTTGATAAGTCTTTGCCTGCAATTGTGAAAAATAACACAGGTAAAAGTTTAGCAAATTGTTCTGTTGATTTGTAGTGTGTCATGCAATTTGATCAAGCAAAATATGTCATTTATTATTCATAAAAAGGATCATATCAATATGATGTTTTGTTAATATTCAAAATATAAGGAGAGAATAGTTATTTGAGAAATTTTTCTTTAACAAGAATATATATACATAATTTCAGGAATATAGTACAATTTGAATGGCAGCCATAGTAATGATTTCAAACAGACAAGATAAAATTTGCATTGTGCCCAATGCATAACAGAGAAAAGTGTTTAAAGGGAATAGAAGTTACACACTTCTATTATAAGCACAACTTGACATGTCTCTCCCTCTTTTTCTATTTCTCTTGCTATTTAACCATTACACCTTACTTACATACAGAATTTCTTTTTCTCATCATTTTTCTTTCTACACTAGTGTTACTCAAAAATTTGTACCCAGATTCCTCTTATTCTAGACATCCACTATTTATAGTCTCAATAATAATTACATTGGCAGATGGATAATGGCTAGAGATAGATGAAATATAAATATTCTAAATACTGATATTAACTATGGATTTGTATTTACAATTGCCTCCTAGAAAGACACAGAAGACAACAGAAAATGAAAGAAAAAATATTCACAAATACTGTTTCATATGGCAAAATCTTCCTTTTATACCTTGAAAAAGATTGATAAGAATGCAAACATGTTTTAGAAAAAATTGATGCCGTAATCTTAGAATTAAAAATAATATTTTTTACATTTCATTGAGTTCATGAGCACCCCTTGAATTTTTAGAAAAAAAAGTCATGAAAGCAAAATGAGAATCCTTTTATGCTTTAAAAACTAGACTATTAATCAACTTATATCAAAATGAGAGTACATAAACAGATAAAAATTATTCTGAAGTTCAAACTATTTTTAGGTTTATTGCTACTAGGGGAAACAAAATTATCTTCTTTTTGAAAGCACTAAGTAAAGAATAGATTAACTAAGTCTATTGTAGCAATGGAGATGAGGCTGACTTCTCTTTTATTTAAAAGCTTATTTCGGAAAAATATCGAACATTCCAATCACAAGATATAGAAATATGGTGTAATCATTTTTCTTTTGTTAATTTTTTTCATTAGCCTTTGAACATGATACAAGCATGACAACTTTAAAAATATTTATGATTTCCTTTCAATGAGGTTTCCACATAAATAGATCTTGTCTCTCATGTCTGACTCTAAAATACTAGCCTTAAATAATGATATAGCAAATAGACCCTAGAGAAATCCAATGGAAAGTTTGTTGTTCAAAGAGAAAAGTTTTTACAAGGTAGAAGATCATTTGAAGTCCTGGAAGCAAGTGTGTTATTTGTCTCAAGCAGTCAAAACTCACTTGTCATAACAGCCTCTTGGATACATTTTCTGAAGGCAACAGGTAAAGAGAAAGTCTGCATAGAAAAAGAAAGCAACTGTTTTCATGAAGGACTCTGTGAGACAAAGTCATTATCTTTTTGATATGCCGGTAACAAAATATGGGGCAGGTTGAAAAAGGAGAGTTCTTTCCACTTCTAGGTAGAATAGAGCATGCCTTAAAACCATGACACATGAAGGAACAGAAGGACTTTTATCAAAGCCTTCCTTTGTTGTAATGGAGGATGCTGTTAGCAGTAGCACAATACTATTTCATTTGGCTTCTCAGACAGAAGTCAATGAGGGAGACTGTAGTAAAAGGACACACAAGGATTACGTGTGTGGCATACCCCTGAGAGACCAAGAAATAATTTGAAGAGAGAAATTTGAAGGAAACTGATGTTCTAGTTTATGTAGATAGTGAAATGTTTTTGGTTACTTTGAATGTGATCTAATTAATACCTATATATGGGGAAAAAAAGACACATCAGTAATTAAAATGTATATCCATTGCAAAACAGTTCATCAAAGCACTTTTGTTAAGGGATATTTAATCTGGATATGACATTAAATGCATTCACAATAAAGAGAACTATCCTGTTTTTGCCACCGAAAGCCCTGAGTCATATTTTTGTCTCTTTTCACATCTATAAAGTAAATATGGTTGCATTGAACTCAGTTTGTGGAGTTAACATCTCTAGAAAAAGATATACAAAAAAATAGCAATATTGTTTCTGAGCACATTAGAAATGCTGTTTTGTGCTGGCCATTGTGGCTCATGCCTGTAATTCTAGCACTTTGAGAGGCTGAGGTGGGAGGATCACCTAAAGTCAGGAGTTCGAGACCAGCCTGGCCAACTGGCCAGCATGATGAAACCTGTCTCTTACTAAAAACACACAAAAAAAGAAAAGAAAAAATTAGCTGAGTGTGGTGGCGGCACATGCCTCTAATCCCAGTTACTCTGGAGGCTGAAGCGGGAGAATCATCGGAGCCTGGGAAGCAGAGGTTGTAGTGAGATGAGATCGCACCACTGCACTTCAGCTTGCCGTCTCAAATTAATAAATGATGTTGTTTTGTGAACATTTTAATTCTTAAATGCTACATTTATTATTTCTCCACAACTGGAAGCAAATTTTCACAATTTAATTAATTACTTTATAATTGTTAACTGGCAACTGTATATCAAAAAGAACATATCTTACACTAAGGAAGTACTGCTATATGTGGTATATTCTACGTCATAAAAATAAAAAAAATAAATATACAGTAACTCTGCCAACTAATAATACCATCTGCACTCTTTAATACACCATCATTGAAATACCAAAGTCATTACTAGCAATGATACTTTCCATTTTTAAAGATCCAGACATGCAGAAAAGGTTTTGCAGTGAGTATAGTTGAGTCAAATATGAAAGATAGATTATTCCTGCTGACTAGAAACATAAATTGATATTTTTCCATAATCAGATGAAGTATAGACTAGATTGGATTCTGGAAACATTTTTCAGGCTGTTTTAAATATTCTGTTTTGATTAATTATGTATTTATTACAACACTTATTAAATTATAATTAAATACAAGGCTGTGAACCATAGAAAGAATCATGTATAGAGAGTAGCCAAATAGAAATAATATATAAGGTAGCATTTTTGCTAAAATTATAAGACAAAAAGACATCACAAAATAAAAATACCCTTGTAATCATCTCAGGAATGAAATGTAAAAGGAACAATCATAACATACACTTTATTAAGTCAGAATCTATTATTTCAGAATGTTTTTCTGCTAAATTTTGTCTGTGAAAACCAACTACTCATATAAAGAGGTAGTAAGAGAGGAAAAAGAAAATGTACTTAATTCTTTGCAGAATCAAAATCTCTGAAAAACCTCAGACAGACAGCCATCAGCCTCCTCAAAGAAAAGCAAACCGAGTTCATAGAGGCAGTTCATTGGCAGCTCCAATTGTTGAGTGGAAAATTGTCAGTAAAACCTATTTTGAAACAATTTCATTGTTTAAACATTCAGCTCTGGTATCACTTGAAGAAAACAATTATAGTATTCTAGTAAAATTATAGATCTGAGGAAGAATTACACTCCAGCTATTAGACCTATTATTAGTAGCTCTATCCAGCCTCTAAGGACTCTGTGCTCACCCTTAATGAAACCAGAGAAGAGACAAAGGAAAAAAGAAAGCCTTCTTTGCTTCTCCACAAACAATTTTTAAAAGAGAGAGGAACACAGGATTTAATCAGGCAAACTTAGTTGGTGACACAGAAATACGATCTAAATTATATCACACAAACTGCATGAACTGAGATGAAATTGGAGCTTATACTAATGACTGCTTTTAAAAATATAAAACACAAAATAGTAGAAGCATTGTCTATTTGTACATTTGAGTTTCTGGCATTGTCCTAGGTGTTATATGTTCATTACATTCTTCAAACAACATACTAATCATAAAAGTAAACATTTTTATCACTATTTTATCAATTAATAAATTAATGCTTTGAAGTACTCCAAGTCTTGAAATATTTATATGTAAATTTAGCTCCAATAGTTTTCCTGTTTCAGATTCACAAATCTTTACCATATGAAAGATTCAGAAGGAAGACATTTAAATAAAATTCAAGTAAATCAAGAGACATTTCAATAAACTTCCTACGCAGAAACTTGGTGGAGCCTAGATTTGATCTAATACTTCTCCTCATTGTTAGGATACTTTGTAAAATACAATATCATCACTTCTTCCCAATTATTAAATTACATATAGAAATGCTAGCTCAAGGGCTAATGCCCAAGAACAGATTTTAATTAAAGATTGAAAGTGTATTTGAATATTCCAGATTGTTCTATTTTTAAATAGAGTATACAATTCCTGAAGACGATAATAGTGTCTTTTTAATGTGTAGCTTTCATAACCCCTATTCTAGCAGGGAATAGAAGACTCTTCGTGATTTGTTTTAAATTATTCTTTTATACTATTTTGGTAGTGCTAAAGACAGGAGTCAGATTTAATCCTTACAGGTACCTTTGGTGGACCCATTAAAATGAATATATCATCTCAATGTTAGCTGTTATGTAAAAATGAGACATTTTATAGAGGAAAATAAGGTATTTTAGTGCCTTCCATATCTGACTTCCTTTGTTAGAATTCGAGTCTTACTACATCTGTTTAAGCCAGCTGTATAGACTCTTAAGGACTCTATGTTGACATTGTAATATGTAAATAATCACCAAACATATATTTAAAGATTTGATGGTGATTGTTAAATTATATATAAAATTTATTAGACCTACTGATCAACACACAATAGTAACTCAGCAGTTGTTCATCATTATGTTACCCTCATCATCAAGAGTATCCCAGAATTTTTCAACTCAGTGTGTAATGTTTTATTTTACCTCAGTAACAAATTGACAGAAATGAAGTGGCTTAATGCAACACAAATTTATCATGAATCTCTGTAGGTCAGATGCACACAATAAGTTTTACTTGTCTAAATCAAGTTGTTAACAGAACTTCATTCCTTTTGCTGACTCCAGGAGAGAATCAGTTCTCTTGCTTTTTTAAAAATGATCTCCAGAAAGCCACTTGAATTCCTTGGCTCATGGTCCCTTCTTCTATTTTCAAAGCTAAAAGTATAGTATCTTCAACTTTATCTGTAACTAATGCTCTTGTTTCTCTCCTTTACCTACAATAGTATTTGAGATTTTATTGGGTTCACTAGGATAACCAAACATAGTTTTTCAATTTCAAGATTTAATTAATCATACCAGAAAAATCTCTTTTGCCATGTAAGTTTTAGGAGATTAGGAAATAGATATATTTTAGGGAATGAGAGGGAGGTAAAAATTCTGCCTACCAAAATGCCCCTATTGGATTCAATGTTGGCTTTATTGCCTTCAATAAATTTGGCATGATATATATACATAAGTGATGATTAGATACAATAAGCTAATTACTTTAATCAGCTAATCATGACTTCTATTTTGGTGTAGTTATGATGTTTGAATAGTTACCAGGATCTGTTCAGGGTATTTTACTTAAGTAAAAAATATTGAATAGTTACCAGGATCTGTTAAGGATATTTTACTTAAGTAAAAAATATTTTCTGCAACATATAAAGCATTTTGACATCTTAGAATTTATAGTTCCCCTAAAGCAATACAACTGCTAAAGGTAGACACAGATTGATTATGTACACAAGCATAAACTCTTAATGACATCTCATTGATATCCACTTAATTGTACCTGTATCCAGGGGACGTCTCTGGGAGTGCTACTCCATTATTCAACAGGGTAAAATACTTTGTGGATGCCATCAAAATCAATTACTGTTTGTCCAATTGAGGGGAGTGGGGGCAATGAGGCAGAGAATTAACCTCCAACTAATTTCCAAAGTCATGTATGAGCTTATAGTTAATGATTTACTGCTGCAGGCATCAGATCCATGGAGCATTTGCAAAAAATGCAAGTTGTAGGGTGTAAGAAACATATCACCTGCTTCAAGACAATAGTTAAAACCTAATTCCTTATTTCAGATGTCAATATCTTCTGAGTTTCAGAACATTTACATTTTAACTTTATTATTAAATAAGTTTCTAAAGCCAACAAGAGTGTCCCATGTTCTCTAAAGAAAATTAAGTCTTTTAGTAGCTTCACTAAATCATTGCAAAATTTAAATTGATGTTAATGTTAAAATCGGAAATCTGGTTAACATTACATTAAATTTCTTTGACAGCAAGCATGAACCACTCCTATAAATTTTGGCTTGTATAGATGATGAATTATGGTAAAGGAATCAATTGCCTAAGATAAATACACTACATAATGTTTAATACAGTTTATGGCCCAGTTGCCTATTAAATTCTAAGATATTGAAGCAGATCTTACAAATATTTTAATTGAACTTCTACTTTGGTCAATAATTCTATGGTCTTTAGTATTTGTTTTGAATTTTTAAATATTAAAAAAAAAACACCTACTGCTTCCGCACCTGACATAGAAAGAGCTTGAAAGTAACTAAATCCATCTTAACAAACCAAAAAAAAAAAAAAAAAAAAAAAAAAAAAAAAAAACCTGAAGAATCTGAAAAGTCAAGAACACTTTTAACATTCATCAGAGAATTGAGATCATAGGCAAACTTATACCCCCCAAACTAAAGAAACAGTCAAGTAGATATGGAGAATTACAACTTACAAGGAGCAAAAGCCTGGGAACTAAACCCCACAGCTGTAGCCAACAAAGATAAGGAAGCCTTAAGTTGTGATTGAAAAATGGCTGGAAGAGTAGCCTGAAAATTAAAACTCATAGGGAGCCCAGTCTTGATAGGACCCACAGTTTCATTCGTTTTACCTTCAGGAATCCAGCCAGGTTCTCATAGCAAAAATATGAGAAATGTAAACCTAGGCAAAACCATTCAGGACATAGGCATAGGCAAGGACTTCATGACTAAAACACCAAAAGCATTGACAACAAAAGCAAAAATAGACAAATGGCATCTAATTAAACTCCAGAGCTCTGCACAGCAAAAGAAACAATCATTAGAGTGAACTGGCAACCAATGGAATGGAAAAATATTTTTGCAATCTACGCATCTGACAAAGGGCTAATATCCAGAATCTACAAAGAACTAAAACAGATTTACAAGAAGAAAACAAACAAATGCATTCAAAAGTGGGCGAAGGATATGAACACATTTCAAAAGCAGACATATATAAGGCCAAAAAAAATATGAAAAAAATACTCATAATCACTGGTCATTAGAGAAATGCAAATCAAAACCATATTGAGATACCATCTTGCATCAGTTAGAAAGTCTGGAGACAACAGATGTTGGAGAGGATGTGGAGAAATAGGAACACTTTTACACTGTTGGTGGGAATGTAAATTAGTTCAACCATTGTGGAAGACAGTGTGGTGACTCCTCAAGGACTGAGAAATATAAATTCCATTTGACCCAGCAATCCCATCACTGAGTATAAACCCAAAGGATTATAAATCATTCTATTGTAAAGACACATGCACACGTATGTTCATTGTGGCACTGTTTACAACAGCAAAGGCATGGAACCAACCCAAATGCCCATTGATGATAGACTGGACAAGGAAAATGTGGCACATATACACCATGGAATACTATGCAGCCATAAAGAACAATGAGTTTGTGTTCTTTGTAGGGACATGGATGAATCTGGAAACCATTTTCAGCAAACTGACACAAGAACAGAAAATCAAACAACACATATTCTCACATAGGCAGATGTTGAACAATGAGAACACATGAACACAGGGAGGGGAACATCACGCATTGGGGTATGTTGGTGGGGAATAGAAGAGGGACAGCAGGGGGTAGGGAGGTTGGGGAAGGATAACATGCGGAGAAATGCCAGATATAGGTGACGGGGGGATGGAGGCAGCAAACCACATTGCCATGTAGGTACCTATGCAACAATCCTGCCTGATGTGCACATGTACCCCAGAACCTAAAGTGCAATAATATATATATATATATATATATATATATATATATATATATAAATCTGAGAAATGTACACTCCAAGCAGAGGGAGGAGAAAAGGTAACCATTGTGAAATAAATTCAGATGTTTCCATTCATCTTAACTTGGCACAACTTATATAAAATTACTTAGCCAAAACCAAACTGGCTGATGTTTTCTAGAACCTAACTGATTTGGGGGATATGAAATACCTAACTCTGGCTCACTAAAATATTGAGTGCCTAATCATAAAATTATATAATGTTTCACAATGAACCACACCTTACCACCACATCAGTAGGGTTCCTGTATAATAACTGGGGTATATAGCTTAAAAACCTAAAAATCTAAAACCCTATTTAACTACATAAAAAATCTTTAGGAAAGATAACTGACAATAAGGGAGACAAAAGCAAATACAACTAGGAGACATTTTTGCCTCTGACACACCATAACTATAGCAAACACTAAGCACAAGTTAATTTCTAGCTGAATAAAAAGATTTCACACTAGAGGTCTGTCTATATCAGTTCCCTTTGCAGGATACATTACTTCCAGCTTTCAACAAATACAGAAATGCTAAAATACATCACAGTCTGAAGAGACAAAGTAACATTAGATAACGACACATAAGACATTTACATGGCTAAGATAAATATTCTAAGGGATCAAATATGAAAAATGTATAACATGGTTATTGTAAGCAAAGAGATGACAACTCTAAAAATTCACAAAGAAATGCTAGAACTCAAAATACTGTTAGGAGAAATGAAAAATACATTGGATGAGCTCATCACTAGGCTACACATGAAAAAGAAAAGGATCAGTCAGTGAGAATATCTATAAATAAATAGAAACTTCCAAAACTGCCAAGAAAAAATATGAACAGAAAAGATTGAACAGAATACCAAAGAACTGGGAAAAAATTCAAAATGCATAACATATATATAATCAAAATACCAGAAAGGGAATACAGAAAATTCAAAAAAGAGAATAGGAAAGAAAAAATAATAAATATTTGCAGTAATAATAACAGAACTTTGCAAAATTAATGACAGATATGAGCACAGATCAGGGGTTCCTGAGAACATCACGAAGAATAAATACCAAAAAGCTATACTTATGCACATTATATTTACACTGCAGGAAATCAAAGAGATGAAAAAAAAATTTGAAGAAAGCTAGAGGAAAAAAGAAATTCCCTTACCTGTAGAAGAACAGGGTAGGAATTATATTGGATTTTTCTTTAGAAACCATGCAGCCAAGAATAGAGTGGAGTAAAATATTTAAAGTGTTGAAAGAAACAACCATGAACCTACAATTGTGTGTCAAGCAGATTATTCTTTAAAAGTGAAAGAGAATTATTTTCTTAGTAAACAAAAACTGAGGGTACTTATTTGACTGTAGATATTTGTCTTGCAAGGAATTTTTACAGTTTTTCAAAGAAAATCATATTGTTCAGCAACTCAGATCTACATAAAGAGTGTTAAAGAAATAAAAAAGGTAAAATATAATTGTTTAATTTTAGTTGATCTATCACATGTTCAAAAATAATAGCACAAAGTATTCATTATGGTTTATTAATAACTTAATGATAGTAGTGTTATGTGAGAAGGAAAGGCTTGGTGTGGTGGCTCACACCTGTAATCCCAGAACTTTGGGAGGCCAAGGTGAGCAGATCATTTGAGGTCAGGATTTTGAGACCAGCCTGGCCAACATGCTAAAAACCCATGTCTACCAAAAAAATACAAAAATTAGCTGAGTGTGGTAGGACGTGTTTGTAATCTCAGCTACTCTGGAGGCTGAGGCAGGAGAATCATTTGAACCTGCAAGGCAGAGCTTTCAGTGAGCCAAGATTGTGCCACTGCACTCCAGCCTGGGCAACAGCTAGAGTCTATGTTTAAAAAAAAAAAAAAGGAAAAAGAAAATATATGAGGTGGAAGAATTGAGAATACCCTGATATAAGATACTTACAATGAAGCAGTATAGTGCTTTAAAGTAGACTTGGATTAATTATAAATATATATTGCTAATTCTAGGAAAACCATTATTTTTAGAAATAAAATGTTAATGGGACAGAGGAAATGGAATCATATACATGTACTCAGTTAAAACCAGAGAAAAGGCTGGGCATGGTGGCTCATGCCTATAATCCCAGCACTTTGGGAGACAGAGGCCAGTGGATCACGAAGTCAGGAGTTCAAGACCAGCCTGGCCAACATGGTGAAACCCCCTCTCTACTAATAATACAAAAATCATCTGGGTGTGGTAGCATGCCCCTGTGATCTCAGCTACTCTGGAGGCTGAGGCAAGAGAATCACTTGAACCCAGAAGGTTGAGGTTGCAGTGAGCCGAGATCCAGCCACTGTACTCCAGCCTGGGCAACAGAGGAAGACTCCATATCAAAAAACAAACAAAACCAGAAAGAATAAAAAGGGTGGAAGACTAAAAAGAACCAAAGACAAAGACAATGAATGGAAAAGGGTTAAAAACCTGGTAGCTGTTACTCCAACTATATCAACAATAACTCTAAATCACTTCATTCTGGGCCAGAAAACACACCTTGAAAAGTTAAAAATAATAGACATTTTATAATCAAAAGCAGATGCTAGCTTGGAAATTTTCAAATATTTGAAGATGAACAACACACCTCTGAAGAAAACATGACATATATAGGAAGTCTCAAAACAAAACTTACAGTGAACTAAATAAAAATTAAACATATTAAAATTTGTGGGATGAAGAAAAACATGCTCAAGAGAAAAATTGTAGCATTGAATTTATTTAAAAAAAAAAGATCTAAAATTAGTAATCTAATTATCTAACTTATAAAGTAGGATAAAATAGCAAAGTAAAAGTAAGTAGAAGGAAAGAAATAATAAAAGTCAAAGAACAAATTAATGAAATTTTAAACAGGAAATCAATGAGAATATGAATAAAATTAAATGCTGATTCTTTGAGAAAATAAGTAAAACTGATAAAACCCGACAGACTAACAAGTAAAGAAAAGAGAAAAGATAGAAATGACTAATATCAGAAATGAAAGAAGGGCCATCACTACCATTTGAAAGCATTGAAAGGATTAAAAATACTGTGCATAACTGTTATGCTTACAGATTGTATAACTTTGATGAGATACAACAATGTATTAAAAAACAATTTACAGAAACTCACAGAAAATAGATAATAAAAATAAAAATATGCTGATTAAATACATTGAATCAATAATTTATACCTTTCAAAAATAGTAAACAACAGTCTCAGATATTTTCTCTGGTAGATTCTACCAAACATTTAAGGAACAATAACAGCAATACTTTGCAATCTTTACCGGAAAATGAAAGTAGAGGAGATGGTTTCTAACTCATTCTATGAGTCCAGCATTATTCTTATACAAAAAGCAACAAAGACATTACAAGAAAAATCAAAAACCTATTGGCCAATAACTATCATGAATGTGAAATTTAAAGTTTTCACAAAATACAGTATATCCTATCTAACTATGTATAAAAATAAGTATATGCCACAAAGAGATATTTATTGCAGGTATGCAAGTTTGTTTCAACATTTAAAAATCAATTACTGTAACTTATCATATCACTAAGCTAAGGAAAAAAATTATATCTTAGTGGCTGACCAAATTCAACATATTCCCATGGTAAAAAGAACAAAAAAACAAACGTCTTAGCAAACTAAAAATAAGGAGGTCTTCCTCTACTCGATAAACGACATCTATGGAATACATATAGCTAACATCATACTAAATAGTGAGAACCTAGATATTTTGTACTAAAATCCCTAGCTAATGTGATAATAAAAGAAAAGTGAGTAAAAAAATATACAGGTTGGGAATAAAGAAATACTACTGTCTTTGTTCAGGGATGATATGACTATCTATGTAGATAATCCCCTCAAATTTATAATAACAACAATAAAGTTACAATTAACTTGGGAATAAAGAAATACTACTGTCTTTGTTCAAGGATGATATGATTATCTATGTAGATAATCCCCTCAAATTTACAATAACAACAATAAAGTTACAACTAACAGGAGATTATAGCAAGGCGGCAGGATACAAGATTGATATACAAAAGCTAGTTGCTTTTGTATTTAACAGGATTGTCCAATCAGAATTAAATCTTTTTAAAAAAAGCATACATTTTAGCATCAATAAGGGAAAAGAGAAATGCTTAAATATAGACTTAATAAAATATGTATAGATTAAATGAGGTAAATTATAAAATGGTAATTAAAGAAATCAAAGATCAAATCAAATGGAGAGATGTTACATGTTCATGAAGAAGACTCGATAAGAAATCAGTTTTTCCCAGCTTGATCTGTATATTCAATATTTCCAAATCAATATGTCAGCAATTTAGGTTATGAACACTGACGCTTATTCTAATATTTATTTGGAAAGAAGAAAGACACAGAATAATGAGGGTGATACTAAAGAAGAACAAAGTCAAAGGATTGACAATGTTCAAGTCTTCAAGATTTTCTTTTTTTTTTTTTTATTGTACTTTAAGTTCTGGGGTACATGTGCAACTTGTGCAGGATTGTTACATAGCTATACACATGCCATAGTGGTTCACTGCCTCCATTCCCCTGTCATCTACATTAGATATTTCTCCTAATGTTATCCCTCCCCAACCCCTCTACCCCTTGCTATCCCTTCCCTAACCCCCACCCCCAACAGGCTTCAGTGTGTGATGTTCCCCTCCCTGTGTCCATGTGTTCTCATTGTTCAACAGCCACTTATGAGTGAGAACATTCAGTGTTTGGTTTTCTGTTCCTGTGTCAGTTTGCTGAGAATGCTGGTTTCCAGCTTCATCCATGTCCCTGCAAAGAACATGAACTCATCCTTTTTTATGGCTGTATAGTATTCCATAGTGTATATGTGTCACATTTTCATTATCCAGTCTATCATTACAGTAACCATGGCAATATGGCATTGGTGGAAGGACAGAAAAATAGGTCAACAAAACAGATAGTCCAGAAATAGACACAAAAAAATATGGCTTGACCTTTGACAAAAGACTAAGGGCATCCAATGGGACAGTGTAGTCTTTCCAAATGAAGGGTGCTGGAGTAGCTAAACATCTACACACATATAAATAAATCTAGACGCTGACTTGATTTCTTCCACAAAAATTAACTAGAAATAGGTTATGGACATGAATATAAGACGCAAAACTACAAAACTACAAGGAGATAACACTGAAGAAACTATAGATGACCTTGGGTTTGATGATGATTGCTTATGTACAACACCAAAAGTGCAATCTAAATACAATGTTGGCTTTTATTAAATAAAAACTTCTGCTATGTAAAATATATTGTTAAATAAAAAAACACAAGTTATATGATTTGGCTGTGTTTCCACCTAAATCTCATCTTGAATTGTAGTTCCCATAATCCCCATGTATCCCGGAAGAACCCGGTAAGACATAATTGAATCAAGGGGACAATTAGCTACATGCAACTGTTCTCATGATAGTGAGTGAGCTCTCACAATATCTCATGGTTTTATGGGGTCTTTTCCCTCTTTGCTCATTCTTCTTCTTCCTGCTGCCATGTGAACAAGGATGTGTTTGCTTCACATTCTGCCATGACTTTAAGTTTT
Organism: Sapajus apella; assembly: GCF_009761245.1. Lineage (NCBI taxonomy): Eukaryota > Metazoa > Chordata > Mammalia > Primates > Cebidae > Sapajus > Sapajus apella. Next base: position 21,376,108 of record NW_022436947.1, read on the forward strand.
CTGAGAGCTCCCAGCCCTGAAGAACTATGAGTCAATTAAACCTCTTTCCTTTATAAATTACCTAGTCCCAGGCAGTATTTTATAGCATCGTGAGAAAAAATGAATACAGTAACAGTGAAAAAATATTTATAAAACACATATCTGATACTGAATGTGAATAAAAATATACAAAGAAGTTATAAAACTCAACAACAAAAAAATCTAATGAAATAGTTAGCAAAGAAGCTGAATGACACCCCACCAAAGAAGATACATAGATAGAACATTAGCATATAAAAAGAAAATAAAATTCCGATGTCATTAGAAAGTTGCAGATTGAAACAACAGTGAGATGCCCACTTATTAAAATAGCTAAAATCCAAAACGGTAATTACACTGGCTATCGTGGCCAGGAAATAGAGCAAGAACAAATCTCATTCATCAACTGGGAGAATACAAAATGGTAGCGTAACTGAGTTTGAAAGTTTTTTTCTTAAATAAAATTAACCATAGTCTTACCATGTGATCCTCCAAATATACTTCTAGGTATTTTCCACCAAAATTGATAATCAACTTCAGCAAAGTCTCAGGATACAAAATCAATGTGCAGAAATCATAAGCATTTCTATATACCAATAAGAATAACTGAGAGACAAATCAAGAGGGAACTCCCATTCACAATTGCTACAAAGAACGTAATACATAGGAATACAAATAACAAAGGATGTAAAGGACCTCTTCAAGGAGAAATACAAACCACTACTCAAGGAAATAAGAGAGGACACAAACAGATGGAAAAACATTCCATGCTCATGATTAGGAAGAATCAATATCATGAAAGTGGCCATATTTCCCAGAGTCATTTATAGATACAACCCTATCCTCATCAAGCTACGAATGACCATCTTCTTCACAGAACAGGAAAAAAAAACACCTTAAACTTCATATGGAACCAAAAAAGAGCCCGCATAGCCAAGACAATCCTAAGTAAAAAGAACAATGCTGGAGGCATCACACTACTTGACTTCAAACTATACTACAAGGCTACAGTAATCAAAAGAGCGTGGTACTGGTACTGGTAGAAAAATGGAGCAGAACAGAGGCCTCGGAGGCAATGCCGCACATCTACAACCATCTTATCTTTGACAAACCTGACAAAAACAAGCAATCGGGAAAGGATTCCCTTTTTAATAAATGGTGTTGGGAAAACTGGCTAGCCATGTGCAGAAAACTGAAACTGTCCCCCCTTCCTGACACCTTACACTAAAATCAACTCCAGATAGATCAAAGACTTAAATATAAGACCTAACACCATAAAAACCTTAGAAAAAAATCTAGGCAAAATCATTCAGAACATAGGCATAGGCAAGGACTTCATGACTAAAATACCAAAAGCAATGGCAACAAAAGCCAAACTAGACAACTGGGATCTAATTAAACTCCACAGCTTCTGCACAGCAAGAGAAACAATCATTAGAGTGAACCAGTAACCAAAAGAATGGAAAAATATTTTTGCAATTTAGCCATCTGACAAAGGGCTAATACCCAGAATCTACAAAGAACTAAAACAGATGTATAAGAAAAAAAACAAACCCATTCAAAAGTGGGCAAAGGATATGAATAGACACTTTTCAAAAGCAGACATATATAAGGTCAAAGGTCAACAAACGTGAAAAAATACTCATCATCACTGGTCATTAGAGAAATGCAAATCAAAACCATATTGAGATACCATCTCATGCCAGTTAGAATGATGATCATTAAAAAATCTGTAGACAACAGATGCGGGAGAGGATATGGAAAAATAGGAACACTTTTACATTGTTGGTGAGAGTATAAATTAGTTCAACCATTGTGAAAGACAGTGTGACAATTCCTCAAGGATCTAGAAATAGAAATTCCATTTGACCCCGCAATCCCATTACTGGGTATATACCCAAAGGATTATAAATCCTTCTATTATAAAGACACATACACACGTATGTTCATTGTGGCACTGTTTACAATAGCAAAGACCTGGAACCAACCCAAATACCCATCGATGATAGACTGGACAAGGAAAATGTGGCACATATACACCATGGAATACTACACTACTACCCAGCCATAAAAAATGATGAGTTTGTGTTCTTTGTAGGGACATGGATGAATCTGGAAACCATCATTCTCAGCAAACTGACACAAGAACAGAAAATCAAACACCACATATTCTCAGTCATAGGCGGGTGTTGAACAATAAGAACCCATGGACGCAGGGAGGGAAGCATCACACACTGGGTACTGTTGGGGGGGACTAGGGGAGGGACAGCAGGGGGTAGGGAGCTGTGGAGGCATAACATGGGGAGAAATGCCAGATATAGGTGATGGGGTTATGGAGGCAGGAAACACCATTGCCATGTATGTACCTATGCAACAATATTGCATGATCTGCACTTGTACCCCAGAACCTGAAGTACAATAAAAATAAAATAACATAAAATTAAAACTTACAAAAAACTCTAACATAAATATTTATGGCAACTTTCTTTCATAATTGCCAAACATTAGAAACAATGATATATCCTTACTTAATTGAATTGATAAACACAGTGTATTATATTCATGCAGTGAATCATTATCCATTACCATAAAATGAGTTTACATGTAAAGATATGGAGATGTTGCCAGAAAGCAGTCCCGATCAAGACCCCAATAAAGGGTTTATGTATGTTGCACAAGAATGAATTCAGGGTGAGTTCACAGTGCAAAGCAGAAGCAAGTTTATTAAGGAAGTTAAGTGGTGAAAGAACAGCTACTCCAAAGACACTTAGGGTGTTCAGCATAGTAAGAGGAAGAACGTGTCCACCCTAAGTACAGTACTTGTTTGTATATGGGATTAAAAAAAAATACATCATGGGGAGATGTGTTCTGCTACAAGAGTGTGTGATAAAGGATTAATTTTCTTAATTACTATGTTTTGCAAGAATCAATATTCTCTTTAAAGCAAAATTAGGAATGCTTTTGTTCTCAAACATTGGGATATCAGGAAACACCTAAGTCTGGGACTGTTTTGTAAACCTTATCGATCTGTCCCCCTAAGCATAAACATCTAGAGGCTAGGAATATGTGAATTTCTGGAAATGGAACTCAGCAAGTCCCTGCCTCATTTTTCCTAGCCTTCACTCAAGATGGAGTTGCTCTGGCTCAAACACCTCTGACAGAGGAAGCTTAAGTACATATTGCTTAGTGAAAGAAGCAAGTCTGAAATGACTATATACTATATGTTTCCAACTAATGTTTCCCCACAGTATCTATGGGTGGATTTGTTACAGAACCCTTCCACCTCTTGCAGATAACAAAATCTGCAGATGCACAAATTCCTTATATAAAATGTCACCATATTTGGATATAACCAAACACATCCTCCTCTATACTTTAAATCATCCCTAGGTTACTTATAATGCCTAATAAAATATAAATGGTATGAATGCTATGTAAATAGATGTCGTACTATATTTTATTATATTTTAGTGTTTCATTATTCTTATTGTCTTTTTTGTTGTTGTTCAAATATTTTCAATCTGCAGTTGGTCGAATCCACTAATGTCAAATTGGTGGATACAGTGGCCCAAATATATATGACATTCTGGAAAGGGAAAACAGTAGAACATTAAAAAAAAAAAATCTGTGATTGGGCTGGGAACAGTGGCTCATGCCTGTAATTCCAGCACTTTGGGAGGTTGAGGCGGGTGGATCAGGAGGTCAAGAGATCCAGACCATCCTGGCCAACATGGTGAATCCCGTATCTACCAAAAAATACAAAAAATAAGCTGGGTGTGGTGGCATGCGCCTGCAGTTCCAGCTACTCTGGAGGCTAAAGCAGGAGAATCTCAACCAGGCAAGTGGAGGTTGTAGTGAGCCAAGATCATGCCTCTACAAAAAATCTGTGATTGCTAGAAGTTGGGAAAAGAAGAGAAGGATGAGTAGATGGAGCACAGGAAACTTTTAGAACAATGAAAACATTCTGTTCTAAGCTTTAATCGTTCTATAACCTGACTGGGTCGAAGATTAATGATTATATTCTCCAAACTCATAAAGCTGAACTCAAAAATGGATGTTACTTACTGTGGAAAAAAGCTGTTTACAATAATGTAGAAAATCAAATTATAAAATTTGATTACATTATAAGCCATTAAATACTCATCTACATAGACTTAACTAAAGTTAAATACTTATTTATAATTTTTAACAATTTAAAATTTAGAAAAAATTACAGGTACATAGTAGGTATAAATATTTAGAGCATATGCAATACTTGATATAGATATACAAAGCGTAATAATCACAACAGGGTAAATGGGGTATTCATCATCTCAAACATTTATCCTTTCTTCGTGTTACAAATAATCAAACTACTCCCTTTGAATTATTTTAAAATGTATAATAAATTATTATTGGTTGTAATCACCCTGTCATGCTATCAAATACTAGATCTTAGTTACTGTAAATAACTATGTGTTTGTACCCATTTGCTATTCCCCTCCACTTTCCCCCAACTAGCTCTCCCAGTCTCTGTCATTCTACTTTATATCTCCATTGAGTTTGTTTTAATTTTTAACCCCCACAAATGAGGGAGAACATGTAAAGGTTGTCTTTCTGTGCCTGATTTATTTCACTTGACATAGTGTCTTTTAAGTTCCAACTATATTGTTGCAAATGACTGGATCTCATCCTGTTTTTTGGCTAAATAGTACTTCATTGCACCACATTTCTTTTGTCCATTCATCTGTTGAGGGACACAGGTTGATTTCAAATCTTGGCTAGTATCAATAGTACTGCAATAAACATAGGAGTACCGTTATCTCTTCAATATACTAATTTTCTTTCTTTTTGTCATATACCTAGCACTGGAATTCCTGGGTTATATGTAGCTCTATTTTTAGTTTTTTGAAGAATCTACATACTGTTCTCCATAGTGACTGTACTAGTTTACATTCCCATCAACAGTTTATTAGGGTTACCCTTTATCCATATTCTTGCCAGCATTCATTATTTCCTCTATGTTGGATAAAAGCCATTTTAAATGGATAATATTGTAGTTTTGATTTACATTTATCTGATAATCAATGATATTGAGAACATTTTTATATACCTGTTTGCCAATTTGTTTTTCTTATTTTGAAAAATGTCTATTCAGGATTTTTTACCCATTTTCTAACTAGAGAATTTGTTTTGTAAATATTGAGATGTTTGAGCTTGTTATATATTCTGATTATTAATTCTTGGTAAAATGGAGAGTTTGAAAATATATTCCCCCATTCTATGGGTTGTCTTTTCACATTGTTGAATGTATCCTTTGCTATGCAAAAGCTTTTATACTTGATGTGATCCTATGTGTCTATTTTTGCTTTAGTTGCCTGTGCTTGTGGGGTATTACTCAAGAAATCTTTGCCCAGATCAATATCCTGGAGATTTTGCCTAATGTTTTCATTTAGTATTTCAAAGTTAGATATATTAGATTTAAATTTTTAATTCATTTTTTAAAATTTGTGTATATGGTGTGATATAGAGGTATGGTTTTATTATTTGGCATGTGGATATCCATTTTTCCTAGTAACATTTAATAAAGAGACTGTCTTTTCCCAATGTGTGTTCTTGGTACCTTTATTAAAACTGAGTTCACTGTACGTGTGCACCTTTGTTTCTGGGTTCTCTATTCTGTTCCATCAATCTATGCATCTGTTTTTAGGACATTACCATGCTGCTGCTTGGTTACTAAAGCTCTGTAGTGCAATTTGAGGTCATATAATGTGATCCCTCCAGTTTTGTTCTTTTTACTAAGGATGGTTTGGGCTATTATGAGTCTTGCAGTTTCATATAAATTTGAGGATTGTTTATTCTATTTTTGTGAAGAAGACGTTTGATATTTCTATAAGGATTGCATTGAATCTGTAGATTGCTTTGAGTAGTATGAACATTATAACAATATTGATTTTTCCAATCAATGAAGATGGAATCTCTTTCCATTTTTTGTGTGTCCTCTTAAATTTTTTACATCAATGTAGTGTAGTTTTCACTGTAGAAATATTATATTTCTTTGGTTAAGTTTATTATTTATTATTTATTTTAAAAATATTTTTTATTGTACTTGAAGTTCTGGAGTACCTATGAAGATCTTGCAGGATTGTTGCATAGGTACACACATACCTGGTGGTTTGCTGTCTCCACCCCCTATCACCTACATCAGGCATTTCTCCCAGTGTTATCCCTCCCCAAGTTTATTTTATATATAACTATTGTAAATGGGATTACTTTCTTGAGTTTGCTCTCAGATTGTTCACTGTTGAGACGCAGAAATGCTAATTTCTGTATGTTGATTTTGTATTCAATAATTTTAATAAATTTATTTATTACTTCCAACAGTTTCTTGGGGGGAGTCTTTAAGTTTTCCTAAATATAAGAACATACCTTCTGCTCTTCTGTCAGTTTGCTGAGAATGATGGTTTCCAGGTTCATCCATGTCCCTACAAAGGACCCAAACTCATCGTTTTTGATGGCTGCATAATATTCCATGGTGTATATGTGCCACATTTTCCCTATCCAGTCTATCATCGATGGGCATTTGGGTTGGTTCCAGGTCTTTGCTATTGTAAACAGTGCTGCAATGAACATTCGTGAGCATGTGTCCTTATAGTAGAACGATTTGTAATCCTAAGATCAAACACCGCATGTTCTCACTCATAGGCGGGTGTTGAACAAAGAGAACACATGGACACAGGGAGGGGAGCACTACACACTGGGGTCAGTTGGGGGGAAATAGGGGAGGGACAGTGGGGGGTGGGAAGCTGGGAAGAGATAGCAAGGGGAGAAATGCCAGATGTAGGCGATGGGGAGGAAGGCAGCAAATCACATTGCCATGTGTGTACCTATGCAACAATTTTGCATGTTCTTCACATGTACCCCAAAACCTAAAATGCAATAAAATAAATAAATGGAAAAAAAAAGAACATATCATCTGCAAACAATAATAATTTGACTTCTTCCATTTCAGTTTGGAGACTATTTCCTTCTCTTGTCTGATTGCTCTAGCTTGACTCCCATTGATGTTGAATAAAAACTGTTAAAGTGGCATCCTTGTGTTTCCATATGTCAGAGAAAAATGCTTATATCAAATATTTTGTCTGCATAATTTGAAATGATAAAAAAGTTTTTCTCCTTCATTCTATTGACATAATGTATCACATTGATTGATTTGCATATTTTGAACCATCTTTGTATCACTGGGATGAATCCCACTTAGCTCTGATGAATGATCTTTTTAAATTTTTTAATTATTTTTATTCAGTTTGTGAATATTTTATTTAGGATTTTTGCATCGGTTTTCTCTTTTTATGCTTCTTTATCTGGTTTTGGTATCAGTGTAATATTGGCATTGTAGACTAAGTTATTCTCTTCTCTATTTTTTGAAATAGTTTAAGTAGGGTTGGTGTTAGTTCTTTAAATATTTGGTAGAATTCAGCAGTGAAGCAGCCCCTGTGGGTTTTCATTTTTATTTTTTTTCTGGGAGACATTTTACTTCAGCTTTAATTTCCTTGATTATTATTGGTCTTTCACGTTTATGTAGAATTTTAAAAAATTCAACTAAGCAGAGAAGAAACCTGATTATCAAGGATTGGATGGGGTCATGGAGCAAAATTGGAAAGATGTAGGTCAAAGCATGAAAAATTGCAGATATGTGAAATGAACAAGTCTAGAGATATAATGTGCAATATGCAGACATACAGGTAATAAAACTGTACTAAATACTCATTTCACAGGAAATCAGCAAATTTTAGCTGTTCTTGACACAAAACAACAAAAACATGTGAGATGATAGGTATATTCATTTGCTTTACTTATAGTAACCATTTTACATAATTTTGTAAATCCTAACTATAGAATAAATATAGGATATGCAAATATGAGATATAGGCAAAGAAGAGGGGAAAATTACTTTGATTTCTCAATACCACATTCTCTAACATAGTCTTTAGGATTTCATCTCTAGGTAAAATTATTTTATTTTACATGAACACAATAAAATATTTTTTTAAAAAGATGTTAATTTGGCTTTTATAATTTGTCCTAGGTTAAGTTGAACTATACTTTCTTTTTCTCATATGCTTCTACTGCCAGCCACTATTATTTTTTATAAAATGTCCTGCAGTCTTCCACTTCTAAGCCTTTCCTGAAATTATTTCTCCTGAAATTCTTTATTTTTACCTCCATACGTCCCATGTAAACCCATATAACTTTCAAGCCCATCCAAAATGCAACCTGACTCAGCTGGCCATTCATCCATTCATTTATGCATCTCTAAATAGCTACCTAAACAGTTATTCTGTGACAGGTACTGTGTATGCCATTTGGAATAAAAAGATAACAAAAACACACTGTTCTGCCAAATGTTGGGGTGTATCAAGAGAATATACATGGAAATATGAAACTGAAATGTATTATATTTTATTTATTAGTTTGTTTATTTATTTATTTATTTGCGACAGTCTCGCTCTGTCACCCAGGCTGGAGTGCAGTGGCACAATCTTATCTCGCTGCAGCCTCGGCCTCTGGTATTTAAGCAATTCTCCTGCCTCAGCCTCCCCAGTAGCTGGGAATACAGGCCTGTGCCACCATGCCTGGCGAATTATTTTTATATTTAGTAGAGATGGGGTTTCACAGTGTTAGCCAGAATGATCTGGATCTCCTGACCTTGTGATCTGCCCACCTCTGCCTTCCAAAGTGCTGGGATTACGGGCATGAGCCACTGCGGCTGGCCTATATCTATTTTATCCTCTAACAAAATAATATTTTAGTTGCTCTTCTACAAAACCTAACAATGGGCAGTTACTATATTCAGACTTTTCATTCACTTCAAGAATTCCTTGAAATAGTATTACAAAGATATTTTCCCATAATAGCAAAAAAGGAGATATTATTTATACATTGTTCTGAATTACACAGGTGATGTGACATGGGATATTTTTAAGGAGTCATTTGGCAGGGAAAGCAAAATACAGAGTACACCTGAGAAATCTCTAATTAGAAATATTTCTTCTAATCCATTCAATTATTATATTTATGTATACATTTAATTACAGAAGTAAATATAAAATAAAACTGAAAAATAATTCTCATCATAGGAAGCCTAAACAGATCTTTTAGGTTGGAATATATTTCTCTTTTCCTATGTTACCTCACCCACTTGCGGCTCACCTCCTGCTGTGTTGTCCGGCTCCTAACAGGCCAAAGACTGGTGGCAGTTGGTGGCCCAGGGATTGCGGACCCCTGTATGATACCACAGGTACTGTTGATAATGACAGCTAAACTACTGATGTGATATATGTGAAATAGCTTTGAAAAGAATAAATTTTTTATCTTAGATATCACTCAGTAGACCTGACTTTTTTATTATTACGAATAAACACCCATTCAGGTAGCCAAATATGTTATATATTTGTTTTCTTTTTACCTTCCAAGATATTTCAGAATTTGACACCAGAATGTGAATTATGCATCTAGTGACCAGTACTCTGCATTATTAAATTTTACAAGAAGTACACCTAATATTTATCTGACAAATGTATGTAAAAATCTTTTCAACATATTCTGTGCATTGGAAAGGGATAAGCATTTCAAACAAAAAGATTGTTCTATTGGCAAACACACAGTATGAGATTGTATTTGTTCTTAGTGACACCATATCTTATTTTTGAAGTTTGAGGTTTAAAACTTCCCAGAGCAAGAGATAAGAAAGGTGAGGCAGCTTGCAGTTATGTCTGCTTAACTCAACCTCTAAAAATGGAAATGATAACATAATACAATTGTTAGAACCATGTTAAAAATGTATTGCTTGAAACCAGGCTGAGTGCATTCAAAATAAAATATATTCACACTCTTAAATTTCTTAAAGTAAAAACAAAGAATAATTGCATTTTATAAAGCAAATGTCTAGGTATTATTAGTGTTAACTTGTCCTAAATCCATGTAAAGAGGTAAAACATTTTTTTTTCCCTGAACATGCTCTTAATTCTGTTATCTTTTATGTATCTCATATACATTAGTATTAATGATATTTCTGCATCTTCATAAACTTTTATTTCATCAAAGTAGTATTATGAACATGATCTAATGTATTTAATTTTCTTAATTGAAAATTTAAAACTTTCTCTGCTTCCTGGTGAGAATACACTTGGTATTGTTAAAAACACAACTTTAGCATACATTATTAAAAATCAGTATAATATAACAAAATCCATGTAAATGTGGACTAAATCTCTAAAACTATTTCAATATTAGCACAAGACTAATTATAAAAACTAATTATGACTATAATAATAAGCTGTGCATTCTTATGTCTGTCAGCCCCTTTCCACAGGACACATGCTTCTGTCCAGCAAAATGAAGCCAAGAATTTATGGTTTATACAGATAATCTGAGTCCTCAATAGATATTTTGTAAGTTTCTTATACCACCAGGGTTCCTATTAGGGAGTTGTAATTCTTTCTTCTTACTGAAGATAACAATAAAATATTAGCCATCTTCTCTATGCAATCCCCATACAGGAATGCAATTAGAGATGATTAATTCTCAAGGAAGTGTGCAATGAATATTTTAAAGAGAGAAGTGAGGCCTATCTTCAGCTTTCAGATAAGTCTTTCACTACTGTCCCCATGAAGCAATCCTAGCAACTTCTCTTGACAACAATTCAGCAGCTCCTTGTCACTTTTGCTGGTCGCAGTGGCTTTTGTTAGCTTGGATTTGGTATTTATATCGGATGTAGTTCATGTTGAAAGGCATTTTTATCCAGAATAATTAACTTCTAGATCCAAACCTATAATTTTTAATATCCCTTCCTGAAAAGTCCCTGATTACTGTGAATTGCTGAAAAAGGCAACTGTAATAAAGAAATAGTAAATTGGTTCAAACTAATAAAGAGTAAAGAGATTGGTAAATAATAAAAGTCTCCTATCAAAAAAAAAGTGTAGGACCTGATGATTTCACTGCTGAATTCTATCAAACATTTAAAGAAAAGCTAACATTAATTCCCCTCAAATGATTTCCATAAATGGAAGAGGAAATACTTCCAAACTCATTTTATGAGGCTATTACCTTGAAACCAAAGCTAGACAAAAACTCTAAAAGAAAATTACAAGGTAATATTCTTGATGTAGACAGATGCAAAAATCCTCAACACAATACTAGCAAATCCAATTCAACAACATATATTAAACAGATAACTTTACCATTATCAAGTGGTATTTGTCACAGAGATGCAAGGATGATTCCACATATATAAATTGGTAAATGTGATACCACATTAACAGAATGAAGAACAAAATTCATATGACCGCCTCAGTAGATGCAGAGAATACATTTGACCAAATTCAACATCACTTCATAATGAAATCTTTCAAAAATCTAGGTGCAGAAAGAATGTACATAAGTTCCATGGCATTGGTCTGGGCAATGATTTTTTGAATATGAATTCAAAAGCAAAAGCAATAAAAGCACAAATGTACAGATAGCATTACATCAAACTACAAAACTTCTGCATAACAATCAAAACATGAACAGATTGATGGAACAACCTATGGAGTGAGAAAAAAATATTTGCAAACCATACAGCTGATAAAAAGTTAGTATCTAAAATACATAAGGATTTCAAATAACTCACCAGCAATAATTTTAAAAAAACTCAATTAAAAATGAGTAAAGGCCCTGAATAGACATTTCTCAAAAGAAAAGATACCAATGGCCACCGATATATGAAAAATGTTCAATATCATTAATCATCAGGGAAATTCAAATTTAATCCACAATGAGCTAACAGCTTTTAGAACAACTATTATCAAAAAGACAGAAAGGTTGCCAAATATGTAGAGAAAAAGGAACCATGTTGCACTGTTAATAAGAACATAAATTAGTCCACTAATTCTAGAAAATAGTATGGAGGTTCCTCAAGAACCTAAAAACAGAGCCACCATATGATCCAGCAGTCCAACTCCTGGATACATATCCAAAGGAAGTGCAATCAGGATGTCAAAGGGATATCTGCATTCCTATGTTCATTGCAGTACTATTCACAATAGCCAAGACACAGAATCAATGTAAGTGCCTATCAATGAATGAATGAATGGAGAACATGTGCTCTCCATACACAATGGAGTACTACTTCACGTTAGAAAAGAAGATAATTCTATTTTTTGCAACAATATGTATGAACCTGGAGAACATTATGTGAAGTGAAATATAAAAGCTAGGCACAGAAATAGAAATATCACATGATCTCACCGGTATGTGAAATTTAAAAAGGAGAATTTATAAATACAGGGAATGGAATGGTTTCTGTCAGATTCTGGAAGTGGGAACAGAGGAGAGTGGGGAGAGTTTGGGTAAAGGATACATAATTTCAGTTAGACAAGTGAAGAAAATTAAAGGGATTTATCATATAGCAGAGTGATTATAGTTAATAACAATATTGTTATTTTATACTTGAATATCATTAAGAAACTAGATTTTAAGTGTTCTTAGTACACACAAAAAAAGATATGTGGCAAGGTAATGCATATGTTAATTAGCTTAATTTAGCCATTTCACAATGCATACATTATTCAGATGTCCTGGTGTGTATTAGTTTGTCTTCACACTGCAATAAAGAATTATCTGAGACTGAGTAATTTGCAAACAAAAGAGGGTTAATTGACACAGTTCTGCATGGCTGAGGAGGTCTCAGGAAACATACAATTGTGGCAGAAGGCCAAGGGGAAGCAAGGCACATCTTACATGATGTCAGGAGAAAGAGAATGTGCCACACTTTTAAGCCATCATGCCTCATGAGAACTCACTCACTATCACAAGAACAGCATGGGGGATCCAGTCACCTCCAACCAGGTCACTCCCTTGATACATGAGGATTACAGTTTGAGATGAGATTTGAGTGGGAACACAGAGCCAAACCATGTCAAGATGTATACAATAAATACATACCATTTTGTCAATTAAAAACATGTTCTCACTTAGAAGTGGAACAAAATGATCAGAATACATGGACACATAAAGGGGAACAACACACACTGGGGCTTTTGAGAGGGTGGAGGGTAGGAGGAGGGAGAGGTTCTGGAAAAATAACTAACTGGTATTAGGCTTAATACTTGGGTCATGAAATAATCTGTACAGCAAACCCCCATGACACAAGTTAACCTATGTAATAAACCTGCACTTGTATTCCTGAACTTAACATAGAAGTTAAAAAAAAGAAAAAAAATATTGTTATTATCTGAGGACACACAAAAGTAAAAACAACAAAAGTCCTGAGAACAGTTATCACATACAATTTTAAACTTGTGTTTATTGTTTACATTTATACAGCTGTTAGTTCGTAAACTCACATTCTTTTTTTTAATGATAGGTTCCTTCACCTCTACAGTTTTGGCTACAATATTTTTGTGACTACAGTATTACACACATAATTACTACCAATAAATCTTCATAAGCATATCTTCTTAATGGGAAATATATGTCTCCTTGAAATAATATTGAAAGAGAAATGACAAAAAAAAAGGAAAAGAGAAAAAAGGGAAAAATGTAGAGAATAAGAGAGGATAGAAGTGAAGGACTGAGGGAGAAAGTATAGTGACTGAGCTGATGTTTTGTTTGTATGTTGGTTGTATGAGGCCAAGCATAGAGTTAGGCAAAGAGTGGCTTAGTAAGACGCACTTACTGCACTACATTTGAAAGTGAAAAATAGTCAAATGCCCATCTGATAAGCAAAGACATAGGGCTAGAATTTGTCAAAATGTAAACAAAATTATATGGTTAAAGATATTTTTGAGTTAGAGGGAAAAATAATCCTTAGACATAAAAGCCTAGCATCCCAGTGTACTTTCCATGTGGAGTGAGGAAACTGTCCTAGTGCATGTAACCCTGAAGAAACTGTCTTTGTAAAATAAATAAATAAATAAATAAAATAAAGAAAAGAAATTGTCTTTGTAAAAAGGCACATTATTGGAATATTGTCTAGCAGATATAATTCATTACAAACATACATTAAAGGTTAAAGTATGACTTCACTTGTATCTCTTTCAATTTCTTTGGAACAGGCTATTTTTGGTTAATTGATTTTCACAGATCTTTGACTCAAGTTCTTCACCTTCTAATGTTACCTTACTTTTTTTTATTTATTTGTGTGTGAATAGTCTATGTTGCCATCTGAAGCATAGTTTATATTATGGTGTTACTTTAATTTCTATTTGAGGTATAAACATTCCAATCTTACTATGTCTGTCTTTCCTTGAAATATTAACACATTTCTAATTTTTCTGTATCAAACTACCTTGCCTCATTATGATTGCTTAGAATTAAATAGAGCAAAGCAAATCTTCCAGGGTATAAGCTTGCTTGAAATCCAAAATATGTAAGAAGTTTTAAAAGAGAAGATGTTGTTCCACATCTAATATAATATGCCAAAAATATGTAAATACTTTGATAATTTAAGAATGGTTTTGATTGCTGTAAAATGTCTTTGAAATTTTATGAGTTTTGGCTGCAAGTGTGGCATCTCATGTTTCTGAATTCTTTGAATAGTAAACTCTGATGAAAGTGACACAAAGATACAGAAATACATTTAGAAACTGAACTAAAGGACAAAATGAAGGAAAAAATTATTTTCTCTGCCAAAATTAAATGCAGATAGGCAGAATTAAAAACTTAATAACATTGAGTAGAAACATTATTTCTATATCTGTGATCTGTAGGTACCGGCAAAGGAATAAAGCAAAACATTTCATCAAAAAACTAATAGTTAGGTATGTAACATTTTTTACATTACTTGCAAATTGAAAACTCTAAGCAATGTGAACACTATATGTCAACATTCAGGAAACAAAATGACTTAGCTGTAAGTAACTTCATATACATTATTAACTATACAAAATGCACAATGTCCATGGGTAGACACATTGTGAATTATGTCAGTGACCATGTTGTCTATGATTTGTCTGTGTGAAGAAAGCTTTGTTTCCTTGTCATCTATGAGCACAGAAAATTATGTAACTGTATCGGATTTTGTGAGTCTGTACTTGGGGCAGTGCAGATGGTCATTATAGACTCACAAAATCTAGGAAGACTCTCTTTTCAAAAACGAGGAAGACTCTGAGGGATCTCTATTACGGCATCATTCCCAAAATGATTGCAATAACAGATTTACTGGTTTATTTATTTTCTGAAAAGCCTATGAAAACTGAGACCCTTTCCCATTTCTTTTCAAACCTTTATACTTGCACAATACCTACTGAATTAGGCACTAGTAAATAATTACTAGATAAAAAATATGAATTAAATCTATCTACTGAAATATATCATTTAATTTTAGAACTAAACTGAGCATGATATCCTTGTCCTCTATCTCTAGATACATGTTTGAAACATCTGGAAGAAGATGCACTGTATGAGTAAGTGACTGTCTACTCAAGTTTAAACTCGATTTCTCGACCTAACGTATCTTGTTACCATCCTACTAAGAATAAACCAATAACCGCTTGAGCCTAAGCGGGTATTCAGAGAATAGAAGTGGTAGTTTCTTCCAGTAATTATCTAATATTATATTGGCAATTCATTGTGTAAGCCAGTGTAACATCCTAATTAATATTCTGGTAAAATAGAAGTTAACATTTCTAGACATATATGCTAACACAGTCATAATACCATGACTAAGCAAGTTCTAGAGTATAGGTCACCGTACCTGGAGATATTTTCAAAATTGGATTAATCCAAAGGTAGACTTAACGTTATAAGCTGATTTAGACATGAAAGATGACAGGCTCATTGAGCTGTCTTGCATATCCTACCCTTGGAAAACCCTGGCCCTTAACCTTTGGTATATTACACACATTGGACTCAGCCATTCTGAATTATTCAAGATCTTATAAATCATGATCCAAAAATTGTGGTGAGGAATTCTCTGCTATGTCCAAGTGAGAAGGTCAGCAAATCATTTCCACAGAAAACCATAAAGATAATCAAAATTTACAAAAATAATCATTTTAGCATGCTGGATATCAACCAAAGGCTTGCAAATAATGTGACAAGCATTTATTATTAAAAATTGCTGAACTTCAGGTAAGAGCTCTAGAAGTAGACATTCTTGTTGGGTCTATTTCTTCTTCATCCCCTCCCTTTCCAGCTCAGTCAGCACAGAGACTCTGCCAGGACAGGGAAAAGGACAAGGACAGGCAACGTTCTTTTCCACAGCCAGGAAGGGATCACTCAATCTGCATAGGTGTATTAACCTAGTTTCACACTGCCTTAAAGAACTATCTGAGAATAAGTAAAGAAATTTAATTGACTCACAGTTTTGCATGACTGGGAAGGCCTCAGGAAACCAACAATCATGGCAGAAGTTGAAGGTGAAGCAAAGCAGGTCTTTCATAGTGGCAAGTTTCATATTGGAGAGAGAGAGGGAGATAGAGAGAGAGAGAGAGAGAGGGGAAGTGCCACATTTTTAAACCATTAGATCTCATGTGAACTCTCTCACTATAATGATAACGGCATCATGAGGGACACTGGCTCCATGATCCAATCACCTCAAACTGGGTACCTCCCTGGACACGTGGGGATTACAATTTGTGATGAGATTTGGGTGGGGATACAAAGCCAAATCATACCCACATCCAGTGGTATTGTTGATGGAAGAGACAATATTTCTGGCAAATTTCAGGGAAAGCCAATGATTCATATAGCTTAAGGATGCTATCTTTGTTGGAGAAGGCATATTGCTGGCTAAGGCAATATGTATGCAGGGAAGATATGCTGAGATGCATATTTTGATCTCTAGAGAAACCACCAAAATGTAACTAAGAAATATAGTACAAAACATCAACAGAGAAATTTTAGAAGTGTGCTAAAAATAATTATGTAACATAAATGAAGGCAGTAAATAAGAAACAAAGACATGGAAAAAATGGAGAAAGCATATATAAAAAAGCAAATAGCAAAATGCCAAATGGAAATCCATCACTAATCACCTTACGTATGAAACTTCTAATTATTGTCTTTAAAAGGCACAGATTATCAGACAGATTAGAAAAGTTAAATCCAACTACATACTGTCTAAAAAAGAAAAGATATCCACTAGATTGAAAACCACAAATAGGTTAAAAGTAAAAAGATGAAAGAATATATACCAAGCAAAGGCAACATACAAGGGAGCTAAAGTAGTTTTTCAGTGACGGTCAAAATAGACACAATATTACCATATATAGACTTATACTATACAAAGGTCACCATATTGTCAAGAAAAAAAAAAGAGTGGTAGTTCATGGAAATTAAAGATTCAATTTATTAGGAAGATATAATAATTATAGAACCATATACCACTAACAAATTCTCAAATTACTTGGAACAAAAATGATGGAATGGAAAGAAAAAAGAAATGATTTAGTAATAATCATTTAAACACTTCACTCTCTGTAACTGACAAAACAATTAGAAGTATAATTAGCAGGAAGTCTAGAAAATCATGATCATTGAAGTTGGTCTAATTGACATATATACGATAAATCAGAGTGGCATGTGGTAGTGGGAATTAACTAAGAATTAGTTTAAGGCAAATTTTTGATGGAATGTTCTAAAACTGAATTATGGTGATAGTTGCAGAACTCTAGAAATTTTCTAAAATATACTGACTACATATACAGGAGGTGAATTATAAAGTATGTGAACTTACATGGTATGTAAAATATAAAGCTGTTATTTCAAGTTCCTCCTGTACTCTAGGATAAGAAAGGTAAGACATGAGGCCGGGCGTGGTGGCTCACGCCTATAATCCTAGCACTTTGGGAGGCCGAGGTGGGTGGATCACGAGGTCAAGAGATCGATACCATCCTGGTCAACATGGTGAAACCCTGTCTCTACTAAAAAATACAAAAATTAGCTGGGCATAGTGGCACATGCCTGTAGTCCCAGCTACTCGGGAGGCTGAGGCAGGAGAGTTGCTTGAACCCAGGAGGCGGAGGCTGCAGTGAGCCAAGATCATGCCACTGCACTCCAGCCTGGGCAGAAAGAGTGAAACTCCGTCGTCTCAAAAAAAAAAAAAAAAAAAAAAAAAAAAAAAGGTAAGACATGTTATGTATGTGATGTGATCAACTAAATCAAGAGAAGTATGGAGAATTAGTTGCCAAAATGTGGACATTCTTACTAGCTATCATCTTCTGAACCCAATATTAACATTTTAAATATAATTGAAACAATTATGGTACTTTTTTTAAATAAGGTGTATAGATGAGCAGAAGATCTTTTCAACTTAAATCTCTAGGTTACTGTTACCTATTGATGTGTATTAATTTGAGTTTCTTGGTTTGGATAGAATTTTAACTTCTTCTCAAAACAACAGAACTGCTATTATTTCTTGATTTCAATTTTCTTATCCACACCAGTAGAATAAAAATTCAATACCCAATACATATTTTTACAACTGTTACTTCCTCTGTCTGTTAGTCCTAGCCCAATTTTCCAGGTATAAAACACTCCTGTTATGTTTAACAGCTGTAATACTGTAGTCTTCCATCCTCTAGTTATTTTTCTATTCAATACATTCTCCACTCTATGTTTAGAATACTCTGTAAAATGCTAAGTTGCTTACGTATGTGACAAATAAAAACTCCTCCGTGGCTTTTCATTGCAATCATTATACATTCCAAGTTTCTTAATATAGATGATATGCTATCTATGCCTACTTGCATCAGAATCTACCTGACATCCTGCATGTGAGCCAAGCTGAAATCAGAATATGCTATATTCATCTTTGTCCCAGGTCATTATTTATGTTATTTTCTCTTTCTGAAACATCCACTTCTGTATCATCCAACATTTCTGCCCCTCTGCTGGCTGCCTTTACCTGGTTAATTCCCAACCATCCTTTTAGGCTTAAATCAGATATCATTTCCTCTGGAATGCCTTTCTTGAAGTACTTCTGAATCAAAAATCTTGCTATGTACTTCCACTATCTTACTAACTTATGGAACAATTACAGATCTCCAAAGCATTGCAGATAACAGATGTTGAATAATTATTTAAGGAAAGAAAGAATTAATTAATTAATGAAGCATTGAATATAATGTTAATATTTCAGTTGAGCAGTTAAATGTTAAGCCCTGTGAAACTTGGCATATTGGTTAAAGTATGTGCACATTTTCCAGCTCAGACCAACTTTCTGTGATTAAAACCATAAATTAAAGAAGCAACTTGCTGACACTTTGTCAGCATTCAATCAGCTTCCCCCACTGATTATCTAATTTTCTTCTCAAATAAATTTTCTCCTTCAACACTCCCTCAGGCAATAGATTGTGCAAACAGATGAACCTTGAACTGAATTCTGTAGGTCATTCATGCTATTTTAATATGGAAAACGAATTTCAGACTTTAAAAATTTACATTCTTACTGTATTTGTATTTACATCTGTCTACCTGTAAATGAAATAACCTCCTCAATCTAATTTTGTCATTGGCAGATTAAATATTTGTCATAATGTTATCTATCAATAATTTACTTTCATATTACAAATAACTAGGAATTGTTATATGGGTGTATTCTTCATTGCTAATAAATACGTCCTGGAAGGACAAGCTATCAAATGGCTTTATAAGCACAATAATAAATTGTTAGCTTAGTATGTTTTAATTATTATATCTAGGTTATTTAAGAGCTCTGGAGTGAACTTATCTAATGAAGGCAGTAGACTGACTTCTTATTAGTGACTTATTCTATGTGGAAAATGATAAAAGTTATTGTAATCACACAGCACTAAATCTTAGGCATTAATATAAAAACTATACATGCCATATTAAACTCGGAGAATGACATGTATGTCTATTAGTAGGGACTTAATAGTGGATTGCACCTGAGTAGATATTTTCAATTATAACATTTTTATTTTACTTTGTTTATTTGGTGATGGTAACTGTTTCCTCCAGTAAATAAAATAATTGTAAAATGGCACAGTAACAGTTTTACTAGTGTCCAGAAAACAAAGAGATTTAAATGGTAATTTGATATATTCTATTATATGTATACTATATATTTATCAGTGAGAATATGGCAAAGTAATCTCTTACATAGTAATTAAGGCTTACAGAATCCATCTAAATCAATTGAGGCACACTCCTCTGAATTTAATAGATGCTGAGTGAAAAATAGGTGGGGAAGATGACCGTGGCTAGAAATTGTGTCCCCTTAAAATCCATATGTTGAAGTCCTAATCCCCAATGTGCATGCCTAACAACTTTACATTTTAAAATATTTATCCTTATAATTTTATTTCTAGAATATGCTTTGGCTGCATAAAAATAGATTACAAATCTTATATTTTGCTGAAAATTATCATATATTTATTACTATGGAATCATAATTATGTGTGATTTATTTGTGTTTATTAATCTTTGCTCAGTTATATGAAAGCCTCCTGGTTATATAAATATCTTTCTCCTCTTTAAAAATAAGTATTAAATTTAAATTATGTATGAAAACACAATCAAAATTGTAATCCAATCAAAATCAATGCTATGGTATACAAAAATGCAAGTGTGTGTTTGATTAACATTTGTAAAAAGTTGTAATCACTGCAGATAAAAAGTTGTAATCACTGCAGATACTCTTCTCGGTTTTTCTTATTCTTTTTCATTATTTAGAGGTAAATACAGATTTACACATTTTTTAATTTCAATAGAATTTTGGGGGACAGGTGGTGTTTGATTACACAAATAAGTTCTTTAGTAATGATTTCTGAGATTTTGGTGCACCATCACCCAAGCAGTGTACACTCTACCCAATGAGGATTACACTTATTGAGTAAATGACATGTCAGTAATTAAAATAGACTGGATGAATATTTAAGACAGACTCAGAACTAGTATATATTTATAATTTGATCTATTTTAAATACCTTTGTTTAATATCATTTTCATGTATGTGATTAACATTACACAATTTTTTTAATAGTTTGGATATTCAGAAAGAACGTTAATATTCTGGATTATTTCATATTAATTCAGTTGGTAGCATATGAGGATATCAAATATATTATTTTTTTGAATTGATGATCACAACTTTATGAAATAAAAGCCATCCAGAGAAATTACATGACTTAATTCCCAAACATAGAAGGGCAGAATATAAGCAAAACCTGAGTTTCTTTGAGTCAAGCTTTCATCTTCCTTTATGCCCCATTTCATCTTCACATATAAAAGTGTTTATGTGGCAAATCAGAAGGCAGAATGAAGGTAGGTATATCTAGTGGTCTCGTCATAGCATGCACAATATTGGCAAAGCAGTTCTGGGTAGCTTTGAGGGTTTCATTTTATGTACCATTGTACACAAAAATATTCTCAAGCTACAATGGAGAGATTTTAATAAAAATGCAAATAAATAAAACATTGATCCAAGGAAAAGACAGCACATTCCAGCTGTGTGCCACAATTCACTGCTTTCCTGATCAAGTTGTTGTAGCCTTTATAATTATTTAGTAAACCTGTTTTCAACATGAGTGTATCTTAAAGTGATACAAAAGTTCTCATACATTACAGAACAGGTACATGAAAGAGTCACAGAAATGTTTATAGCTATCATAATCTGATGACTGACATAATCAGAGTTTCTCCAGGGTATCTGTGAAAGTCCTACAGATACTTATCTCAAAATATCACTGCCTGTTCAACTTTTTTTATTAATTCCCCCCACACAAAGTTAATTAATAATTATTTCCTATCACAAACCACTACAGCACTTTGCATATATCTCTCTTACAACTTGTGGGCTTTTAGGGGACTCAGCTTTCTTTCTTTCCCAATCCTACCTAATTCTGTCGCTAAATAGGTGGGAGCTCATTCTCTGAATTAGCAAGTACCATACTGAGACTTTCAGATGGTCCTCTGAAATACTTTTTTTTTGCTTTGAAAAGAAAAGGTTTCAGGCTACCTTCAACTGAGAATAGTCAGTGAGCATCTCTCACTCTCTCTCTGTCTCTCTTCTTTGCTGTCCTGTCTGTCCATATTCCTAGACCCTTCCTTCCATGAGTCCTAAGAATTTTGAAAGGCTGAAGCTGGTGCTCTACACCTCTGCCCTAAAGTTTCAGGGTTTCAGGACAGGCAGCAACTGAAGACCAACACTGTTAAAAGCAAGAAGCAAATCTTCCTGGATCTCTTGCTTTGTTTGTATTTTTTCTTTCAGTATGGTTTGCTTTTCCTCTGTAGGTTTCTTTGTAACCATCATTGTGTTGAAATAAAAGGTGCTAAAATCCAATCCCATGATTTTAAAACACTTAGTGAAAGAAGACATTCTGGCCTGCTTTGTTTCTTGGCCCTAATCTGACCACTGTCTTTAAAGAGGGATGTTCTTTGTATGTTCCAGTGTCAGTCACCAGGAGCTGATCTTAAGATTTTAATCAAACAAGCTCAAGTATAAACTATATTTTTTGAGAAGGAGTTTCATGCTTGTTGCCCAGGCTGGAGTGCTATGGTGCGATCTTGGCTCACTGCAACCTCCACCTCTCAGGTTCAAGTGATTCTCCTGACTTAGCTTCCCAAGCACCTGGGATTACAGGTGCCTGCCACCATGCCAGGATAATTTTTTCTGCATTTTGATCTTGAACTCCTGACCTCAGGGGACCTGCCTGCCTCAGCCTACCAAAGTGCTGGGGTTATAGGAATGAGCCACCACATCCAGCCAACTATTTGTTTTCTTGATCTTGTCTTCTGTGTGTGTGTGTGTGTGTGTGTGTGTGTGTGTGTACGCTATGAAGGATAGACTCATGAATTTAGAAATCTGTAATTTAGGATCTATTTTTTGACACTTCAAATATGCCTCTATGAGGTGTATTATGATTATTTGTTCACATATTTGCCTTCTCCTGAAACTAAACTCTTGGAAGCTGTGAATCATACGTTGTCTACATTTTTCTCCCAGAAACCTATATGTCTGGTTAGTAGTTTACTCTTGCTAAGTGAAAGCTCTAAAGCCTGACTGAACTCATGAATGAACAAATAAATGGATCAGATGATAACCTGACTAGTCTAATATCAGCACTTAGGCTGTTCTCTGTAGGTGCCGAAGGAACTTAGAGAGCCTCCACAAAGTCATTGTAACTGTATACATGTGCTACACTTTGGAGATTACTGCTAAATAAAGATCAAGTTAGTGTTTGTATTTCCCCAGAGAAAACAGAGAATTGAATCTCAAAGACAAGTTGTTGCCTTGGAGGTAGAAGAGGATTTTAATCAGCAAAGAGAAGAAAAAGAGTAAGAAATGTAATCTTTTACCCAATCTCTAAGCTAAATCATTTTACCCTTCTAGACATATTTCTCGTAGTCTTCACAGAGGGAAAAGGGAAAAAGTAACTCCCATCATTGGTGCCTGTTCCCTTGGCAGTCTCTGTATTAAAGATGCTGGACTGCAGATCCTCACTGCTGCGGGAAAATATTATTCATCATTCTCTCCAAACACAGCATGAGGCCTAGAAAATATCCTTCCTCATTTTGGAACCTAAGATTGTGTACAGAACAGTCTTACAGTGACAATATTTGGACTGTAGGTAATCATGAAAATGAAGTAAGTCTTATGAGGGGGCTGTGGAGCTGATTTTCAAAAGCACTGTTGCCTATAAAATTTTGAAGGTGTATCATATTGTCAGGAAAGGGCTAATGTACTTTTTGAGTCATGAAATTTTGGTGTTACATTTGGCTTGTGGGTTACATAAATAAAACATAGGTTGACAATTATCTCTAACCTTTTTCTAGTTTTTTTTTTTTTTCACATTTAGGTGTATGAAAGCATTCTAAGTAGTACTGACATTTTTAAACTCAAAATATCATAAAGTTAGGTAATCTATTTTCAATGCTAACAATAACAACTTTATGTGTTTCATTATTTAAATTATAATTCCAAGATATTATTTTAAAATGAATAATGTGTAATATTTTAAATACCTATAAAATACTTTACAAATGCAATTAACTAACATAAATTTATTTAGTAATCCTTAAAATCAAATGGTAGTTGCTATTTTGAATATTTTTCTCTACTTCTATATTATAAAGAACCAGTATTAATGATCAAAACCCATCCTTTAACCCCCAAGGAAACAAGGCACTAGAAGAATAGAATTTAATCATAATTTTGCTTTAATGCAAGTGTCTCATTCTCAGAACACAATCATGCAGTCTGCAATGACATGATTCCTCTTCTCAACCTCCCTAAATTTTATGTCTCAGTGTGTATTGCTCCTATTTTTTTTTAATTATTTTTGTTTCTATTGGTCTTTGGAAAACTGAAAGTGCTGATATTCACTATTTCACTGTCACCTACATCTGAGAGACTTTTCTGCATCCAAAAACTCCTCTTGTTTATTTTTCTTTTGCTGATATATTGCCCAAGTCAGAGTCAGAGAGAGAAGGCAGAGTCAACCTGGGGAATATTTGACAAGTGGCATTGAAAATATACTGCTTGACAATATTGATTCTTCCTATCCATGAGCATGGAGTGTTTTTCCATTTGTTTGTGTCATCACTGATTTCTTTAAGCAATGTTTTGTAGTTCACAATATAGAGATATTTCATCTTCTTGGTTAGATGTATTGTTAGGTACCTTATTTTTTGTGGCTATTGTGAATGGGATTGAGTTCTTGATTTGGCTATCAGTTCAGATGTTGTTGCTGTACAGGGATCTACTAATTTTTGTACAATCATTTGGTATCCTGAAAGTTTGCTGAAATTGTTTATCAGATGAGAGAGCTTTGGGGCAGAAACTCTGGGGTTTTGCAGGTATCTGCCAATGAAGATAGTTTGGCTTCCTCTCTTCCTATTTAGATGTCTTTTATTTCTTTCTCTTGCTTGATAGTTCTACCCAGTGCTTCCAGTTTTATGTTGAGTAGGAATGGTGAAAGAGGGCGTATTTGTCTTGTGCTCATTTTCAAGGTGAATGCTTCCAGCTTTAGCTCATCCAATATGGATGTTGACTGTGGGTTTGTCATTGATGGCACTTATTATTTTGAAGTAAGTTCTGTCAGTGCCTAGTTTTTTGAGGGTACTGAACATGAAGAGATGTCTAATTATTTCAAAAGCCTTTTCTATGTCTATTGAGAAAATCATATGGCTTTTGTTTTTAGTTCTGCTTGCAAGATGAATCATATTATTTATTTGCATATGTTGAACCAGTGAGGCATATCAGGGATAACACCTACTTGATCATGGTGGATTAGCTTTTTGTTATGCTGCTGGATTTGGTTTTTCAGTATTTTGTTGAGGACTTTTGCATTTATGTTCATTAAGAAAATTGGCCTGAAGTTTTCTTTTGTTGTTGTTGTGTCTCTGCCTCTTCTCTTCTGTTATTTTTCTAGGTAGTGATCTACCTTGCTTTTTTCAGAAAACAAACTTCTGGATTCATTTATTTTTGTATGGTTTTTCACGTCTTATTTTCCTTCAGTTCAGCTCTGATTTTGATTATTTCTTTTTTTCTGCTAGGCTTGAGGTTGATTTGCTATTGTTTTTCTAGTTCCTCTAGTTATGATGTTAGGTTGTTAATTTAATATCTTCCTAACTTTTTGATGTGGACATTTAGTTCTACAAACTTCCCTCTTATTACTGCCTTAGCTGTATCCAAGATACTCTAATGGACTGTATATTTGCTCTCATTAGTTTCAAAAAATTTCTTGATTTCTACCTTACTTTTATTATTTACCCAAAAGTAATTCAGGAGCAGGTTGTTTAATTGCATACAATTGTCTGAGTTTCAGTGATTTTCTTGATGTTGATATCTATTTCTATTGCTCTGTGGTCCAAGACTGTAGTTGGTATGATTTCAGGTTTTTGGTTAATTTCCTGAGTTTTTTTTTTTTTTATGTCTGATGGTGTGGTTGCTTTTTGAGTACATATAATGTGCAGTTGAGAAGAATGTATACTCTGATGTTTTTGAATGGAGAGTTCTGTAGATGTCTATTAGGTCCATTTGGTCATGTTGATTTCACAGCCTGAATACCTTCAATTTACAGATTCAGTGCTGTTCTTATTAACTACCAAGGACATTATTCATCAAATAAGAAAAAGCTATTTTAAAAATTACTATGGAACCACAGAGGAACCCAAATAGCCAAGGTAATCCTAAGCAAAAAGAATAAAGCCAGAGTCATCAAGTTACCCAATTTCAAACTTTGCTACAAGGATACAGTAACCAAGACAGCATGCTACTGGTACAAGAACAGACACATGTACCAAAGGAAGAGAATAGATATCTCAGAAATAATGCTGCATAACTGTAACCATCTGATCTCCAACAAAGGTGACAAAAACAAGTGAAGGGGAAATGACTCCCTATTCAATAAATGGTTAGTCATGTGCAGAATCCTAAAACTGAATCTCTTACATTCATTACATACAAAAATCAACTGAAGAGGTACTAAAGATTTAAATGTAAAACATAAAACTATAAAAATCCTACAACAAAACCTAGGAAACATAGGTCCTGGCAAAGACTTTATGACAAAGACTCAGAAAGCAATTCCAACAAAACAAAAAATTAACAAATGAGACCTAATTCTCTAAAGAGCTTCTGCACAGCACAATAATCATTCAATCAATAGAGTATACAAATGATCTACTGAATCTGAGAAAATATTTGCAAACTATGTATCCAACAAGGGCTTAATATTTAGAATTCATAGGAACATAAACAGATATGTAAGCAAAAACAACCCCATTAAAAAGTGAGTAAAGGACATGAATAGACAATTTTCAAAAGAAATCATACACATGACCAACAAACATATGAAAAAAAGCTCAAAATCACTAATTATTAGAGAAACACAAATCAAAACCACAATGGGATACCATCTCACACCAGTCATAACAGCTATTACTCGAAAGCCAGAAAATGATAGATGCTGGTAAGGTTGTGGAACAAAGGGAATGCTTATACACTGATGGTGGAAATTCAAGTTAGTTTAAAATTTACATTTTAAAATTTTACATATAGATTTTAAATGTAAATCAATGTGGCAGGTCTTCAAACAAATTAAAATAGAATTACCATTTGACGTCAAAATTTCAGTATTGGATAACTAGTCAATGGAATGTACATTATCCTAACATAGAGATAAATGGTGTATATGTTTATTGCAGTATTCTTCACAATAGCAAAGGCATGGAATCAGCCTAAATGTCCATCTAGATAAAGAAAATATGGTATGTATACATCATGGAATACTACAGAGCCATAAAAAAAGAATGAGATCATGTTCTTTGCAGCAACATGGATGCAGCTGGAAGCTATTATTCTAAGCAAATTGATGTAGTAACAGAAAACCAAGCACAGTATATTCACTTAAAAGTAGGAGCTAAATAATGAGGACATATGAACATAAAGAATGAAAGAAGAGATAATGAGGTCTTCTTGAAGGAGGATGAGAGGAGGAGAATGAGGATTACAAAAATCTTACCAATTGGTTACTATGTTTGTTACCTGGATAACAAAATAATCTGTATACCAAACCCCCATGACAAGCAGTTTACCTGTATAACAAACTGGCACACATATGAACCTAAAATATATTTTTAAAAATTAACTACAACTTGAATTGTCAACTCATACAAAAACACACTTTTAATAAAATACTTGGCAAACCCCTAAGTCATGTGGCTTGTAAAATATGATGTCATAAACTTAAGATGTATTACTTACCTACTTACAGACAATAATTGACTAAAGATGACATCAAAATGTGTGAAAATAAATCAAATTCCTTTATTAAACAGGATATACAAGTCTACTAAGATGTTACTTTTCTCCAAGCCCAACTTTATATACTATTTTTGGATTATTTTTCTAGCAAACTTTAATAAATCATAATAGACACAACATTTGCTCTCACTTTATAAAGGTGTAAGTATCAGGTATCCCAAGATGGATGGTTTTTTGTCATTTTGTTATACAATATTGAATAATACATTCAAGCTCTGCTCTAGGAAAAATACAGTTATGGGAGCAAAAGAATACTAGGAAAGGTGAATTTAATTTACAGTGGCTTTATGTAGAAGCTTGCTTATAGGGGATATTGATAAACCTTTTAAAATTTTGAGATTGAATTATTTCTCTGCAACTTTATTTTTTTGTTTTAATATTAATGACCATTCATATGAGTATATTTATATTTGTTTCAGAATAATTATATTTATTTATATTAGAAAATCATCTTCTTCAAAGTATAATAGAGAACATAAACTTAACATGAATAGAAATAAGGGCTCTAAGTTAGCCAGAAACAAAGGCAGTGGTTTGCCAACCCTAGGAAGAATGAGAAGTCATTGCAACTATGGGAAAAAAAGAAATAAATAAGGTGGTTAGTTGACAGCCACAATATTCACCTAGTGCAAGTCAAAATTTGTATCCAAATATATGATTTTGATGTTATAATAGTCATTGAAGGAATTTGTTTGCATTAAAGGTTTGAAATATAAACTCTGTATCTCTTTTCATCTCTGTGTTGGCCTTCCAGCTATAATAGAATCATTAACCAATGAGATACAATTTCAACAGTTTTGATTGCCTATAAAATGATTATTCAGTCAGCCAGGTGGAGATTTTGTAATAATTGCACTGGGATGTCTCCCACCTGATGGGTTGTTTTCTCTCTGACTGATTCTGTTAGAAAATGTTATTTCCTAGCTAACTCTGCTGCCCTAAAAGATCTTGTGTTGGCTCCTGTTACCAAACACTGATTCATTTAGATACTGCTCTGTTGAATATCATTGTGTTGAAATGACCTGCTTCAGTTTTAGAAGGTGAGTGAGTTTATGGTCATAAAAATGTAATCTTACAGCCCAGTAAATAACTCCAAGTAACTTCAGCCAGATCTATTTCTGGTGCCAAATTATCAGTAGTAGCTTACCTTAACTATTTCAAAGAAAGGGCTTTTGGGCACAAGATAAATTGTTCTATTGATGCTAAAAGTCTATTTTGTAATTTTATTTAAAGATTTGTTATGTAGAGGTATTTATAAACTAATTTTTAAAGTTCTCACCACTCATTCAGGTTTCCAGACTATTTTTGGAAGATATCTCATTAGCAATTGCCATGTAGAATTAATATTTTGAAATTATTTCTGATATATTTCTGGTATGGATCTTCCATAAAATATATAATAACTGAATATCTATTTTATCATGCAATAATTACTGTTTTAACAATTAATAAAAATAAGCTTCATAAGTGAAATATATATCTTCCCAAAGACAAAAATTTTTAATTCTCAAATTATTAATGCATTATTTTACAAGAACTTTGTATAATTTACTCACAGCCAATGTCCCTTTAAAGGGACACAACCTATGCATTATTTTCAGGAGAATGTTTTTTTAGTAGATTATTGTATTTCAGTTTTTTTCATATGTAATACCTGCTGAAGATATTCATGCTCATGAACCGATTGTATTTTTCTTCTAAATGTTTTAGTGTCATAAAACAAAAAACAAAGGCATTGTACTTTTAGAGGTCACATGACCAGTGTCTGAAAGCCCAACCTCCAATATTTCCAAACTGTGCGTGTGTGAGTGTGTGTGTGTGTGTGTGTGTGTGTGTATGTGTTTATGTAGGGATGTACACATGCTCCTGAGTGAACCTGTGTGAGAAAGATGTGGATATATGGGGTGGTGTGAAGATGATAACTATTATGATAAACACCCCAGAATTAATATTACATATCAAGCTTGTGAGAATAATGTTTCAAACTCATGTGTATGATCCCAGCAAACATTTAATTTTATAAGGGGACCATCTGCTGTAGTTGGAAAGTAGTGGCAGGGAGGCAATACTTAGAGCCTGGGCTGTTTCTTAGGCTAAACAAAACAGCTTATGTTCTCTATATTTCTGTATAATTATTTTAACCAGAACTCTGAGGCAATACAAGCATCTTGTATAATTTGTAAACATATATAAACATGCTTTACAAGGCTTGAATTTGGAGACTCTAGCCTATCATTTTGTAGACTTCACCACTAACCTAAATTCAATGGTCTTAGGAAAGTTCTGAAAACCTTTGCCATTTGAGCTACAAAAATTGAATACCTTGACAAAAATATACATGTGGGTTCTGATGTAATTTTTCTAACATAATTACTATACTACAAAAATGTGTTTCACTAAATGACTTGCAGTTTATTACCAACTTTCATAAAATGTCCTATATTAAATATATATCGTTTTTTTCAAGAATATTTTTATTGGCAGCTATGTGTGCTCATATTTTGTCCACTCACACAGCTACTAAGGACTATTTAGAGATCTCTAAACAAACTAATATTTCAGGGATTTGTTTTTACATAATAAACATGATTTCTATAGATGACTCAAATTAAACTTGGAAATCAGAAAATTGTACTTTCAATAACTTTAGCCCTATTTATTTTATTATACTTTAAGTTCTGTGACACATGTGCAGAATATGCAGGTTTGTTACATAGGTATACATGTGCCATGATGGTTTTGCTGCATCCATCAACCTGTCATATACAGTAGGTATTTCTCCTAATGCTATCCCTTCTCTAGCCCCAACCCTGCACAGGCTCTGGTATGTGATGGTCCCCTCCGTGTGTCCATGTGTTCTCATTGTTCAAATCCCACTCATCGGTGAGAACATGCAGTGTTTATTTTTCTGTTCTTGTGTTAGTGTGCTGAGAATGATGGTTTCTAGCTTCATTCATGTCCCTACAAAGGACATGAACTCATCCTTTTTTATGGCTGCATAGTATTCCATGGTGTATATGTGCCACATTTTCTTTACCCAGTCTATCAAGATATTGCTAATATTTATAATCCCTTAGATTTATGTATGTCTTAAAGGGGAATAGTGTTCTTATTTGGTAATGTATTGAATGTTAAAGCTTAAGGTACAATTATGTGTAAATAAATATATTTTGTATATATGTCTGAAAAGCTAAAAGAACAGAAAAAAAATGGATCAACTTAAATGAAACTGCTGTATTTTTCTCAATTTTGGTCTTCCTGTTTCTTTCTGGAGAGTGACTATAAATTTCAGCCTTGCCCTGACAAGGCTCAAGGGAAGGTGGTCATGGCTGTTTACAGCATGTCTCTCCCAGGATACTTTATTATCCTGGCAGACAGCCTAATGCGTAGCTGGTCAATCTGTGACCAGGTGTGCCTTTCAGAGGAAATTTGTTTATATCACCAGATGCCCTTGTGGTTTTTGTCTGACTTGTGTCCAGTTTATGTGCCAAGAAAGACACTCTAGGAGAGGACTGACAGGGAGGAGAGTTAGATTTGAGTTTGTCTGTCAGGCAAGACACTGGCGAGGCAGCATGACAAAACGTATGAAGGAATAGAAGCGCTTTGTGAGCCATAGATCCATGAGAGAAGAGGGCTGCCCCTGAGGATCCATGAGGAGTCCAGAGATAGCTGGGAGCTTGACAGGGAAAGAGAAAGAGAGAGAGGGAGAGAGGGAGAGAGAGAGAGCTTGAGATAGGCCCTGTGGGACTCTGCTTTTATTAAGGTCCCTGGGCATTATCCTTAGGCTTTTCCTACAATTATAAATTGGATAGTTTAAGGAAAGCACACTAAAAAAGGGAAATTTATTTACATGACTCTAATGTTAACCATTAGGTTTTATCATGGTTAGCAGCTGTGTGTGTGTTGTTTTGGCCTCAGCGGGATGAGGAACAAGCAGACTGTATTGCAAAGGAGAAGTTTCAGCTAGACCCGGTATGACAGTTACAACTGAGTTCAAACAACTATGTTGGCCTAAAAATAGACTCTGAGGCAGCAACTATTTTATACACATTTACGTCAGAGCCATATTTATAAATAAAATATATGATCAGAAAAGATTGGAAATATTGAGACAAAGGATTGTAAGCATTCTGGTGGGAACCATAATGTGGCCTAGGGATCGGTCATTGAATGTATGGATACATAGGAGCTGTGGAGGCTGAAACCTGAAACCTCACTGGGGAAAGGGGTCAATGAGAAGCTTGGCTTAAGAGGATTAATAGAAGGAAAAAGCAGAGAACAGCCCAGGTGCAGTGGGATATTTCCAAATCTACAGAACTGTTCTTTAAAATGACACATTTGCAAAGGCTACATCTCCATTTTCATGTGTGATTATTGATCATTCATTTACATGAATAACACTCCTTTCCTGGAAGTCTCTAGTCTCTCTAGTCCAAGAAAAATAAACAAACATGTACACAGGTTTTTTTAGTCTATAATCCATTTCCAAATATCCTTGAAATGAAACCACAATGGCAAGAGAAATAAAATACTTCTTCATATGTATAACTATATATATTTAAAATATTATATATATATATATAAACTATTATGAGATTAGTCAGATTCTTTTACTTTTTACACATTTCCTGTGCTTGATATAACAAATCAAAACTGAACTTTAACTGAAGGCTTACTTTCTAATTCTACCTTTGCAGTTACTTTCATGAAAGTAACTTAATT
This sequence comes from Sapajus apella, assembly GCF_009761245.1. Lineage (NCBI taxonomy): Eukaryota > Metazoa > Chordata > Mammalia > Primates > Cebidae > Sapajus > Sapajus apella. Next base: position 21,408,605 of record NW_022436947.1, read on the forward strand.
TTACCAAGCTTTAGTGTCCTAATATTGTTAAAAGAGAGAGTAATATCTTATTGTGTATTCCAAAAATTAAATATCATGATTTTGCACAACACTTGACACATAATTCTTCTAGAATTATTTCTGCCTTTCTTATGAAGTTGTACATTTTCAGGACTGATATCCAGTAGACTTATACCCATATGGCAGTATGTACAATATATTTGTGACTGACGCTATTTGGCTAATTAATCCCCCACTGTAACAAGATCATACTTGTATAATTTTATTGTGATTAAATATTTTGAATGTCACTTTTCTATATTTATAAAATTGATTCATGACAGGAAAAAAGTTGTTCATAGATGAGATTGGGGTGAAATGGGACAAGGTGTGGTAAGTAAAAAATGGGGACTAACAAGGTCACATCTAGCTTAGAGGTCTGAATAGCCTATATTTATTTCCTGTGTTGCTCTTCAAGGTAAGAGTAGAGTAATACTGAATCTTGTTTTTTTTTTTTTTTTTTTTTTTATTTGTTTGTTTGTTTTTGAGTAGACGTATACCTAAGCTCAAATAATCATCAGTGGAAAAAGAACAGTGGTTAATATTAAATGCAGGCATATGAACAAGATTGTCTCCAAAGTCTTTTCCAAGATCAAAATTTTGTGAACACCTTTCTCAACATTTGCTGTTTTACAAGCATAATTAGACCAGGAGGTTCAGATGTATTCTAGGTACTTAAGAAAGAACGTCAATAAGATGTATATGTTATAAAAGAGTTTAATGTCTAATTAAAATGCTCTCCATATATACTTAAAAATAAAACCTCAATTATTATTAAATTTTACATATTGTACAAGAGGCAGTATCACAAATTAACCTATCAGTCCCATTTATTTATTTTATTTTTAAATTTTACTTTAAGTTCTGGGATACATGTGCAGAGTATGCAGGTTTGTTATATAGGTGTACATGTGCCATAGTGGTTTGCTGCACCAATCAAAACCTGTCATCTAGGTTTTAAGCCCACATTTGTCTTCATGCTCTCTCTTCCCTTACTCCCAATCTCTCACAACTCCAATATCTATTATGGTTCTTGTTTTAGGCTGTAGCCTTGGATATATGCCCTTGTACATATAATTTACCCCCACTGCTCCTTCCATACATCACTCTGTGGTAAATGGTATATACAAGGGCATATATTCAAAGCATAATGAGGCAAAAGGTATTCATGGTATAAACTGAAAAAATATTTGACACTTTAAAAAAATGACTAGTATTTCTTGCTCTAAGAAAAATATATTTTCTAATAATCTGTTTATTGATGATTTTTATTAAACCATTCACCTTGTGTTTTTCAAATAAATAAAATACATATAAAAATTAAAGCAAATTGTTTAGATGAGCTATTCTACTCGATATGAGTATAAAAATAAAAGCACTAATTGTCTAGAAGAGATACATGATTTTATACAAAACAAATATGATTTCATACAAGAAGAGTTTTTTTTGCATTTCTGTAAATATTACTTAAGTTTTCTGTAAAAAATCAAAGGAAAACACAAGTAATTTTTAAAATATAAAACATTTAGCTATCACTCACATCAGTTTAAAAAACAATGGGATAGAATACTAAAACTATAAATTAATGATTATGTAAAATATTTGAAGAAAAAAATGCTATCTAAAATATTTTAAAAAATATATTTTAGTATGGAAATCATCAGAAGGTTAATCAGATATATCTTTTGTCAATAATCTGTTATTATTTTTATTCTATGAGGTTAACAAAGGTAAATAGTCATGTTTTCTAGTGAATTGTGGTTTTTAAAAATTATAGTTTTAAGTATAGTAAAATTCTGGGGTACATGTGCAGAACTTGCAGATTTGTTACATAGGTATACATGTGCCATGGTGATTTGCCGTATCCATCTCCCCATCATATACATTAGGTATTTCTCCTAATGTTAGCCCTCCCCAATCTTCCTATGCCATGCTATCCTTCCCCTACCCACCCCTGCACCCTGACACATTGTTTACAATAGCAAAGACTTGGAACCAACCAAAATGTCCATCAATGATAGACTGGATAAAGAAAATATGACACACAGACACCATGTAATAGTACGCAGCCATAAAAAAGGATGAATGCATGTTCTCTGCAGGGACATGGATGAAGCTGGAAATTATCATTCTCAACAAATTGACACAAGAGCAGAAAGCCAAACACTGCATGTTCTCGCTCATAAGTGGGTGTTGAACAATGAGAACACATAAATTGTGGGGTTTTTTTGTGAATTGTATCTTTATTGTATTTAAGAACTAATAAATATTCAAAATGTTACACAACCTATGTTGAAAACTCCTACTAAAATTCTTGTGAAACAGAAGAATGATTGCAAAGTTAAGAGAATAAATACATCCTATATCCTACTGTGATAAAAGTCAAATTTCGGTTTTCCCTGTAACTTCTGTGAACATTCTAATTAGACACAATTGATATTCTAAGCAGTGATTTTTTTTCATAAGAAATGGTTATCTTGAGCTGTCCAATATAGCAGCCATTAGCTACATATGGCTATTTAAATTTAAATTAAGTAAAATTAAAGAAAATAGAATTTCAGTTACTCAGTAGTACTGGCTATATTACAAGTGCTCAACATCCACATATGCCCGGTGGCCACTGTATGGGGCACAGAAGAGTGATAGAACATTTCCATCATCACAGAAAGTTCCATCTGGAAGCATTAGTATAAACATTCTGTTCCACTGCATCTACCTCAACAGTTTTTATATAGAGTGCTGAAATTCCTGATATGGTCATGCCTATCATGTAATAGCCTTTAACATATTAAGCATAGTTATGTTTACTTTCTTGTGTGACAAACCCTCATCTTGATAGGCCTTTAGTGTGAGGGCTTGACAGAGCTTGTTTTCGATTTTGTTGTTGTTATGGACCTCCACATGCTTCAAACTTCTGCAGTGTTACATTGTATTTTGAATGATGGCTGGGTTGCTTAACTCATTTTCTCAATATTTCTCTTCACCTCAGCTTTAGGTTTCCTCTGTAAGCCTGCACATCAAAGGTGCTCTTTCTTCATTCTTCTGATTCCTTAATAGTGACTGAAGTTTCTATGTTACTTGGAATTCTATTTGCTCATTTCAGCCTTTGTCTTAGGCATGTGGTCCATCCCTTGGGTGTTAAGAAAGAAAAAATCAGCAATTGTCATCTCTCCAATGGTAGGGGATATGCTATTGTCTGGGTCCCAAAGCCAGAAGCTTCTCTTTCTGTTCATTTCCTCTAGTTGTAATGGTCTTTGCCCTATGTCCTGAGTGTGGCAGGGTTTACCATTCTACCTCAATGTCTTCAGACGTTAGTTCTTCAGGAAAAATTGGAGAGAGGATCTCTGATCTCCCCAGTCAAGTCATCCTGCAGTGGCTGTTCACTGGCTCTCCTAAGCCTGCCATGTCTGACAAGCTTTCTCTAGCCTCCTGCCTTGTGACCGATCTTTCTAGTAAGCACCTGTGAAATGCATTGTTAAAAGCATGTAGGTGGGTGTAGATTCCCCTTGTTTTTTTAAGCTCCTGTATTGGTATACTCTCAGCCTATCCCAGATTCAGTTTTGAAAAATTGATTTAACATTTTAGCTGAATTATTATTTCCAGTTTGTATAGCATCCAGAATCTGCCTCAGGTAACAAGAGCTTACATTCACATCTCTCCTTGATAGTGCCTCTCTTGCCTTAGATTTAATATTAGTTTGTTGCTCTGTGATCTCAGATATCTGAGGGGATGAAGAAAAACTATAGTTATATAGATTATATGGCTTTTCTTCCTGTCATAATGATTGGAGTTACGTGCCCTTCAGATATTTCTACCTTAAGTAGAAGTTGGGAGGAAAATGTACATTATCATGTAAAATAATATATTTCTTTCAATTTCAGCTCATTTCTAGTGTCCTACAATAACGTATGTTCTGGTCCTGTTTTTCTTTATTTTTCTTCTCTTTCTGACATACTTTCCTCTTCTATCTTTTTTAAAGCTAGATATGGGTTTGGAGCTGGTTGACTGTGCACTGGTCACCAACTTGTCTGAGTCTAGTGAGACAGAACAGGCTCATAAACAACAAATTATATAAATCATGCTTATTCCATACAGATAGGCAGGAAGAGACAATAGTGGTCTAGGTTTATTGTGAGCCAGTAATTCAAGGGTCAAAAAGCTGCCTGGGGTAGATGAAGTCTATGTGGTCCCCATTTGAACTGAAGTGGAGGGACCCTGAAAGGCACCCCACTATGGGTTATATACCAGGGGTAATATGACTGACCGAGCTAAAGCACTGAGTTACATCATCCTCATCTGGATGGAAGCTAAAACACAGCCTGGGTCATTCCAGCTATCCTGTAATGGGTTCTGATGTTGATTAACAAAGTATGATATATGTACTTACAATAAAGAGAAAAATAATGATTTGGGGAGAAAACTTTCTTTTACTTATTTTTATTCTCTTTGCCCCACATGAGTACATGTTCAAAAATACGTGCGTGCACACATGCACGTGCGCGCACACACACACACAACTAATCATTACCTATATTTGGTTCTTCAGAAGTTTGATCAGAGCATTCAGTGACAACCCCACATTGTGTTCGTATTTTTATTCAATATTCAATAGGGAAAAGACATGCTCTTCTGGATATCTGTCTGATATATTTGTATTATTTTGTATTTAGTATAAATTCACATTTATTTTGCTGGGATGATATCTTTGTTTTAGTTTTTGTTTGTTCATTTGCTTTGGTTTTCATTGTTAATAAAATGATTACTGTTTTGTCCTCTAGTGTAAATAAAATAATATGGCAAAATAATGCAATTATAATAATCTAGAACTTGTAGGGATTTTTTTAGATTACTCCATAAGCCAAGGTTAAAGAGATTCTTCTGGATTTTACTTTCTCTTCCCACCCCAAATTGCTTACTTATGGTATTTGGATTACATTGAGTTTAGGTCAGAGGATGCCAGAGGAAGAAAAATGGTACACTCAAAACTGGTTTGGTATAGTACAAATTTTGATTTTCTTTTCTGATCTGTCTGCTCGTATTTTCTTTTCAGGGTTTTCAAATAATTGTCCTCTGAATTATGTGCAGGTTGTATAGTATTTCAGTGGAATATTATGAGGGTATGTATTTATTCCATCTTATCTGTTTCTGAAACACTGGTTTTACATTTTAAAGATTTGTAGAATTATATACTCTTTTATAACTCTAATTAGGCACTTTCCATTTTGTTTAGATGTTATTACTTTTAAAAAATCACATATTACAATATTATATTTGATAGATACTATTCTTTATCTAACCAAGTACTGTAACTGGATCCATAGATTTAGAATCATATGCCTTTAAATTTTTATCTATTCAAAGAAGAATCTTTTAATCCCAATTCTTAATATATTTTATTTTATGTTCTAGAAGAAAGGAGTTAAAACAGTTGACCTGTAATCCATTTACTACCTCTACTAAAGGAATGTATCTAGGGAAATAAAATAAGAAGACATAGGAACTGGTCTAATCTTCTTGTCAATTGTACTTTTAAAGAAAAAGATTAATGATATTTGCTGAAAGAAAGTCACCTCATCTCTGAGATGTTGTTAGTATGATATCCCTGGCTAAGGTATCTAGTAAGTAAAAACCCAGGACCTATAGTTCTGCGAAGTATAGCTCATTGAAAACTAACACTTGAGATACACATTTCTAGGTAGTATAAAATGTCTTTGATGTCCTGTATCATTCTCTGCCTTGTCAGAATCCCTTGGTTTCTATTCTTATGATTAATTAGTAAACTTGGTACTTGTTAAGATCTCTGATTCATATGAGTCTGAACTGACAATCAAACCCTATCTGGTCACACGTATTTCCATTTTTATTTTAATGTTTTCAGGCCATGTTCACTTATAACTATTTCTTACTTATCTCCCTACTTGATATTTTTAGATTCATTTTTCATTTTGCTGGAGTAGTTTCATGGGTGATTACTTTTCCCCATGAAAGAGATGTTCTTTAAGGGTTTAGAACTTCTTTCCAGTTAGCGTGTTCCTGAAGTTTACCAGGGACAAAAGGTACGTAAAACTTTAAAAATGTGTTTCTTACCCTGTTTCCAAAATTAAAGGTTGATGCAGGGAATGCAGGAATAATTGTATGCTGAATAAAATGAACATATTTTACACAAATTAGACAAAATTACTTAGGTATAATACACATATGATTATATTAATTATGTAATTTTTTTTTCAAAATTTTAGAAGTATCTGTTTTTAAGAAGTGTCTGTTCATGTCTTTTGACCACTTTTTAATAAGATTATTCATTTTAGGTTGTTGAATTGTTTAAATTCCTTATAGATTATGGATATTAGACCTATGACAGATGCATAGTTTGTGAACATTTTCTCTCATTTTTTATCTTGTCTGTTTACTCTAGTAATAGTTACTTTTGATGTGGGGGGAAATAAAAACCTATTTGCTTTAATTAGGCCTCACTTGTAAATTTTGGGGTAGAGCCTACATTTTCTTCAAGGATTTTATAGTTTTAGATCTTACATTTAAATCTTAATCCATCTTAAGTTAACTTTAATATATGGTGAAATGTAAGGGTCAGTTTCATTCTTCTGCATATGGCTAGCCAGTTAACCCGGCACCATTTATTGGTCAGGAGTCCTTTTCCCATTGCTTGTTTTTGTCAGCCTTGTGGAAGATTAGACATTTGGAAGTGTGTAGCTTTATTTTTGCATGGTCTCTTCAGTTCCATAGGTCTATGGGTCTTCTGTTCCATAGGTCTATGCACCAGTACCATGCTACTTTAGTTATTGCAGCCTCATACTATAGTTTGAAGTTCATTAATGTGATGCCTCTGGCTTTGTTCTTTTTGCTTAGGATTGCTTTGGCTCTTATTTGGTTCCATATGAATTTTAGAATAGTTTTCTTCTACTTTTGTGAAGAATGATGTTGGTCGTTTGATAGAAATATCACTGAATCTATAAATTGCTTTGGGCAAAATGACCATTGCAATGATATGAATTCTTTCAGTCTAAGAGCATGGGATAATTTTCCATTTGTTTTTGTCATTATTGATTTATTTCAGCAGTCTTTTGTAGTTCTCCTCATAGCCATCTTTCCCCTCCTTGGGTAGCTGCAGTCCTAAATATTTCATTTTTGTGTGTGTGGCTATGGTAAATGAGATTGTGTTCTTGATTTGATTTTCAGTCTGATATTATTGATATATAGAAATGCTACTACTTTATGTACATTGATTTTGTATTCTGAAACCTTGATACAATTATTTGAAAGTTCTATTAGACTTTTTGTGGAGTCTTTAGGATTTTATAACTACAGCATTATCATCTGCAAAGAGAGATAGTGTGATTTCTTCTTTTTCCATTTGAAAGCCTCATTTCTTTCTCTTTCCTGGCTAGGAATTCCAGTACTAGGTTGAATAGGAGTAACATAAGTGTGCATCCTCTTCTTATTCCATTTCTCAAGGGTATTGGTTTCTAGCTTTTAGTCATTCAGTATGATTGTGCCTATGGATTTGTCATAGAAGTCTCTTCTTATTTTGAGGTATGTTTCTTCCATGCCTAGTATTGAGAGTTTTTATCCTGAAGTGATGTTGCAATTTACTGAAATTTCATCCTGAAGTGATCTTGAAATTTTTCTGCATCTATTGAAATGATCATATAGTTTTTGCTTTTAATTCTGTGTATGTTGTGAATTACATTTGTTGATTTGCATAGGTGGAATAAATTGTGCATCCCAAGGATAAAATTGTGAATTGGTAATTGTGAATTCACTTACTGATATCCTGCTGGGTTCAGTTTGCTACTATTTTGCAGAAAATTTTTGTGCCTATGTTTATCAGGAATATTTGCCTGAATTTTTCTTTCCTCATCATATCTCTGCCATACTGTAGTATTAGGCTGATGCTGGCTTCATATAATGAGTTAGGGAGTAGAACTTTTTACCAGTTTCTTCAGAATACTTTCAGTAGAATTGGTAGCAACTTTTTTTATACATCTGATATAACTTAACTGCGAATCCATCTTGTCTAAGGCTCTTTCGGATGGGTAGTTTTTATATCACTGATTCAATTTCAGAGCTCCTGAATGATTCCTGGGTAAATGACAAAATTAAGGTAGAAATCAAGAAGTTTTTTGAAAACAATGTACCAGAATCTTTGGGACACAGAAAAAGCCACGTTAAGAGGAAAATTTATAACACTAAATGCTCACATCAGAAAGCTGGAAAGATCTCAAATAGACACCCTAACATCACAATTAAAAGAACTAGAGAAGCAAAAGCAAAAAATTTCAAAAGCTAACAGAAGACAATAGCCAAGATAAGAGCAGAACTGAAGGAGATAGAGACACATACACACAAAAAAACCCTTCAAAAAATCAGTGAATCTAGAAGCTGGTTTTTTGAAAAAACTAAAAAAACATAGAGACCACTAGCTATACTAATAAAGAAGAAAAGAGAGAAAAATCAAATAGACAAAATAAAGATGATAAAAAGTATATCACCACTGATCACACAGAAATGCAAATTACCATCAGAGAATACTATAAACACCTTTATGTAAATAAACTAGAAAATCTGGGGAAAAAAATTGATAAATTCCTGGACCTAGATTAAATCAGGAAGTTGGATCTCTGAATAGATCAAAAAGAAGTTCTGAAATTGAGTCAGTAATTTATAGCCTACCAACCAAAAAAAACTCAGGACCAGATGGATTCACCTCCAAAATTCACCAGAGTTACAAAGAGGAGCTGGTACCGTTCCTTCTGAAAGTATTCCAAACAACTGAAAAGGAGGGACTCCTCCCTAAGTCATTTTATGAGGCCAGCATCTTCCTGATACCAAAACCTGACAGAGACACAACAAAAGGAGAAAACTTCAGACCAATATCCTTGATAAACATCAGTACAAAAATCCTCAATATAATACTGGCAAACCAAATCCAGAAGCACATCAAAAAGCTTATCTGCTATGATAAAGTTGGCTTCATTTCTGGGATACAAGGCTGGTTCAACATAAGCAAATCAATAAATGTAGTCCATCATATACACAACCAATGACAAAAGCCACATGATTATCTCTATAGATGAAGAAAACAACTTCAAAAAAATTCAACATCCCTTCATTTTAAAAACTCTCCTTCAGTCAGACATGGTAGCTCACACCTGTAATCCTAGCACTTTGGGAGGCTGAGGTGGGCGAATCACGAGGTCAGCAGTTCCCGACCAGTCTGGTGAACATTGTGAAACCCCGTCTCTACTAAAAAATACAAAAAATTAGTCAGGCGTGGTGGTGTGCACCCGTAATCCCAGCTATTCAGGAGGAAGAGGCAGAGAATTGCTTGAACCCGGGAGGCAAAGGTTGCAGTGAGCTGGGATCGCGCCACTGCACTCTCGACCAGACAATAATGTGAGACTCCATCTCAAAAACAAACAAACAAAACTCTCCTTGAAGAGCTCCTTAACATCCCTTGTAAGTTGTATTCCTAAGTATTTTATTCTCTTTGTAGTAATTGTGAATGAGTGTTCACTCATGATTTGGCTCTCTGTCTTTATTGTTGTATAGGAATGCTTGTGATTTTAGTAGGTTGATTTTGCATTCTGAGATTTTGCTGAAGTTGCTCATCAGCTTAAGGAGTTTTTGGGCTGAGATGATGGGGTCGTCTAATTATATGATCATGTCATCTGCAAACAGAAATAGTTTGACTTCCTCTATTCCTATTTGAATACCCTTTCTTTCTTTCTCTTGCCAGATTGCCCAGGCCAGAACTTCTAACACTACAATTAATAGGAGTGATGAGAGAGGATATCATTGTCTTGTGCAAGTTTTCAAAGAGAATGCTTACAGCCTTTGCCCATTCAGTATGATATTGGCTGTGGTGTTGTCATAAATGATTGTTGTTATTTTGAGATGTGTTCCATCAATAACTAGTTCATTGAGTATTTTTAGCATGAAGGGGTGTTGAATTTTATCAAATGCCTTTTCTGCATCTAGTGAGACAATCATGTAGTTTTGTCATTGGTTCTGTTTTTGTCATGGATTACATATATTGATTTGCATATGTTGAGCCAGCTTTGCGTTCCAGGGATGAATCTGACTTGATTGTGGTGGATACATTTTTGAATGTGCTGCTGAAATCATTCTACTATAAAGATACATGCACACATATGTTTCTTGAAGTATTAATCGCAATAGCAAAGACATCGAACCAACCCAAATAACCACCAATGATAGAATGAACAAAGAAAATGTGGCACATATAATCATGGAATACTACACAGCCATAAAAAGAATGAGTTCAACTCCTTTGCAGGGACATGGATGAAGATGAAAACCATCATTCTCAGCAAACTAATACAGGAACAGAAAACAAAACACTGCATGTTCTTACTCATAAGTGGGAGTTGAACAACGAGAACATATGAGCACAGGGAGGGGAACATCACACAACAGGGCCTGTCAGGAGTTGGGGGTAAGGGGAGGGATAATATTAGGAGAAATCCCTAATGTGGATGACAGGTTGATGAGGGACAGCAAGCCACTATGGCACACGTATACCTATGTAACAAACCTGCACATTCTGCACATATATCCCAGAACATAAAGTATAATAAAAATTAATTGATTAATTTAAAATTTAAAAAGGCTCTCAATAAATTAGGTATTGAGATAACATATCTCAAAATAATAAGCATTCTAAGTAATATCTCATCTAAATCTTTCTCTTGCTCTCTAAGTAGAACCTTTATGTTTCAAACTAATAAACATAATTTCTGTCCAATCAGAGCACATCTCTGTATTCTCTCCATCTTGATAATTAATTCTATCACTCTTTCTAGACAAGGCAGTGCACAGGCAGAAACTAGGGGTAGACAGCTTAGTTAGGATCCAAGGCATCTGGCACGTTTTGCTGCACCCAAAACCCACAGTTTTTGTGCCAACTCTTTGATTTCCAAGTTCTGGATTCTAAGTTTTATTCAAAGGATTTTTAAAAATCTGTTCAACAGATATTTTATGCTCTTCCATTCACTCACATACTTGAAATTCACTTGCATATTTTTTCCATGGATACATTATGTCTAGAAATGCAAGCCCCTAACCCTTGAAGAAAAAAAATGCTGGGGTCACCAAATTACCAGAAAACGCTTATTCATAAACAAGAATGTGTGCCTCCCACACACTGGAAACCCTAAAACCTTGGTAAGTCACTCAGGCAGATTCCTCCTTATTTTACTTTGTGAAGATGTTCTTTAAACTATTTCTTAAGTGAAAAAAAGGGAGACAGTTAAGATTTTAGTTGTATATTGCTATTAGAATTTAAATTCATTAGAGTCAGAAAGTATATCTCATAATGGAATTAAGGAAGATAATAGATATTAATTTCTTACATGGACTTGGATCTACAAGATAAGGTAAAATGCACGAAAAAGATTAAATATGGGGTGCATGTATATATTTTAATTATATATAATTTATATGTATATACACAAGTAAAATTATTTTAAATTTATCAACAATTGAAAATAATAAAATTGAAAATCATAAAAATAAAATGAATACAATGAATTAATGGGGCTTATAATGATATAGATCTCAAAGAGAACAAGAGTATAAATGACATGAGAAAGAGAAGTGAACTTTTAGTTTTTGCTCTAAAGTTCTTACATCAGCAGGAAGTAATATAATATTATTTGAAAACAGACTGTGATGAATTAAACATTCACTAGAGCAACCACTAAAAAATTCTGAAAGAGGTATAAGGGGAAACAAAATATTTTTAAAGAATCTCTAGGGCTTTGGAGTTTTATTTATTTATTTATTTGATGGAGTATCGCTCTGTCATCCAGGTTGTCATGCAGTGGGCTCAATCTTGGCTAACTGCAACCTCCACCTCCTGGGTTCAAGTGAGTTTCTTGCCCCAGCCTCCCAGGTAGCTGGGATTACAGGCACCCACAACCATGCCCGGCTAATTTTTGAATTTTTAATAGAGATGGGGTTTCATCATGTTGGCCAGGCTCGTCTCAAATTCCTGACTTCAAGTGATCCACCTGCCTCAGCCTCCAGCCTCGCAAAGTGCTAAGATTGCAGGCATGGGCCACAACACCCGGCCTAATTATTTTTATTTTATTTTATTTTATTTTATTTATCTATTTTTTACTTGAGACAGGGTTTCGCCATGTTGGCCAGGCTGGTCGTAAACCCTTGACTTCAGGTGATCCACCTGAGGATCCGCTTTGGCCTCTCAAAGTGCTGGGATTATAGGCATGAGCCACTGTGCCCGGCTGGATTTTGTAAAGCAAAAATGAACAGGAACCCTCCAAGGGGGAAGAAAGGTGATGAGAGAGGAGAGCCTGCTGGTATGAGCTCAAAGTGGGGAGAGCCCTGGGAAGACCCCATGCCAAGGAGGGGGTGGCAGGCAAGTCACCCCTCACACCAGAAGCTCCGCTTCTCCTGCGCTGAAGAAATCACCAAGCCAGTTGCCTGAGCACCCAGTCCTTCAAACACACTACATCGTTCAGAAACTGCCGACCCAGCAGCTCCACGCCATGGTGGTCAGCGGCTCTGCCTGACACTACCTGGCCTCAGTGGAGGGAGCCACATCATGGTCAGAGCAAAGGCAGCCAACGCACAAGGTCAGAGCCTCAGGCAGCTTCAGAATCCACTAGCAAAACCTGAGAGTCACAAGTTGTGGGATATCAGCACTTCCCCAGACAGTAAGCGCTCTTAACCTGGACAGTGAGGACAAGAGCATTCATCTTATGATTCATTCAGTGTGGATGTGTAACTTTTATCACAATAAAAAATCATTTTTAAGCAGTGAAAAAGAAAAATAAAAAGAGTTGAAAACACTATGAAGTGATAAAAATAGAAAAGAAATACCTAAATGGTAGACTCATCTTTCTATAACAGTATTTACATGAAAAATACAATTAAAAGGTAGTAATTGTCTATCTGGATAATAACGCTAGCACTAAATGTATCTACAAGTGACACATTTTAATTGAATAAATAATAGTCATTATAAAAGAATGGAAAAAATATATGTATATATATTTATATATCACATGAAAACACTAAGCATAATAAAGTAGGTTTATGTTTTTTAATATAAGACTAATATATTTTGGTATAAGAAATATTACTAAGATACATATGGCCTTTATATTGCAATTCATTGAGAAGACACTAATCTTAAAGATGTATGGACCTAATAAAGAGTTTCAAAATGTATAAAACAAAAATAGACTAAGAAGAGTAATAAGTAAATTTATGGAATATTTGTAGATCATAACACTCATACTACAGTAATTGATAGAACAATAACATTAAAAAGTGTAAACAGATGCGATATAAATAACATTGTGAAAGTATTTACCTCAAAGAGACTTATAGAATATTACACACTAAAATGAGTGTGTATTCAAAGATTTTGATGTGCCCATGAAGTATTCACCTAGACAGACCACATACTGACTCATAATATAAGTCTCAATAAATTTTAAAGGACCAAAATCATACAGATCATGATCTTTGGCCACAGTAAAATTAAATTGGGAAATAAAACTTATCTCGATATAATTTGAAATTAAGCATTTCACTTATTAATATGTGATTCATATTTTAAATGACAGGAAAAAAATAGAAAATGTTGTAATATAAATGAAATAAAAGCAGCACATGGATATTTATAGAATTTATGTAATGATGTCCTAAAGCCTCAAATGCCCATTTTAGGGGAAAAATGTAAAATCAATGATTTTCACTTTCATCTTATGAAAGTATAAAATGAAGAGCAAATTAACCCACAAGTAAATAGAAGTAAATGAAAAGTAAACAGATGTAACAAAAGGAAATAAGAATTGAAAACATGTAATAAATAAAACCAGCAGAGATGACTCAATATTTGTTCTTCTGCACCTGATTTGTTTCACTTGCCATAATGTCCTTAGCTTCTTTTGATCCTTGCCTCAAGATCTGTTTTATAGGGAACCCGGGTGTAAAAGACATAAAGATGCAAAATACAAATTACCTTTAAGGAAAATCTTGTTCAGCTATTTAATAGTGCTAACAGCAGAAAGCTCTCCTGCTGTTTCCTTTAGAGTCAACTTCAGTTTCAGAGAGTGACCTCGCCTAAAGTCACATAGGACATCCTATGTCTAGTGACTAAATGGTCGACAGGTATAAAACTGGCTATTTTGGCCCACACAGAGAAGACGCTGGTGGACAGTTTACTCAAGTGCTCCACCAAGTTAATGGATATTTGTTGCAACTAAATTCCAGATAAAGTTACTCCTTCATCCAATCCTTCACACCCTCTTCCTTTCGTTGTTTTTTTAAATGTACAGTTTAATTGCCTTCTGTTTTATAGAAATTCCCCCAAATTTCAGATCAGCTATGTATTTTATTTCTTATTTTCTATCATTCATATGGATTTATTATTGTACTTTATTAACATATTTGTTGCAAGTGGAATTTTGAAGAATGTCGAGAGGATCATGTACTCTTTGAACTCTCTTTAAACGAAAATCACTCTTTTAAAATTAGGTATATTTTATAGTAATTATGTTATTCTTTCTTATTCTAAAACTGAGAATGCAAATAGATTATTAAGTCTACATAATTCAATTTATACAAATGTAAACATTCAGTGAAACAGCAAGGTATGACATCTAATTTGATTGTAAAAATAATAGCAACTTATTTTGGTGCTTTGAGATATATTACTTTTGAATTTTCTTACAGTGTTTAAATTTGTATTATGTCCTTTTAGAGTACCTTTACCCTTTAGTAGTAAGCTTAAATCCAATCGAATTATTCTTGTATTTTCTTTTTAGTTTAGGCTTCAAGACATTCACCATACTTTCTTGATGCTAATTACATTTAACATCAACATTAAAACGAATATAAAAAGGGCTCTGAGTCCACATTTTCTTTGTTAGGCAACCTTGCATGTAATAGCTTTGAAAATACAGAAAATTAAATCTAATAGCAATAAATGTTGTCCCTTGGAAATCCTGTCCTGAGGAAGGTCTAGTCATAACTGTTCGTTTTATCTTCACAATCACTTGTTTCAAAAATCCTTTAAAACTAAATTCTGTGTTCAGTAAACCAAAATGTCTCCTTGGTACATTTTAAAACACATTTCCTAGTGTCTTTATCTTCCCTAAAAGCCACACAGCTGAAGTCATTAAACACATCATGGCCATTACCACCAGGGTTTTTTCTTGTGCTTCGGGCTTTGCTGGTTCATTACCAAGCAATTGCTGTACCTATAAGATGGATTTATTTTTGATAGTATTCTATCCTTTCCAAATACTCTTAAGGGAATCATGTATATACCACCTTATGGTAAGACTCTCATTAAATTATGTGGTTTATTAAATTAATAACTATAGGTAATCTGAATAATGTATTTATTTCAATGAATAAGGACAGTGTCAAAGCAAAAGAAAAGTACTAGCTCCTAATATGTTGTAATCAACCAAAAAACTCAAGCAAAAGTTTCACATTAGCTCTTACTGTGGAGGCACTTAGTTTTTATAAATTAATTTTCTAAATATATTTATAGTCCTCTTTCTGAAATCTTTACTTATTTAGCATTTTGGTTTTGATGCCAATTTTGAGGTAAAGGAAAATATATACCACTTTTAGATTTGTGGACTCATTCAATGCTAAAAAAAAAGCGATTTCAAAATAATTGGTCTTTAAAATTCGTAATATCAAAACAATTTATTCATCTAATCATGAGCTTTTACAAATTTTAGGTTTTTACTCAATAGATTTTTGAGACATGAGTTTTGAGAAATAAATTATGTCATCTTATTTATCTAAAACTAAATTTTAGTCACTATTATTATGATAAACAATTTTATATTCACCTATCCAACCTAGGCTTAAGAAATAAAATAGTCCAATGCAACTTAGAGATCAAAAAGTAAAACCACAGTCATGGTTATTGCTTCACGGGCAGTTTAATTTCCTTCAGTAGCAGTTTTCATCAAGGAAATAAGGATAGATTAGTTGTTCCAAAGATGAAGTGAAAAGCTCGTAAAGCAGATATAAAGCTCAAAGAAGACTTGAACAAAAGTGTTTGGAAGGAGGCTATGGCCTAAAAAACCCCTGAGACAGTCACATTAAGCGATAGGTGGAATGGCTCTTGACTACTTCCAGCTACCAATATTCCATCTGCATTCCATCTTGCTGAATTGCAGAGCTATGGAAGAATTTGATAATGTAAAAAATTTTAGAATATACTAACTAGTATCTTGGCTTTATGTTTATATTGTTCTTGCTGTTATTTAATTCATATAGCAAATACATTTGGAAAAAGAAGAAAAACTTCAGCTATATATTTGGACTATATTAAAATTTAAAACTTTTGCTCTATGAAAAACACTGTTAAGAGAATTAAAAGACAAGTCACCACCAGGAGAATCATTTGAACATATGGAAATAATATGCTATATAAAGGATTTATGTCCAAAATATAATTCTAAAATGGACTTCTAAATATGCAACAATATATACTTTTTAAATGCAACAAAGAAGATATATGGGTGACAAATAAGCATATAAAAAGATATTCAACAGAATTTGGCTTGTAAGAAGTGCAATTTCAAGCAACGATGAGTTATCACAAACATTAAGTGTGCTAAAATGCAAAAATAAACTTCACAATATCAATTTCTAGTGAGGATGCAAATCAACAGGAAAACATAGTTCCACTATAAGATACAGTAGTCATTTTTTAGCTGCATCCAATTCTTGGTGATTAGGAATATGTCTGCTACAAACATTCTTATGTTTTCCTGAATGAAGTATGGACTTTGACAATCTACTGATATTGATTTATCAGTTGTAACAAATATTCTATGCTAATATAAGATGTTAACAATAGAGGAAAGTGGGCACAAGGTATATAATAATTCTCTGTGTTATCATCACAACGTTTCTATAAATCTAAAATGCTTCTGAAAGAAAATATTTATTATAAAAATGAGTTTCTACGACTCCAGTGATACAACACAACAGTACATTTTAAGAGACAAATCTGGATTTGAACCAAGATTTTATTTCAAACTTTTAATGTACAAAGCCTGTTCCTAATAAAAGTAGTAAATAATTTAGTAAATGCTTTATGGTAGAAGTGTACTTTTGGTGATGTTATAAGTGAGATAATTTATAGAAGGCATACTTTGTCTCATCTGCACAGATAATTATATATTTATTGTGTGTTCTGTAAAATGAGAAAAAAAATTAAAAATACTGAGTGGATGTACTAAACGTAAAGGTAAATAGAGACAGTACCAACTGCTCCTTCACGTACCTCCTGCTTGTGAACTGATGAAGGATGTTCTGAATGTAGATGTTCCATATCCTTATGATTGAGCTGCAGAAATTATTGTCAATTTCTTTTTTTTCTATGAAATGGCTTGAGCTAGAAGTGGGTTCCTATTTTCAGTTGTTTGTCTTTGCCTTAATGGAAAAAATCCTTTGGAAGGATTTGGGTCTGAATAGCTCATCTGAATAAAGAAGATATGCACTGTAGAGGCCCTAACACTTACCAGATGCTCAACCCCTCTACACTTTAAAGTAAAAGTGAAGTCTCTGTTCCCTTAACTCCTCAGAAATCAGAAAGCTCTTATGAGAGGGACTGGGAGAAATAGGAGGGCTAGGAGGAAAAGTGTCAGACAGTAAATAAATACAGTTTTAAACTGTTACATTTGAATGTATTATGCTGCAATAAAAATGTATGTACTATCCTAGGTGTAATGTTCTACCAAATATCCAAATTAAGTATATGTCTTTTCATAGGGTTTTATAAGAACTGTGATTTTAGTATTAAATATATTCTTAATTATTTTATGCTTGTGTGAAATGCTAAACGTTAGGGCTGGAGTGCAGGCGATGATGCGAGAGTAAGTCTTTCACATTCCTAGGATAAATTTTCCCTAACTGCTCTTAACCCATTTCCCCATTCATTATTATTGCATTATACATGTGAGATGAGTTACCCAATCACTGAATATTGGAAATAACTGGGCACATAAAGTTCAGCTCACTCTGTTTTCTTTTCTCTTAGAAATATGGTACATATAAGAAAGACCCATTCTAGTCAACACTAAGTTTAATGTGGCTAGGCTCTCACAGGGACAGACTAGTCATTGATCTGTCCTGTCTACATTTGTGTAAGACGCTTCATCTAATTTGGGGGTTCATCATTAAGCCTATTTGTGTTGCACATCTACCTTTCATTTTCTAAAATCAGCACTTTTAGTGATGGATTTGGTCCCGTTTACACTCCTCTGCCAATCTCAACTTATTCCAAACAAGGTGGGAAACACAGGGATGATATCAATTAGGACTCCCTCAAGACCCAGCTGAAGGTTGGAGAAAACTCATTTGTATATATTTATTTGTATTTTTAATGTATTTTATTTTAGTTTGGTTATTTGGAAATTAAGTTCTAACATTGAATGATTTGCATTGTGTTTTGTGGTAGCTTGAACAATAGAAAGTAATCTATGGCCAACTTTGTTCTAGCAGGCATGTTGCCAGTGCCTGTCCAGATATAAGGAGGACTCTTTCCTCATCAGCGTTCATGTTACCTCCTAGTTACAGAACCAGGGAGGCGAAGACAGCCAACTTGCTGAGCTTCTTCTCTGATCCATATAATAGGAGACCAGGGACACCAAGAAAATTTTATCTTTAAGGACACCATTAAAACAATGAATATCCTTTCTGATATTCTAGGGCTTTAACTGTTATATTTTATTCATACCGAAAAGGGGTAAAAGGTCTGCACTTGCTGACCTTATTAAATTCCAGTGCACTTTGAAGCCTCATTCACACACTCCAGGTCTATCTCATTGACCTCCTGGGGTCAGAAGCTGCTTGTCTTGAGAAATGTAGATGAGTTGGATTTAAAAAAGAGAAGAAGATAAAAAATAACTTGAAGTGCTCTCTTCACCAAATCCTGTACTTATTTCCTCTGCCATCCATCTACTTTAAAAACAAAACAAATTAATTTTCTCTCTGAAAACTTGATAATAATCATAGCTATAATTTTAATGAAAGTGGAAGGTGCTAAGGAATGGGGGTTGGTGGTGAGAGTAAAACTACTAAAAGACCATGAAAGCCCCAATTCAGAACAGCATGAATTTTACTTTCTCTCATCTCTATCAAATAATTATGAACAGATATTTAAGATTCTGTAGATGACTATTTTCATAAATATTCCCATTGTATCCCTGAATACATCAATTAGTACTTGCTAATTGTGTTTAGCACATGATTTGTGTCCCCACCCAAATCTCGTGTCAAATTGGAGGAGGAACCTAGTGGGAGTGATTGGATCATGGAAGTGTATTTTCCCCTTGCTGTTCTTGAAACAGTGAATTCTCATGAGATTTGATGGTTTAAAAGTGTGTGGCACTTCCCCCTTCATTCACTCCCTCTGTCTCTTGCCATGATGTAAAGAAATTGTGGAAGACAGTGTGGTGATTCCTCAAGGACCTAGAAATAGAAATTCCATTTGACCCAGCAATCCCATTACTGGGTATATATCCAAAGGATTACAAATCGTTCTACTATAAGGACACGTGCACACGAATGTTCATTGCAGCACTGTTTACAATAGCAAAGACCTGGAACCAACCCAAATGTCCATCGACGATAGACTGGATAGGGAAAATGTGGCACATACACACCATGGAATATTATGCAGCCATCAAAAACTATGAGTTTGTGTTCTTTGTAGGGGCATGGATGAAACTGGAAACCATCATTCTCAGCAAACTGACAGAAGAGCAGAAGATCAAACACCGCATGTTCTCACTCATAGGTGGGTGTTGAACAATGAGAACACATGGACACAGGGAGGGGAGCACTACACACTGGGGTCAGCTGGGGGGAAATGGGGGAGGGACGGTGGGGGCTGGGGAGCTGGGGAGAAATGGCAAGGGGAGAGATGCCAGATGTAGGTGATGGGGAGGAAGACAGCAAATCACACTGCCATGTGTGTACCTATGCAACAATCTTGTATGTTCTTCACATGTACTCCAAAACCTAAAATGCAATAAAATAAATAAATGGGGGAAAAAAAAAAGAAAGTTCTTGCTTCCCCTTCACCTTCTGCCATAATTGTAAGTTTCCTGATGCCTCAGGCATGCTTCTTGTTAAGTCTGTGGAACTGTGAGTGCACCTTATTTCTTAAGTGTCATTATTTGAGTGATAAATTAATTACCACCCTAAATATAGAAAAAGTTTCTTATTTTTTCTTAACAATTAAAATATAGAAAGAAATAATTATAGCTATAGATATTTTCTTTATAATTAACCTATAGCTAAAACATCCTAAATATATTTATAATTAATATATTTTAGGACAGCAAAGTTATAGTTTTACAAAAACTTTAGTGTATGACACATTATTTGGATTTCTCAGTATGTAACACTTAAGTAGTATTTAAAATGTACACATTCAAAGTCCATTTATTATACTTCCTATTAAGTTTCTGGGTTTTGGGGTTTTTTTTGCAAGCACCAAAATGTTACGATAATTTTACAGACTTTTATCTTGTAATAATTTTTTTGATTCGTAGCAAGTCATTGCTTGGCAGATTGTATATCTTTGCTCCTCTCACAATAAACCTATAAAAATATCTCATTATTATTCTAATTTTACAGGTCTATAGCTGTAAATAAGAAAGATTAGAAAGCTTTTTCAAGACACTCAGCCAGCAAAAGAGAGTCTACTTTCAAGCTATGATCTGTTTACTGGGGTTCTGAACTCTAAAGCACCATTCTTTATAGACTTGCCTCCTTTTAACATATCTGCCTATGTTGGCATGCAAAAAACTTTATATTAGAATCTCCCTGCCCCAGATTATGGCGCACTCATTAGCTCATGCCCTCGAAGGCTGCCATCATTTATTAATCGCCTTGCAAAATTCCAATATCTCTATCAGTCTAATCCAGCACCTAATCTCAATACTGCTTTGAGAGCTTTCCCTGATGAACCCCACTGTTTATATCATTTTGGACTCTTCCAACTGTGCTGTAAGGAACCCCTTATATGCTCAGTGACTTTACTGAAGTTCCTTACCTTTCTTGAACTTAATATTTGACCCCTCATCTATATACCTCTACTTCCCTTGTCATTATTATTGAACAGTGTCTATAAATATATCTCTCTGTACATAAGTGCATTGTCTCCTTAGCCATGGTATTCCTCTCCTTTCCAAGTGTCATGAAGACATGGAATATTTTATGGAATACTATTTTAGGTTTTAGAAATGCAGTTTAACACAAATTTGAACAGTCCCAGAAAATGTAGTGTTGTCTCTCTCTTCCATTATTGCTCTCCTAAATATTTATGTGTTTTTCAATGCCCCTATAGACCAACATTTTCTTTCCTTTTTTTTTTTTTCTAGTACAAACTTAGGGCTCTTTATTCAGGCAGTAAAGTAAGGAACAGCAAAGTGGGAGGGCTACACCATCACCATGGCAACAGAAAGCCTCAAAAACATAAAGTCCCTCGACTTCTGTCGGGTAGACTCTTTCTAGCTCAGGAGAAACACATTTTAACTGGCTGAGAACAAGGCCAGGCAGCCTGGCCACACTGTGGAAGGATGGCTGGGTGTGCGGCCTCTGTAGACCAACATTTTCTGCTTATTCATTCATATATAATAAAACAAGACTTTATGACATTTATTGAGTTTTACATTCCTATCATTCCAAAACTGAAATGAATTTTATTTTTCCAGTTCTCATTGAAGGCACCTTAGTACAGGCTGAGTGAATGTTCTCTTTTATGGTAATCAACTGCATTGAGAGTAATGATTTATTATTGTACAAATGAAGTCATCTGGAAGTGAATTATATATGGGCATAAGACAATCTCTGTGTTTATCTGGGAAGACACCTCACAAGCTACTTGGCACTTATCAGACTTTGATTTTATTCTTCTGCACTACCTTCTTTATTCTCAGGGGAAGATCTCACATCTGTATCATTGAAGATACCTATGCCATAAGGTGAGATATAAATCTCTCCCCACTGGGGCGGGTGGGGGGGGACTCATTTCCAATTGCTGCCATTCTATTAGTTTTCTATTATTGTATAATATGTTTTTATGAATTTGGGAGCTTGAAATGACACTCCTTTAGTGGTATCTCAGTATCTCTAGAAGAGCAACACAGCATGGTTGGATTCTCTGCTCCAGATTTCAAAAGTTTAAATTTACACTGAGAATCACAAAACACTGGTTAAAGAAATAAGAGACAGCATAAACAACTGATAAAACATTCTGTACTCATAGGTAAAAAGAATTAATATTGTTAAAATGGCTATACTGCCCAAAGGAATGTGTATAGTCAATGCTATTCCTAGCAAACTACCAACTACATTTTTAATAGAAATAGAAAAAACGACTCTAAAGCTGATATGAATCAAAAAGTAAAAGTAAAAATAAAAAAGCCTGAATTGCCAAACAATCCCACACAAAAAGAAAAAAGCCAGAAGCATCGAATTATTCAACTTCAATATATACTACAAAGCCACAGTAACCAAAACAGCAAGCAGTTGAACTGGGTATTCAGAAGCTTTCAGTGGAAAGGTGAAGCTTTATGTGGGATATAATTAATGTCTAGGATATTTGAAAAGCAAAATATAAATTGAAGATTTTAAGTAGACCAAACTTGAGAAGATGAAATGTGACTAAGCCTTGTGGGGGCTGCTTATCTCAAAGTGAAGATACTGATTGGACAACACAAATGAGCAGATAAAATAAACTAGGCAATGTTAAAAATTAACCATTTCTATGAATGAAGAGTGATAGGACTGAGGGCTGCATGGCCAGGTGAAAAATCAAATTTGACCCAATCAGATCCAATTCACTATTTCAGACACACGCATAGATTAGATTCTGCATAATCTGGGAATAGAGATGGTTATAAGACAACTAATGTTTGAAAGGGAAAAATAACACTTATCTAAAATTACGTTTCAATTAGTAAATATGTATTCCCCACTACGGTACTATCATAGGTACTTTGCTATTACAATGGTCAAGCTCATCTTGCTCCAAAAGAGGCTCCTTTTTAAACAATGAAAGATCACCTCAAGAAAATACTTTGAAGATAGTAGTATAGTATAAAGAAAAGTATATTTTTGTTATCTAACTATTGGTCTTTATAGAAAAATGTGTATTATTAGACAATATATATTGCAATATAGGGACTAATTTGTCCTTGTATGTAAATAAAAGAGTCTAAGAAAATAAATCCACCACTAGAAATTTTACTGTCATAGGTACCTTTGCTTTATTTTATTCTTATTCAATCCCTAAGTTAAAATCGCACAGAACAAATGCTTGGCAGTTTGGAATGCATTGTCTATTGTACCTCAAGTACCATCGGGCACAGCAATCTTGACCGCAGAAAGTGCTTAATGACCATCCTGACTGATGGCTATAATAGATGTATCTCTGCTACTTTTGCAAGATCTATGAGTAATTATATCCAGAAGGATGACAGTCACAAATCTCAACAGAGTGTTCAGTTATTTCTAATTCCTAAGACATTTTAAGAATGCAAAATTCAGCAAGACAAACAAACAGACAGGCTGGTTAAGAAAGTCATCATATATAATAAAATACCAAATAAATAACAAAAGCATGCCATTGAATTCTTGTTCTGTGTACAACTTATTTTGTTACATGACTTCTTTCCAGGAAGCTAAAGGGAAAAAATTGTTTGCTTATATTTCATGAACAAAGGCAGCATTTCCCTTCTCAAGTCATAACATTGAACCTTCTCAAGTCATAACATCTAACAAATTCTATGTGTGAAGCATGAAATTGATAATGGCAAAAATAGAAAGGAGTCCAAGCAAATCAACAGAGGATGAAAAATAGTACCAATGTGTAGTGGGACTCTTGGAAGCATGGGAATTATATTGAATGCTAATTGTCACTTAGATACGTACTTATAACTTCTACATTCCCAGTCCAGATCCCTTAGAGGACCTATGAAAAACTGTAAGTACACATTTTGTACACGAACTCAGAAATCTTACTTTGAGAAGTAATACCTAATGTTATGCATACTTCACTTCATATATATAAATCTATTTCAGATCTCAAGAAGTTAGTCAAAATTAAGTTTAACTAAATAAAAGAATCACCATAGTTATCAAATTTGTTCCAGAGCTGGTAATTGCCAGTGATAAATGAAAATCACTGTTACTACGTAACTGATATTTTGTAAGCCCAAATTGCACTACAAAGCTGCACTTACTATTTATAATAATAATATTACATTAATACATTGAAACTAGCTATGTTATATAAAATAAATGGCATGTTCATATTTGCAGATGATATTACTATTCCTCTATTGTTTCCTTTAAGAAGTGTCTTCTATATATTACATATGCTAGGTCATGCAAACATTAAAAAGATATGGCTCTTGCCTCAAGGAAGACACGAGTTAGGAATCATATAGTCTGAATATTTTCCAGCAGTGTGAACTACATGGATGCAACAAATCATCTCTCTTCTCTGTAAGCTTGTCATCTTAACCAGTGCTGTAAGTTTGCCAAACCACTGGCTAGCGTACCTATTACACTCACCAAAATGAGGATACAGCTAGGGAAGATAGCGTATTATTATTACACAGAACTATTTTTATATATGCAAGGTATCTCTACAATCTACTTTGACCTAATTAACTTGGTTACATATTCTAGACAAAGCCACATCAATAGAGCTCTGTAATACACAAAAGGCCAAAATTGGCTGTGTGTGCAAAAGACAAAAGTTCAAATCACTCAGATATTCTTGCTGCCACTATTCAAGTTAGAGCAATGTCAAATTCTGATTCATGCCACAATCTTTGACCACCCTGGAAATCTATTGATTGTTAAAAACCACTTGCAAGAGTCTGAGCTGGAAAGTAGAGCTATCTCTATAACTTATCACCAGCCCACCCTCTTTCCACAGGCTCTGTGTACTATTTGGTAAGATCCTAAAGAACAGATGCTATGTCATATTTATTAATTCAGTGTTCAAAGTATTGAAGACAGTATCTAAATTGGAAGGGTGCCACATCATGAGGAAATCTAGTCTGAGGATCGACTATACAATGCTTGAGGCAGAATACATTGTCAGAAATCTCACATTAGATTAAATAAACAGCATCTATAGTCATTTTCAGTATAGAAATATTAAGTCAAGCTATTTCATCAGTAGTAGATTTTGTTATGTAGTAGTTCATATCTTAATATAATTAGCAAATTCTAATTATAATCATATTCTACATATGTAAATTTTATATCTTGCAAAGATAACTCATGTAAGGGTGATTCTATATTCACACTTAAGTTTTGGTTTCGTTTATTTCTATCTCTCCCTAGATTTGCATCTTTTAGGTGTGTTTATGGAAATGTGGTTGTATATGAGAATTCATGTATAATTCTATATGTTGAATATATAGGAAATGTAGTAGATTCTCAGAAAATTCTTTAAAAATGTAATATTTTCACCCTCATTATGTTTCAAAAATGAGTAAATTGTTATGTAACAAAACACTCTTTCAGTGTAAAATATTATCTGAATGTTATAGACATCTTTTAAAACTTTCAGATACACTATATTTTTGCTTAAATGATACATTCTGAGTAGAGTTTGTGTGTCTGTATAATGAAAACAGACTATTTGTCTTCCTTTATTTTCTTTTATGACTTCTGATTCATATCATAATAGTCTGGATTACAGTTATTCTCTCTTACCTATCCAACATATAATAAACTTTTTCCCATATTAATACATTTTTAACTCCTAAAATGATTTTTCTATAACATGAAATAGAATACAGTAATATAAAAAATACATGCCGGTGCAGTGTCTCATGCCTGTAGTCCTAGCAATTTTCAAGGCCAACACAAGAGGACTGGTTGAGGCCAGGAATTCAAGATCTGCCTGGGCAACATAGTGAGACCTCATCTCTAGAAAAAATTATAAAAATTAGCCAAGCATGATAGTGTATTCCTGTAGTTCCAGCTATTTGGGAGGCTGAGACAGGAAGATCCCTTAAGCCCAGGAGCTTGAAGCTGCAGTAAGCCAAGATTGTGCCACTGCATTCCAACCTGGGTAGTGGGGCATGACCACATCTCAAAGAGCAAAAAACAGACAAACAAACAAACCCTGTTACAAATACAAAAAAAAAAAAAATAACCAACAACATCCCATACAAAATATAGAATTTCTCTGTTGTGCAATCATGAAAAGGGGTTGGACTTTGATATGCCCTGTTCAAATAGCATTAGTAGGTATTTTGTTGAAGAAAGTAAAAGACATTATTTAGGAAAATTAAGTGTATTTCTTAAGCTCTTGATTCTGCAGAGCAGATTTTTTGAAAGGTTTTTTCAGAGGTATGTGAACCAGAGAAAGTCCAGCTTGAATCGGAACTGAGTAAAATTTGGCTGAGACCCACTGGGTTGCATTCCCACATGGTAAAGGCATGCTAAGTCACAGGATGAGATAGGAAATTGGCACAAGACACAGGTCATAAAGATGTTGCTGAAAAAAAGTTTGCAGTAAAGAAGCTGGCTAAACCCCAGCAAAACCAAGATGGCGATCAGAGTGACCTCCATTTGTCCTCACTGCTACACTCCCATTAGCATCATGAGAGTTTACAAATGCCATGGTAACGTAAGGAAGTTGCCCTGTATGGTCTAAAATGAGGAGGTGTGATGAATAATCCACCCCTTGTTTAGCATATCATCAAGAAATAAACTAAAATGGGCAACCAGGAGCCCTCAGGACTACTGTGTCTATGGATTAGCCATTCTTTTATTCCCTTACATTCTTACAAACTTGCTAACACTTTATGGACTTGTGCTGAATTCTTTTTTGCAGATCCAAGAATCCACTCTTGAAGTTCGGATTCAGACCCCTTTCCTGTAGCAACATCAATCAGTTAATAAGCATTAAATGTGGCCTTCAAGGAATTATTGATAAATGTTTAATTTCAATCTTTCATTTCAGGCTTTCTAAATCTTCCAAGAGACACATATGCTAGCATCCTCCATCTGGTTATTTATTTTGTTACTCTTAGAAAAACAAATGAATCCATTTGTCTTTAAAAATTAGTGTGCACACAAAAATGTGCCTGTGTTAATGCTACTAATTTACATAGGGACTTTGTTAGAAATTTACAAATTTATGCCAAAATCAGTCTATGTAGTCAGCGTTTACTATCAGTTCTTCTCACAGAGGATGTAGTAGAGAGATGAAACCATAAGACTCATGTCAATACTTTAACACTGTCTAAAGTGTTTGTAAATGGTAAAACTATAGAAATATACTTTCTGGAAATGAGTTAGGTTTTAATAGCACAGAACTCTAGAGATCCTTTGGTTGTCTGATTTAGAATGCTAGCCTAAAGCAGGATGGAAATTAAAGTTGAAATATCTCGGTTATCCATGACATTTTACTACTGTGTTACTGCTGTGGATATAGAACTGATTATTAGAATATTTGTTTCCCCAGTGGGATTTTCATTCCGGGTGTTCTGATTGTGATAAGAGCAGTAATCCTTTAACTATCCCTTTGGGTATGATAAAATTCTTTCAAGTAAATGAGAATTAATCATAGATTTTATATAAGCTGGACAATCTTTTATCACTATACTGAGAGGTAGTAGCTGACATCTGCATTTCTTGCTTTCCTTTGACTATTGATTTTATTTTTACCTGTGATTATGTGAGTTCACACCATTTTGGTCTTATTGTGATAGGGTCAGCTCCTCTTCTCTTACAGTTTGTCATCTAATCTGTGGGTAAAGCTATTCTCTGAATATTGATGAAAGAAGAAATGTTACTGACTCATCTGTTAAAAAAATATGTCAACTATCTATTGTGGAAGCTATTAACAGCAAAATGAACCTTATCTGTAATGGCTGGAATAGCAAAGCAAATGTGTACACATTTGTACACAGACACATGCACACACATACACACACAATTGCTTCTGAAGCATTCAACAAACTATTATTTTATAAATATCTATTCTGGTAAACAACAAGTTTGTGAATCTTCTATTTTATTTCTTTACTGCAGTAATTAAATGCCATGGCTTCTTCCTCATTCCTGACAGTAATTCCCAACTTGGTGACATAGGTATGTGCCACTAATTGTTTACATAATCTCTTTTTGATTAGGGTGTACAGTGTGGCTACACATACTCTATCTCCAAATGGCTGAATTTAAACTTAAAGCTGACTTGGGAAGGCCGACATTTTGATAGCTTCCAAATTCATAATTTTTACAAACTTACTGCTTACTTCAAGGATATAAAAGTGGGAAGAGACTGAGGTTATGTGCAGTGTTACATATACAAGAAGAAAAGAGACATAGAGAGATTGTTTATCTATGCTACCTATTAGTTATCATCATTCTTTCTTAACCACAGAGACATATGGGAACAAGCTATAAAAATACAGAAAAGCACATATCTTGGCAAAATAAGCACACTCATAAAGAATTAAATGTATAACAAATAGAAGAAAAGAAACAGCAACTATATAGTCAATCACACAGGTATATAGGTAAGGAGGGTGTGTGTATGTGTATATGGTTGCATAAAATACAAGTGAAAATCAGACACACACTAGCTAAATAAAGTATGCATGTATATACTTATTTATTTATTCATCCTTTCACTCATTCAGCATCCATTATGCATTTGTGCTAAGTGCCTGATAGTGACATCAGTGTTTTTAACTGACATTTAAGAGTTGCTCTTTGTATACATGAAATTATATTTTCCTAACAAAAGGGTCATGTGAAGTACCATTATGAACTAAATATAATAGATAAGAGGTTGTCTATTTCCACCATGTATAGGTAAAATTTACCTTTTCTCTAAAGGAGTCTGTCGAGATTTTTATAAAGGCATATATATATATTTTCTGCTAACAGGCCATATATTTTCTCCAGTGTAATTCCATAGAAAGCATCAACAGAATGGAGCTGAGTATATAGGATAAAAATTACATAAAAATTATGGACTATTCTGTACTTTGGAATGGGGATATCTGTGCCAGAATTAAAAACTTGGAGAAATTATAACTTGTAGTGATAGACAAATGGCATTGTATTTAGCCTGGCTGAGCTGGAACCTGAGTATTTACATCTTTGATCTGACCTTAAGAAATGAATTAATGCCCTGGTCCTTCATCTGTTAATCTGTATAATGGGAATAATCATGATAACCAGCTCCAAAGGATTATGTGAAGATTGAATGAGATCATGCATGTAAATCCCTTGACCTATAATAAATTCACAGTATACAGTATATGTTAGTGCTCTTTCTCTCTCATACATATACACACAGATATGTAATGATAATAATAATACATCATCAGTTTAGCATCCTCAAAAGAATTTTCAGTTGGAATCTTACTTAGGACACACATATTCAACATCAGCATTTTAAAAGATCAGGAAATATGACAACCTTTATGGCAGTGCCCGATACATTTTTATAAAAGATAAATGGTCAATTAAATATATTTAGGGAGACATTATTGGGAAAATATTATGAAATTATAATGCATTTCACTATAAATGACTGAAAATGAGGCTATCTTTATATTTCACCTTACCAAAATTACACTTACATAATAAAGTATTCTAAAAATAATAGTTGAGGATGGGTAGTCACAATGGTCATTTTATTTTAAAATTAAACTTTAACTATATTCTTCTACTAACTTATGTAGAATCATTTCAGCAAGTGTGCTCCAAGTGGAAATGGATGATTTGGGTCAGCAGGAAGGGAATGTCTTTAAAAACTAAGGAGATGAAAGGCATCAGTGAAACTCTATATATTCTTTAACATTTAATTCAAGTATTATTTAATATTTTATATGTCTTCATCTCTACATCCATAACAGATAATACATGCCTTTTTTTATAGCACATATCGCTCTTTTTCATATTCCTATTTTCTTGACCTCAAGGACAGAAAATTAATGATGCTTTAGCAGGCTTTGTTGCTCCAGGTTCTTAATGAACTTGGTAGTTCCAGCTTATGAAGTTTTCTCTAATGATTTCATTTAATAATTTGTTATTTCTTTTCTACTTCAGTAATAGTATAGAAACGTCTTTTATAGCATGTGTAGCTCTTTTCCTTATAGCTATCTCCCAGACCTCAAAGAAAGAAATTAATCACGTTTTAATGGGCTTGGTAGCTAAGTTTCTTATTCAGTCAGGTTGTATGAATGATTTTTTATTTTCTTATATAAAGAATTTGATTATATAAAACATAGAAATATAAAATAATATTAGAATGAGACAATTCCTATACACCAAAGTGGCTGTGTGAAAGGCACGGCTCCTATATACAAACATTTACAGAAGAATAGTAGGAATTTTTTTTTTTTAACCTCTTGAATTTCTCAGAAACATGAAGCATTTACAGAGAAGTTAGAGAAAAGAGAGAACACTGTTCTAGAGAACACTGTTCTAGAGGTCTCTTTGGAATATTTTTCTCCTGCATCACATGCCCACAGTAGAGGAAAGATGGTGAGACAGTGCTACCTTCTAATATCCAACTTTCTCTTATTAAATGTTTTTAATCAACAAAAATTGTACATATATATAGCAAAATATATATATGTATACAATATACTTGCTATATATATGGCAAAATAGCATGTGTATATATATGTGTATGTATATATATATATATATATATATTATATGTAATGTGTATATATAAATACATATATATATATACATATATATCATATGTAATGATTAAATCAGGGTAAATGGAATAGCCATCACCTCAAACATTTATTATTTTTTTGTGTTAGGAACATTTCAAATCTTCTCTTTTTGCTCTTTTGAGATGTAAAATAAATTCTCATTAACTATAGTTGCCCTATTGTTCTATAAAACATGACAACTTATTCTTTCCATCTAACTGTATTTGTAGCCACTCAATCCCAGCCCACAAACTTCCCATCCTCTGGTAACTATCATTTTACACATTACTTCCATTAGATCATTATTTTTTAGGTCCCACATATGAGTAAGAACACGAAATATTTGTTTATTGCAGCACTATTCCCAATAGCCAAGATATGGACTCAATCTTAGTGTCCCTCAATAGATGAATGGATAAAGACAACATGGTTGTATATACAACAGAATATTATTTAGCCACAAAAAGAATAAAATTCCATCATTTGCAGTAACATAAATGGAAGTACAGGACATTATGTAAAGTGAAATAAGCAAACATCCTACTTCTGAGAGATGTTTCAAGGTAATCACTTGGGCAGTGATGAAATGTCTTACCTCCACTGAAGAGAAAGCAAATTTGTGTCTGATTTATGTCTAAGAAAGCTAAAGTTCACCTTTGGGGTCTGATGACATTTATAGAAACCTAGAAGGCTAAAGAAGGGCTGAACTGAATAGCTGCTGGAGGGAAGGGGAGTTTAAAAGTCATTTTGTTTTGATATTAACCTGATATCATAGAGATCGTTGAGACATGGGATTAAAAAACCATGAATAAGTTATGGCAATGAGGGAGACACTGAGTTTGGTCATCTTTTATCATGCCTCATTTTTCTTGGATGGAACAGGACCGCCAAGAGAAAGAAGAGGATTTTTCAGATATTGAGAGATGTGTCATATCTCACCAAGGTCAATGAGGGAGATACTGAGTTTGATCGTGTTTTACCCTGCGCATGACTCAAGTTGGAAGAGGAAGAAAGGCTTAACCCAAAGTCAAGTTCTAAATTTTGATTAACACATAAGGCTAGACGCGTTCATGTGTCAGCAACTTGAAGATTGGTTGTACTGTTTTAATATCTGAGAATAAGCAGAGAAACAAAAGGCAATTTCGAAGATTAGCCTCAATTAAACTATGTAAAAAATGTTTAGAGGTTTTATTTTAGTAGTGGGTTTTATCATGACTCATGTAAGTTCAACATAAACTGCATATAGTTAGGAAAATAGAGAAATGGGTTAAAGATTGAATTAATAAACTTTAGCTTGTCATAAAAATGCATTCTCAAAAGATGTTAAATAGTTATTAGAGATAGGTCATATTTTTACATGTCTCCTAGGTCAACCTGTCTTTGGAAACTCTTATCGACAATTTTATCATAAATCCATCTGCTGTTCATCACTTCAGAACTGTGGTCTTTATCCTAATGGATGAAATAACCTTATTTTTAAACCAATGATTCTTAGCTGCTTCCTTATTCTCATCTGAAATTTCTATTAATCACTGAGTCCTATCAACTGTACTTTCTGTGCATCCCCTAAATTGCTCCCTTTTTTTCCCTTTCTCACATCTAATTCCTTAATTTAGCTTTCTATAACCTTTTGTATATATTAGCTTCCTAGCTTGTCTCTCCATTTTTCGGTTTTTACTTCTTTGTATTACATACACCTGCTATCCAAGCAGAGTAAATGAATCACATAATAATTGTTTAAAATGCTCTTATGTGATAATTTTTTCAAAAAAATAACATATGCTTATATTTGACCTAAACAGGATAAGGACTACATGTATTACAAATTCATTAAGGATTTGACTTTTGTTCACCTATCCATAATCTTTTCTCAATACTGAACTAATTTCTGTTCTCACACCCTATTCTTTTTATCTCTGTTTTCCATACCTGACATACAATATTCATGACTCTTTTTTTAATCTGAATAACTCTACTAATGCTACAGATTCAACTTCTACTTCATGCTATACATTACATCTTTAGACTTATTCACCCTACATAATTGCTAGTTTTTAACCTCTGTAACTACTTCTCATTTCCTCCATGCTGACCAGTTCTCAACAGAAGCTAAATCCTGTTTCTTACGGACAACCATAACCTACTAACTACCTTGTGACTTAGAACTGCACTGCTCCTTGTAGCTATCTGCTTCCAGAATGCCACCTACCAGCATATTGAGCCCCTGGGACAGCAACAACTATTTTGGAGCTAAAGGTTGACTTGGGATCTTTGAAGACTAGTATAGACCACTAGTTCTACTCCTCTTCCCCAGGGACTATTGAATCAGTGTTTTCAGGGATCAGTTCTGCCTGCACTGCCTTTCTCTTCCTCCACACACACTAATCTGGTGGCTGTGCCTAGGGGATGTGATAGCCCATACCAAGGGACCTGCTTCAGAGGAGATTTATGCAGAAATGTCAGCCAAGACTGTGTTTCATCTTCTCCAGGAGAAGCAGATAAATCGTCCTGAGTTCTGTCACTGAACAAAGGCCCACTTCCAGGGAATAGGCAGGACAGAAGAGGCTCCTGGGGAAATTTGAAAGAGAAAATAACCTAAAGTACCATTGAAAGAGTATTTTAAATAGAATTTGGAACAGCCAGGCAGAACAGATAACTACTCTGGAGCTGTAAAGCCTACTTTCCAGGATGTCAGTCAGTGAGGAACAAGGAATTTAGTCATCTGAACATCCCAGAAAACTAGAAAAGATCCACCAGGAATTAAAATCTGGGGCACTTGGACAGTTCATAGGATGTAGGTCTTAGTATAACATCTTTACTGACCTCTCTATGTTCCAAAATTTGAGAAGATATACATCATATTTCCCTTCAGTATTGTGATAGAGAGTTAGTGCAGAGTCGCCAGACCACATTGACTTTAACCTGAGCACACATTTAAAAGGCACTTTTTAGGTTCCTGTGCCATCGGTGGAGCCTGTGACAGCAGGCTGTCCATCAAACTCTCTGCCCTGAAACCTCTGGTGCCTGCACTAGCTCCCTTTCCCGGTCTCCCTTCAGAAAAGAAACTATTCACTTGAACAGTAGGGAATCCTAGAAGAGAATGGACCCACTAGATGGATGCAGGCAACCTGATTATCAGGATGACTGAGTAGAGAAATAACCTCTCCTCATCGCTGTCTCACATTAGTCGGTGACTACGTAAGTAACACTTTTATTACAATAAGCCACTGAATTTTGGTTGGTTATTTTTATAGCTGTTAGTATGTCTTTGGTAGTAAGAGTTAATAGAAGTCAACGTGATTGTGGATAGTGCACCTATTTCCAATTAGTGGTACTCTTTCCAGCCATGGACTATTACATACAATCCTGCTATGAATATTTTTGTACATTTAAAACTTGCCCACATGCATACATCTTTGTTAAGCAGATACTCACAGGTAGAATTGCTGGTTCACATGATGTAGATTTCCTCAAATTGAGCTTGGAAATGCCAACTAGTTTTCAAACTTGTTACACCTTGGTTATATTAACATTTACATGTAGAAGATTTCCCTTTGCTCCACATTCTTGGCAATACTTGTCTGTCGTTCTTTCCGTGGTTAGTCATGAAAAAGTGTAACTTGCCTCATGGTCACTAGATCTTTGAATATTTTCTTTTGCCAGTTTTCCTAACAAGTCAATAGTATTTCTTGCCTTGGTATATATGTTTCTAGACTCAAAGAACTTTGATACATGCATTTAGTTTGTCTCATTTCGTTCAAATAGCATGATTAAAACAATCAAAGAGATTAAGGATAAAAGCACATTTGTGTTATATATTATTCAGTGTATCACTTTTTTTATATTCAATTTAAACCAACACTGACCAACAATGTAGTTAAAAAAACAACAACACATTTTACTAATAGTTCTATCTGGACATCAACAATAAATTTATGTAATCTAACACTGAACATTCATGTAAATTCATAGTCCCTTCTACTTCACAGAATAAAGTTTAATATCATTCCTAAATGAGGCCTCTACCAGGCTGAGAGAATGAAAATGATTAGTGGTGGAATAGCCATGGCTGAAAGCCACCTGTGCTTCATTATAAATATTTGTCTGAGAAACCTGAAGTTATAATTCATAATGGTAGAATATGATGGAGAGAGAATGGTACATTTATAATTTTATTGACTGCCTTTTGAAAATCTGGGATTATAAAGAGTTAGCCATCCAGACAATCAACTTATAGATTATAATGGAAAGTGAATATTAAAATGTTTTGGTTTTAGAAAATCCTTAATTGGTCATTTTGAAGAATTCCACATGAAAAAAGGCTCTGACCATCCAATCAGAAGAGTGTCTGGAAACTAAATTTTAGGGTAGTTGTTCTCATAGAAAAAAATATAAGAAAGGTAGAAGTTGCAGATATTAACTGTGATTTGGAATTCTACAGTGTTATTAGGCTCATATCACAACTCAGAATTTCCCCTTGTTCTCAGATATGTTATCTGAAATGAGTTTAGGCCATGAAGATGGATTATTCTTTACATTTTGGAGGAGATTACCTAACTTTAATTTTCTAAAATTTCTATAGGACATGTTCCCTCACTAAGATGGAAAATAATTTATTATAGTTCATATTTTGTTTAATCTTCTCCTCACAACTTTGTTTATCAATCTATTAGCAGAAAAATCTAGCCTTACTTTTTTCTAGTACAAACCTATTTCTTTTTACCTACTGATGAAGCACTATAAAGAAAAACTTTTTTTTTTCCTTGAGAAAACTCAGTATACTCTCAATAGCTCTTAGATAGCATTCAAGTGGGACCATGCCTGGGATTTTTCTGTTAATAAGTTGATAGTAATAAAGAGGCTGTTTAACCAGCTGCACAGACTAGGCCTCATCTGGTGTTTAAACCTTATTAAAGTAGTCTAAGCTCTGTACTGGTCTTCAGCTTTGTAAAATTCAGAATAACAATTTTATCCATTTATCCAAAGACATTAGCCCATGCTTAAATTAACTAATTTATAAATAGAAAATCAGTGTATTAGTCTATAATTTATATGTATACATAAAAATAAATGTTGTTTCTAATTTTTGTAGGTAAATAGGTTTATAAATAAATATAAATTGCAAGACATATAAGCATATTTTTTCCAAAGAGAGAGATGATTATTATGATTACTCAAGAAAGTATCATAAATTGTATTTTTCAAAACTAGAAACATTTGTCACTGAATAACTGACACCTCTTATTCTACTCTGGGCTTGCTTTCACTCCCTCCCTCCCTCCCCCCCTCCCTCTCTCCTTCCCTCCTTTCTTCCTTTCTTTCTTTTTCTTTTTCTTTCTTTCTTTTATTTCTTTCTCTCTTTCTCTCTTTCATTCTTTCTATCTTTCTTTCTTTCTTTTTTTGAGATATGGTCTCATTCTGTTGCCCAGCCTGGAGTGCAGTGGTAGGATCATGGCTCACTGCAGCCTTGATCTCCCCAGGCTCAAGTGATCTTCCTACCTCAGCTTCTTGAGTTGTTGGGACTATGGACGTGTACAGCCATGCTTCGCTAATTTTTGTATTTTTAATATAGATGGGGTTTTTCCATGTGTTCCAGACTGCTCCTCAAAATTCTGGGCTCAAGAGATCTGCCCACTGTGGCCTTGCAAAGTTCTAGAATTACAGGCATGAGCCACGACGCCCAGCCTACTGGGCATATTTTGTTATATAATTTCATCATCACTCTGTGCAGGATACAGCAATGTTGCAAATTAACAATTTTTATTTATTCTTAAAGCATTAAACACTGGTATCTTTGGCGGCAGTTTGGAGAATACCTATAGTCCTTTGAGGAGCTATGGTGATATGCTGATCTTATGTCCCCATCCAGGGGCTTCCTGTCCAGATATAATGTGATTCTTTCCTGTGTAACATCGCAAACTTTGTATATGTATAGAGAGTGTCTGTGACTCTAGTTTTTGTAGTAAATACAGAATGATCACTCTCTG
This sequence comes from Sapajus apella, assembly GCF_009761245.1. NCBI lineage: Eukaryota > Metazoa > Chordata > Mammalia > Primates > Cebidae > Sapajus > Sapajus apella. The sequence continues at coordinate 21,445,413 of NW_022436947.1, forward strand.
TGTCACATAACATTTTTCCATTAAATAATGTATATTTGATATTCTTTCATATTAATATATATAAATATACTTTAATTTTAAACAGTCTTGTTGTATGGAGATAATATAACTAGTTACTTATGAATAAGCTCATTCCACATTTTTTCCATTTTATAAATTATTCTGTAAGGAAAATTGCATTCATATACCTTAATGCAATTGTGCAAATTTATTTCTATAACATCTTTTACAAGATAAATTGATAGAACTATGAATATGAATGCAACCTGGAAAAGTGGGTTATTTGTCAGATCATCCTCCAAACAAGTTATTATTGCCCGCATTCCAACCAGAGGCCTGTTCCCTCATATCTTCTTTATGATTTATTATTTTAAAACTTATTTTTTTACCAATTTATTGGTAAAAAGCAGGACAAAGTAGATTTTGATGATGTATCACTAATGGATAAACCAAAGTACACGGAGCCGATACGTCTTCCTCTTTCCCTTACTGCCTTTCATTCTCCCTCATTTTTCTCCTGCTTTTTATTCACCATCAACTCTTTAAAACTTACAGTTCAGCATATTACTTAATGGGTATAATTCATGATACTTGCTTTTTATTTTATAATTATAAGAGGTATTTATTTTAAAAAGTAAAATCGGCAGTTATATGGCATGTGTTCATAAAATTTTCCTTTGAATTAACCATACAAAAGGCTTGGAAAAGCAAAAATACTGCAGATACGTATTGGATAGTTATTTTGCTTTTTCTGAGGTAGAGATCCCAAATTGTCTGTCTTACATCATTACTCTGTACATCACATTACACTTATGGATTTTACATTTTTGTCAGAGATTATCTGAAATAAGGAAAATCATTTTAGTGTATAAAAAAGTATAATTGTCCATGCCTTCTTTATACATTTGTTTAAGATGTGTTTCTGTTGGAGTAAGGATATAGGGAGAGTGCTACTCTGTGTGTAAGATTGTTATTTTATATGTATGTATGATTTGATGAAAAAATGAACAAAGAAGTTATAAAATCATGACAATTGAGATTTAAATTTACTTATACTCTGAAGTCTCGAGAGGTTTAATCAGATTCTAATATTTTAAGTTATTTCTGGTCACATTAAGTTACAAATTAATCTGGGCAGTTTATTGGCCTCATGCGTTTCATTTATTCAGTGTCAAAACAAAAGAGCAAATACTTCTAAAATATAATTTGAATGCCTAATCAGCTGTGTTATTTACATGATAGATAAATACAGTCTTGCCACTTGGCAGAAGCAATAGTAAGAAGGACAATAAATACGTATATTGGGATTTAAAGGACATTCTTTTTCTCCAGAGCTGATATAGTAGACAAGAATATAATATATCTATATTGCTTGGTGGAATTTTAGATTTAATGGATAGTGCTTTCGCTTACTGTGAATGTAAGCCAAAAATTGAGCCATGCGGCTAAGCAATCATTCTTGGTTTAAATTTGTACTCACCTCAACAATTGACTAGTCATTAATGAGACCACTAATCCCTTAAATGAAAATGATGTCTGAATCCAATTCCTCTCAGTAAATAGGTTTGCATTGCCAAACCAACTCTGGGAAGCTTTACGCAAAGATGTAATGTTGCAGAAACTTGCTCAGTTAAAAATATAAGAGCTACCACACAAGAAATACACTTATGCACAAACACACATATAAACTATTGCATACACATACACTCACACATACAGATACACAACTTAACAACTTATTTATTAACAAATATGTCAGTATTACTTCTTCACAGTGTTGTAAGTTGTCATTGCAGACTGAATATTTAATATGGTTAAATTCACTGGGAAAAATGCATTATTGATATTATAAAACTGAACTATTTAAAATAGGTTCATAGGCATTTCACTCAAAACCACGGATAGTTTTTTTTTTTCCACTTTAATCAACTTAATAAAGAAATGTAACCTTTAAACAAAGTTATGGAGCAATATAAATAACGAAGGAGAGTTTTAACAAACCACATGCTGGTAGAGTATTTCAAAATATTGAACTTGAAAAGCAAAAGAAACAACACATTGATTGATGAAGAAGTAAAGACAGTTGTGAACAAAAGGAACCAGGGAGAGACCAGTGTTCAAAAACAAGTAGGGCTCATCTTACAGAGAGAATCTAAGAAACACTGAAAAGATAAAAGTACAGAGAGGTTTAAAGGTGAAACTAAAGGAATGTTCAGTGAATAATTGTACTTTAATAGTATAAGGTGAGCTCAACAGCAGAGAATAAAGTTTTGAGAAAAGTCCCAGAAGCAAGAAAAATGTGAAAACAGATATGGTTTACCAAATCTATGCTCTAACTTGCATCTCAACAGAGAAGTCTTGGGAAAGTCATGTAATGTCATTAAGTCTTAGATTTCTTGTATGTACATTAAAAAGCTGGTCTATACCAGTGATTTCCATGTCCTAGCACTAGACTGCCCTGATCTAACCCTCAGAGTTCTCCTAGGCAAAACCCAGTGGATCAAACAAAACTTACATAATTTTGTTTCAAATTCTAAAATACCAGTTATTTTAGGATAAATTCTAATCAAACATTATTAAATCAAAAAAGCATCTCAGGCCACCTGGATAACAACACAATATTTTTAAAGTAATTTTAACAAAATGAATGAAAATACACTGTGTGGTTCACATTTTGGATACATTATCCTGATGGATGGTGCCACCATCTACCCAATCACCAAGTCCGCAAACCTGGAAGTTATTCTAGTCCCTTTCCTTTATCTCTTTCTTCTTCCCCTGTTACCAACAAATAATCACATGTAATCAGTGACCACGTCCTGATAATTTCGCTCACTAACTTCTCAAATCTGCTTTCACCCCAATCCAAGTTAATGCCAAGTTCTTGCACCTTGTCTCCTGCCTAGACTACCATAATTATCTTTCTCTGGTTTCCAACCTTAAAATGTACTTCAACACTACCCTGCTAAGATAGAAATCTTTCTAAATGTCAAATTTACCTTACAGTCACTAGTTTAAAGTTTTCCATTATTCCCTATCATTAAGAACTACACCATCCAATATGGTGATGGCAAATCACATATGGATATTGAGCACTATAGATGTGGCTAGTTTAAATGAAGGCGATATGTAAGTATAAAATACACATTACATTTCAAAGACAGTAGAATAAAAAAGTAAAATATTCCATCTTTTTATTTTATTGTTAATTGATTTGTTAATATTTTGGATATATTGAGTTAAATACTTTAATGCCAAAGTTAATATAGCCATATTCCCCTTAAGTAATCTCTCAGCAAAAGCATTTTGAAAACACCCAAGCCATGATTCCCTAAGGCCACAAAATAGGTTGTCTGAGTGTTTGAAACCTGCTTGCTTATAGCTTATACATTTACATGCTACAGAATTAGGTCAAGGAGGTCACCTATACACTAACACATTTCAAGTATTTAGGAACTACCTTGCTATCACCTGCCTCCGGCTATTGAAGATCTACCAAAAGGGTAGTTCAAAAACACCAATGGAAGGTCACAGATAAAGGGGCTGTGGAAAGAGCATCAGAAAAGGCTCACAGAGAAGATGATATATTGGATACAGTGAGTTAATAATTCATTATCAAAATAAATTTTGCCTGTTCCTTTTTATTTTATTTAAATGTTCCTACCAAAAAAATTAAAATTACCTATGTGGCTTGCATAATTGAATTGTGCATTTCTATAAGACTAGCAACATATCTTGGGAGGCAAAATTAAAATTCAAAATATGGTAACTCTTGTACAAAAAGTAGAAAACGTGGTGTTAAAGGTACTAAAATACTTTTTCTTCCATATTCTCTCTCTCACTATGCCATGGTGTATTTCGTTATTTAATGTAGCACTCTCTTTGACATGGGCATTTGTTGTGCAGTTACACTGGTGGGAAAGAAAAGATGAGAGAAGACTGCTGCAGAAGCCCCCATGACTCAACTTGTGAGCAGCCCACCACCTGCTGGATGGCCATTCTTCACCCTAGTGCTTGCACACTCATGAAGCTGGTTATGTTTTCTAGGAAAATGTTTATCAAACTGCGTGTTTTGCTCTACTGGTGTCCAAGAAATAAACTCATTGGTTCAACATCAGCATTTCAACAAAATAATACAGAACATATAAAAGAAAACAGCAACAAATACAGTATTAGAGTACATATTAACTAGCAAGATATAGTTTTGTAACATTCATATTTCCATTGTGTTTCTGTCAGATCATATAATAAAAATATGTATTTTCTGTGAGTTGGGCTCAACAAAGTTTGAAAACTACTGAAGTATATACCGCATAGGCCCCTTTAAAATCCTGCCTCTGCCTGCATAGCTATATTTAAATTCTTAAATTTCAGACATAGTTTTGTTTCCTGAAGAAACCATGTTCTCTAAGCCAGTCTCCATAATATTACCTTTGCTGAATTTCTTCCTTGTCAGCCCCAGTCAACATGGCAAAGTCTTACTAACTTTGTAATACTCAATAAAAGCAGCATCTTCTTTGTAATCCTTTTCTGATACTCTTTCCACAGCCCCTTTATCTTTTACCTTTCATTACTATTTTGAACTTCCCTTTTGGTAAATCTCCAATAGCTGGTGTAGGTGATAGCCAAGTAGTTTCAAAAATTTGAAATGTGTCCGCATACAAGTGACCTCTTTGACCTAATTCTGCTGCACATATATTTATTAGCAAGCAGGATTCAAACACTCAGGCAACCTATTATGTGTGCTTAGGGAATCATGGCTTTGGGTGTTTTCAAAACACTTTTACTGAAAGATTACTTAAGGAAAATATGGTTATATTCATATACTTAGGGGCAGGTTTTGGAAACCAAAATTCTTTGGACAATCAGACCCAGAAACTGATGACTGAATATACTGAATGCATGCAAGCCCAACCAGATTTGAAAGACCATTAATGCTGGGGGAGAGGGGAGGATGCCTGTAAAATATTTTAGCCAGACAACACATATTTAATATTGCCAGCATCTTCTAAGAGAGTCAATTTCAAACATTCACTAGCTAATGTTATTAATATTTTCAATAAAAACCCAATTATATTTAGCAAGATAGCAAAGTCACTATGTAGATCAAGATAAGAATAGCTGAGCTCATGACTACATAAAGAGTAGTCTTCCTGGAAAAATTAACCTGGACTGTGAATTTCTGATTATATCAATTATCTTTAAGCCATAAATTAAACTATTACATATATGATTTCATAGTCTCTTTGTCTAATCTGTTTTAGGATTAGTTGTATACATAATAAAACTCTAGAGAATAGTTACAGACAATGTGGCTTTACTGTTAATCAATCATGATATGTTTTAAAAATTAATTTAGGTCATAGTTACACTAGTACCAATAGGTATGAATGTCCAAAAATGGGGAAGAATTCTGTGAATTAGTGTTAGTATTCCACTGACCTCCAATAATATATGATTTAAATATGACAATAATTTTTTTTAATTTCCATAGGCTTTTAACATCTGTGGGTGGTTTGCCTTCCAGAAAATAAAATAATTGATCTTCTATTATCCCAAAGCATTATGCTTATTCCATGATTGATGCTTATTATAAATTGAACACAATGTTAAAATGGGATATTTTTCTTATCACTTTTAAATACATTTTCAATACCATATGGTATAAAAGCAAGGTTAGTATAAGATGACTATCTTCCTTCTATATGAAAAGTTACAACATTTTCCAGAGGTTCTCTCATGCCTCATTGACCAAAGCATAACAACACAGATATAAGAAGGGGTCAGCAACTAAGCGAAAGAAGAGTGATTTGTGAAACAATTTGGAGAAGGTTATTGCCCTTCTTGGAGGCCCCACTCTTCTTTTTACGAGAGAGTAGAAGGTACCACCTCACAACGTAAAGGTAGATTATGAGCCATAAGAGAGCTTTAACATGTTCTTTGCATACATCAAAGTTATGTACCTAACTTATAACCATGAAAAGCAAAGAGAAAAGAGAACTGGGTTGCTGCTGCATAGGAATAGATACGGTCATTCGGCATTTACTATTCTCTGTCAGAGCAGGGAATGGTGAAATGCTTCTATTGGATGCACTAAAAGTGGCCACAAGAGAAAAATCCATCCCACGCCCTGTTCAATAGGGTTACTGTCACGTTGGTGCAGGAAGAGAGGAAACAATGAAAAATCAGCAGAAGAGTCTGAAAGTAGAGCTCTCAATGGCCAAGAGCTGTGGTAAGAACTCAAAAGATCATCCAAGGTAGATGTGTTTCTGCCTGGGTCAATGGAATTGTTGAAAAATAAACCCAGCAAGAAACTGTTCAAGAGCACAGAAATGGCTCCTGATGGCTGACTTGTCCTGCCAGCCGGAAACTTGCAGAGAAGCTGTTTTAAATATCTGCATGTTCTGGGAGTATGAAAGTGATCAGCCACATAAAAATTTTCCTATCTCTTAATTTCTCCATAGTTCCACAGTTTTGAGTCCCCGGTGAGCATACACATAATAATAGGAAGAAAGTTAAGAGGAAAAGAGTAGAAAGGATCTCTTGTCTCTTTTCTAATTAAGATAAACATAGGTACGATGCAAGAAGAGATAAGATATACCACTCCTCAGTCTGATAGAAATTATTCAGAAGACCCATGTACTAACACAGATGTTTATTTTGGTTAATTTTGTTTCCATGATTATATATATAACCATACTCATCATTCAAAATCTTATGGTATGTGGTTGGAGAAAGGGAAAAATATAAATAACCAAAATTACTTATTGTTTTTCAGTATTTCCATCACATTACACAAACGCACTCACACATACCCTAACAAGGTCTTAGCCTCCACCTATATTATGATCACTGCCACTAGTGAATCGTTGTGACATACAAAATGATCCTGTCAGTTTAATGTTTTCTCCATAAGAGTAATAAATTGGTAATGCTCTGTTTCTAAAAGGGTCAGGCAATGCAGAGATAATTTGTGTATCTGGGCCTATGGGAGAGTTTGCCACAAAGGTCCTTGATATGCCCTTGAGCCTTTTTTTTTCAAATTATCTATGCTATTAGCACTTACATTTTTTAGTTAGGCAAATCTCTCCAGCAAGTAGTTACTCCACACCTGCTTGAATTCCTCACACAAAAAAAGTTTTTTCTGTCTCTGCTAAATGGCCAGGGTGTGAATTTTCCAAACTTTTATGTTCTGCTTCCCTTTTAAGTATAAGTTCCAACTTTAGATTCATTTCTTTGCTCCTGAATGTGAGCATATGCCATTGGAAGCAGCCATGCAACATCTTGAACACTTTAATGCTTCTAAATGTCTTCCACCAGATACCCTAGGTCATCACTCTCAAGCTCAAACTTCCACAGACTCCTAGGTATAAACAGAATGCAGTCAAGTTTTTTGCTAAGGTATAATATGTATGACCTTTGCTCTAGTTCTCAACAGGTTCTTAATTTCCTTCTAAGACTTTGGCAGCTTGGAATTCACAGCCCACATCACTATCAGCCTTTTGATATAACCATTTAACCAAATTCTAATAAGTTACCAATTTTCCCTCATCTCCTATATTCCTCTGAGCCCTCCAAACTCTTCCAACCTCTGCCTATTACACAATGACAAAATTTCTTTCACAACATCAAGTACCTTTATACCAATGCCCCACTTATAGTATCAATTTTACATTAGGCTGTTCCTGCATTTCTATAAAGAAATAACTGAGACTGAGTAATTTATAAAGAAGAAAGGTTTAATTGGCTCACAGTTCTGCAGGATGTAAGGGAGGCATAGTGGCAGCTGCTTCTTAGGAGGCTTCAGGAGGCTTATGATCATAATGGAAGGTGAAGTAGAAGCAGGCTACATCACATAGTAAAAGCGGAAGCAAGGAGGCAGGGGTGCCATACATTTTTAAATTAGACCTTGTGTGAACTCAGAATAACTCACTTATGACAAAGGGGATGGCCCAAGCCGTTCATGAGGCATCTGCCCCCATAATCCAAAATCTCCCACCAGGTCCCACCTTCAACATTGGGAGCAACATTTCAACATGAGATCTGGGCAGGGACAAATATTCAAACCATATTAAATTAATAGCTAAAGAAAGGTCCTTCTGGAGTCAGAATAAACCTCAAATTTGGCCTCATAAATAATTCCTGCAAATGAACCCACACTTTATTAAATCCAACTGTGGAACAATGTGTCATTCAAGGCATTGTCAACACAATAAAGCAAACGGTGACAATTAGTGAAGCCTGACAATAGGGTGAGATTAAAACAGAGGCAGCTAGGTTAACAGAGTTATAATGGAAAGAGACAATTAAAGAGAACCTTGCTAAACTACTGTCCTCCCAGTATAGCTGCATGCATACCTAAGGGTTTGCACTCTGGGGAATGACATCAAATAATTCATACTGTCAGAAAAATAGATTATAGAATTGACTAAAGTAGTCAAGTTAAAGCAATACACAAGGCCAATGATAACAAGTCAAAGGGCGGGGGCAGGATCAGTTTTCAGAGTGGCTGAAATATATTATCTAAAATATATAATTTTTCAATGATATTGATAACACATGCAAAGAAGCAGAAAAGTGATCTATACACAAGGTAAAAAGAGAATAATAAAAAAGTTTTCTGAAATAATACAGATGTTATGTTTGCAGGCAGATGATTCAAAGTAACTGTTTTAATATTTTATGCTTGAGAACCACAAGAACATACGCTTACTGAAGTAAAGGCATATATAATGACGATGTCTCATTAAAACAGAAAATTAGTCAAGAGACTGAAATTATTAAAAAAGAATCATTTGGAAATTCTGAAATTAAAATATAGAATAATTGAAACAAAAAATTTACTAGTGGGGCTTAAGACTAGATTTGAAATAGCAATGGGAAAATCAGTGAGATTGAAGAAAGATAGAGGTTGTATAATCCAAAGAGCAGAGAGAAAAATGAATCACAAAATAGTACAGATTCAGAGATTGTGGGACACTACTAAGTGTACCAACATACATGTCATGGGAGGAGAGAGAAAGAAATGAATAGAAAAATAACCAAAAAAGAATGATTGAATGGTGGAAATATCCTCAAATATACTGAAAAACAATTATCTGCACATCTGAAAACCTCAAGAAACTCCAATTAGGATAAAAACAAAGAGATACACACACAGGCACCCTATAGTAAAACTAATAAAACCAAAAATAAAGAGAAAACCTAAAAGTGTAAAAGAAAACTACTTGTCATGTACAATGAAAACACAATATGATTAATAACTTACTCCCTGGATTCAATTTTTTGACTTAATTTCTTTTTTTATTGACTTTTTAAAATTTTTATTTATTTTTTATTTTTTAACTTCAGTAGGTTTTGGGGGAACCGATAGTACTTGTTTACATTAATAAGTTCTTTAGTAATGATTTCTGAGATTTTGGTGAACCCATCACTTGAGCAGTATACACTGTACCCAATGTTTATTCTTTTATCTGTAGCCACCCACCCCCACCAAGTCCCCAAAGCCCCACGTATCGTTCTTATGCCTTTGCATCCTCAGCTTAGCTTCCACATATGAGTAAGAACATAGGATGTTCATAGAAAATGAACAACGAGGTCAAAATCAGGACTAAACCGCTAACTATAGGGGAGCAATGTTTTTAAAAAAACAATAAAATTGAATATTTAATAACAGTTTAAAAATATTTCCTGATAACTAAAAGTATGGCATTAATATTGGATTTCTGAAAAAACAAAACAAAACATAGAAAAAACTGCATTAAGATCAACTAAAATGCAAAAAAATAATAATTATGTCCTTAATTAACTACTGGGTCACATGAATTTTATAATGAATCATTTTTCCTCATGAGTATATATTGATTATATAGAAATAGCCATCAACAAAAATAATTGCTAAATGTTATTAAAGTTAAATAGATGAGACAATTTTAAAAGTAATTATTAAATATAACTATGACTAAATAATTAAATATAAAACATAATTCAATATTGTATTGTATTTATGTCATACAATATTGAGTTTTTATGTTTTATAATAAGATAAAACAAGCTAAATTAGAATGTGCAGTATACACATTTCTCAAAAATAAAAACATTGATAATTGCAGAGTTTGACATCTAACAACAGTTTTAAGGAGAGTTTTAGGTTTATAGCATAATAAAGAGAAAGGTACAGAGATTTTTCATATATCCCCCGCCCCATACATGTATAGCCTTCCCCATTATTCACATCTTCCACAGTGTGGCACACTGGTTACAAGTGATAACCCTACATTTACACATTATAATATGACAAAGTTCATAGTCAACATTAGGGTTCACTCAGTGTCCTCCATTCTATGGATTTGGACAAATGTATACTGATATGTTGAACCATTATAGTATTATGCAGAGGAAAAATAACCTGCAAAATAAATCACGATTTTTCCCCCAGAGAAACAGAAGGAGGAAAAAAATGAACAACCAACAAGAGATAGTGTTTCTACAGAAAGAAAAAAAGTAAATGAAAGAGGGAGTTATAAGAATCTGGGTTTCAAGATGAAGCAATGTCACATGTTCTAGGTGTCAAACAGTGAAATGAATAAAATTATTTTGGATTTAGTAACTAGAAAATTCATTAATAAAGTTGAAAAGAGCTATTTTGGAAGTTAGAATATGGGGTGCTGAAATTGAGATATGACATATAAAGGAGGGGAAACCACTGATTAATTCAATGTACAAGGGATAAGATAGAGTTAATGGGTTACTTGAGAGGTGTAAATTTTTAATGTTGAGTGTTTGAATGCTGGATGCAATGTACATAAGGAGAGGATGAAGGCAAAAGAAAAATGGATAACATGTGAAAAGATATCTGAGAGTTTTAGTGAAAAATTTAATCAGGCAGAGATTAAAGTGTTATTGTTGATCAGGAGATGAAAATCCATCAATATACAAAGAATATGACATTTCTTAGTTTGGTTCTAATATTGCTTCTTTATGTAGAATATTTGTTATTTTTGTTCTAACATGAATTTCCTCTTTTTCAAAATTCAGTAAACTGTGAAAAAGATGTAGGATTTAGATTCATTCCAACAATGGTCAATTACAGAGGCTGTGAGGGAATAATGAGACTTAATTAAGCATAAGCAAAGCTACACATTTATATAAATATGAAAATAACCAAAAGTGTGTTTAACATCAAAACATTTGGATAATGTATCATTCCCAAGCCGCTCTTTAAAAAACGAATTAGAAATAAAAGTAACACCACTCAAAGAATAAATCCATCCAGTCAGATTCTAATTGATACCTTCATGGTAATAAGGATTACCTTATTTATTTAGTTTTAATTTAGAACTGAGGCTAAATTCAATTATACTAAACAGCATAAATAATATAAAACTAAAAATACATTGGAATGCTATTATTCTTTATTACAAAAATGAGAAGAAAAGCAAAGTCTATGTTGTTCATAAAAAATAAAAAGTGAGTGACCATTAAAACTATAAATAAAAATTGAATATAGAGGAGTAAGTTAAAATCCTCTAAAAATCATATTTTCCTTTTTAACAATTCTTAAGTCGAAAATAAAATAAAAATTACATCAAAATACATAAAACAATAAGGAGAAAACAACTACATGGACCATGAATGCAATTAAGCTAAACCACTCAATGTAAAACCCAAAGCTTTAAAGGTTCACATTACAAAATACTAAATTATGATGAAACAATTAAGAAATAAGAGTATCTGTCAACATATTTTACAATGTTGATGGCTCAAAAAACAAATAGATTATACAACTGTATTAATGGAATAATTGGAGGGTTTAAGTACCATCTTGTTGCTGTTTGTTAACAAGAATTATCAGCAATTTCTCAGACTTGATTATAAATTTTGCCTTTCCCCCACCACTTTTTCTGTTTTCTAATGAGCCTTTCTGAATTTTCTAATTCATTTTTGTTGCACTGAAATACATCTAAATAGTCTTTCAGAGGATACTACTAAGTAATAAACTGAGTCTGGAAATATGAAAATATTTTAATTAGATCTCATTGAATTATGTAATACAAAATTATGGGGTAAACTTAATTTTCCAAAATCTTTTATTGGTATTACACTGTTATCATCAGTAATTACATCGACATCTTAAAACATGGCTGACATACTTCTTTTCTTTATAGAAAATGTTTTTATTTTTAAATTTTAATTTTGGCACTAAAATTTTGCTAAGATGTGGCATGATGTAAGTAGCTAGACGTTCTGCCCAGAGTTTCTTTGGCCTTTTAATCCACTAAATTTACTTGCCTTAATTCAGCATTAAGATATGTTCTGTTAGTGTTTATATCCACCCTTTCTCTCATTTTTCTCTCATCGTCATGCCTATTTGATTGATAATAAGATTTTTGGAGATGTATCCTACATTTTTTCTAACTTTTCTCAATTATTTTCTTTATATTTATAATATTGGACTGATTTCAAGGCAGCTTCTGATGTCTCAATTTTCTAGATTGCAGATTTTCTCTTCAGTATTGTCTACTCATATATTCAAACTTTTTATTGTTTTTCTCTCTCCCCCTTCCTGATTTTTAACTTCGAAAATATCTTAACAATTTTCTCATAGGTATAATACATTTTCCATCTTTAAGAAATGCTGAATGAGGAACTCTCTTGAAAGAAAAGCATTCTATAGAAAAAGATAGACATTAATGGCTAAGAGTTAAAATATTATTAATAATTTGGTCTTGGAATGTGAAAAATGTTCAGCTATAACATGACCAATTAAGTATACTTAAAACTTTATTACATATAAAACATAGTCTATTTTTACTTTATAATTTATAACTAAGAGTCTAACTGTATTTTTTTCAAAAGTAGAATATAAAATTTTAAAGTAAAGAAATGTTTGTGTCATGATTTAAAAATCAGAATGTCTTTGTTTTTAGTGGCATATAAAATAGTGATGAATCATAGATGCAACAAAATACTATATTCAAATAAAATGCCATGGTAAAGGATAGCCAGATAGTTAAAATATGATGTAATGTTTTAAAATTTGCAATTAAAACATGGTTAATTTACGTAAGTAAAAATTGCTTGGTTCACATGTAACACTGCTGTTGCTATGTCTGATCATACAGGATCCTATAGGCTTTTGTTGTGCTCACATCATGTCAAAAGAGGCAAGTTCCTGCCAGTGAATTTCAAAGAGTTAGTTTTAATTTTTACATAACCTGCTAAGTGAAATTATTAATCTCTTTATATTACTCAGAGGTCTCTGTTAATATGCCACCATCACAAATAGGCAAATTCGAACACAAAATATCTATTTTGTGTAGAAGTGATACTTTGAATTTAGGTAGTGGGAGGCTGAAATTTTGAAATCCTTTATTTTGCTTCTAATCCAAAAGTCCATTCAAGCTTGGGCAGATAAAACATACATTTCAATTACATTTTAAGAGAACTCTATTCACCCTGCAAACAGCTAAACATTTAATTCTAAAGTTTAATTTTTTATTTTTTCTAGTTTAGTCAATTAGTATTCTGGCCCATAGTCCACAGAACATGAAACAATCTCCAGGCTATCTTTTCTTCCTTGGTCAAATAAGAGTCTCACTGCAATTATCAATGTTGGGGTGGGGAAAACGACGATGAAAATGAGGTAAATAATCTAAGTTACAGACAGGTATTTGCACCACATGTGGTAAAGTACCAGTTTTGATGGAAACAAGAATCTTAAAAAGAGCTTCCTTTCCAACTATTTTTAGGTTGTTATCTAGGAAACCCTCACAAGTTTCAAATTTCATTCAAGTGCCTGAATCTGACACTAGAAATTAAATGATACAAAATCAACGTGCAACAATCATAAGCATTCCTGTACACCAATAACAGACTTAGAACCAAATCAAGAACCAACTGCCATTCACAATTGCCACAAAGAGAATAAAATACCTAGGAAAACAACTAACAAACTATGGAAAGGACCTCTTTAAGGAGAACTACAAACCACTGCTCAATGAAATAAGAGATGACACAAACAGATGGAGAAACATTCCATGTTCACGGTTAGGAAGAATCAATATCGTGAAAATGGCCATACTGCCCAAAGTAATTTATAGATTCAATGCTATCCCCATCAAGCTACCAACGACCTTCTTCACCGAACTGGAAACAACCACCTTAAACTTCATATGGAACCAAAAGAGAGACCGCATAGCCAAGTTAATTCTAAGCAAAAAGAACAAAGCTGGAGGCATCACACTACCTGACTTCAAACTATACTATAAGGCTACAGTAATCAAAACAGCATGGTACTGGTACCAAAACAGATATATAGACCAATGGAACAGAACAGAGGCCTTGGAGGCAAAGCCACACATCTACAACCATCTGATCTTTAACAAACCTCACAAAAACAAGCAATAGGGAAAGGATTCCTTGTTTAATAAATGGTGTTGGGAAAACTGGCTAGCCATGTGCAGAAAGCATAAACTAGACCCCTTCCTGACACCTTACACTAAAATTAACTCCAGATGGATTAAAGACTTAAACATAAGACCTAACACCATAAAAACCCTAGAAAAAACCTAGGCAAAACCTTCCAGGACATAGGCATAGGCAAGGACTTCATGACTAAAACACCAAAGCATCGGTAACAAAAGCCAAAATAGACAAATGGGACCTAATTAAACTTCAGAGCTTCTGCACTGCAAAAGAAACAATCATTAGAGTGAATCGGAAACCAACAGAATTGGAAAATGTTTTTGCAATCTACCCATCTGACAAAGGGCTAATATACAGAATCTACAAAGAACTAAAACAGATTTACAAGAAAAAAACAGGCCCATTCAAAAGTGGGAGAAGGATATGAACAGACGCATTTCAAAAGAAGACATATATGAGGCCAACAAACATATGAAAAAATGCTCATCATCACTGGTCATTAGAGAAATGCAAATCAAAACTACATTGAGATACCATCTCACACCAGTTAGAATGGCGATCATTAAAATATCTGGAGACAACAGATGCTGGAGAGTATGTGGAGAAATAGGAACACTTTTACACTGTTGGTGGGAGTGTAAATTAGTTCAACCATCGTGAAAGACAGTGTGGAGATTCCTCAAGGACCTAGAAATATAAATTCCATTTGACCCAGCAACCTCATTACTGGGTATATATCCAAAGGATTATAAATCATTCTATTATAAGGACACATGCATGAATGTTCATTGAAGCACTGTTTACAATAGCAAAGACTTGGAACCAACCCAAATGTTCATCGATGATAGACTAAACAGGGAAAATGTGGCACATATACCCCATGGAATACTATGCAGCCATTAAAAACAATGAGTTTGTGTTATTTGTAGGGACATGGATGAACCTGGAAACCATCATTCTCAGCAAACTGACACAAGAACAGAAAATCAAACACCACATGTTCTCACTCATAGGCAGGTGGTGAACAATGAGAACACATGGACACAGGGAGGGGAGCATCACACATTGGGGTCTGTGGTGGTGGGAACTAGGGGAGAAGCAGTGGGGGGTGGGGAGTTGCGGAGGCATAAAATGGGGAGAAATGTCAGATACAGGTGATGGGGAGAAAGATAGAAAACCACATTGCCATATATGTACCTATGGAACAATCTTGCATGTTCTTCACATGTACCCCCAAACCTAAAATGCAAGAATATATATATATATATAAAAGAAATTAAATGACAGCAAAGGTTTGACCCTGCTGTCAATTTTAGGACTATTTAACTATATTATCGTTATTGAATATGCCTATAGGTGAGATATAATCATTCAACAATGGAGCCTGTTGGTCCATAAACATCTAATTATGCTAAACTGCTGTATTATGTTGGATAAATCTCTTTTTTTTAACACCTCAATTAATAAAAGAAAGGTATTAAATCTTAGAGGCAATCTTAGATGTCCTTCAAAGGAGCTTCCTATGATTTAAAGTATCTTTTTCAAAGATCTAATTTGTCTTCAAGGAATCATGCCATAGGTAAAAATTTTCTGAGATCATTGCCTCAAGTAAAGAACAATCACTACCTTGCTAACATCTTACATAGGAGGTGGTTTGGAATAAATGTTTCCTCATGCATACCTCAATAGGATGCTGGTGATTTCTTCCATTCTCTCAAGCTGCATTATGCCTAAATCTCTGAGAGCATTACCTACAAGTCAATGACAAGGCCTTGTTCCTATTCTCATCAAACTTATTTCAGACAAAATAATCCTAGAATGATACAGATGTTTGTAATTCCCATTAGCTTCTTTTATGCTTCAGAGGCTGCACCCTCCCTGAGTCTACTGTACTAGAATCCAATTTATCTCATACCTGCTCTGTTCTCAATACTAGCTTAGTATTGAACCAGATTTGATGAATAATTTCTTCAATATGATCTCATCCTTTTGGCTTCTTACCATCAGATGATATTTATTTTCTGTCTTTGATTCATCTGCCACTCCATCTATTTTTCTTTCTCTAAATATTTTACTTGTGTGCTCCCAAATACTGGTGGTTTTGTTCGGCAGGAGTTACATTGATAATTTACACATGAATTCAGAGTTATGACAGTCATTGAGAGGTCAAAGTGTCCTTGCTGAGGACATTGCTAGGGGAATAGGATGATAAAAGACGAATCTAGGCTTTGCTCATTTTGTTGAGTGTATTATCACATGTAAGAAAACTTGACTGTATAGTAAATGAAGCAATAATACACACAACAGAAGACAATAACACATCATCTATAAAATATAATTTTGTCTGAGATGATTGCCTTTAGAGAGGTGATGTCAAATAGCAAGAACAATTAAGGATGCCGAAAGAATATTAGCAAACACAGGATAGCTTCAATCCTGAACAAGTAGGTTTACCAGCTTATCATTTTTATTCTCATTTATAAGTTGAGTTTGGTATGTATGACATTGTAAAAAATTAAACTTGTTAATTGTGAATAATTCAATAGATGTTGCTTTTAAATATTACAGATAGTTCTTGTGTTTCTTTTTACAGATTTCCCCAATGACATCTTATGTAATAAAAGTATAATTATCAAAACAAGGAAATTAACATTTTGTTGGTGCAATACTATTAATTTAATACTATTAACTAAACTGCATTATTCAAGTTTCTCCAGTATTTTTTTTATCTCTTCCTCCCTTCCCTCCCTCCCTTCCTTCTTCCTTCCTTCCTTCTTTCTTCTATTTCCTTCTTTTCTTCTGTATAGTTTTATGGAATTTCACCATATGTATAAAGTCACATGACCACTAGCACAAAGGGGATAAAACAGCTTAATCATCTAAAGGAAACTCCCTTAATCTACTCCCTTTATGATCACACCCTTCCTTAAATCCCATCCCTGGCAACCACACCTCTGATGTCCATCATTAAAATTTTGTCATTTTCAGAAAACATTCTGAAAATGGCAAAATTACATAAATGGAATTATGCAGTTTATACACTTTTGAAATAGGCTTTGTATTTCTCTATGATAAATAGACAAGATTGCTCAGTTGTGTCATAAGTGTACATTTAACTCTATAAAAAAAAAAAAGCAACAACTATGAGCTATTTCGAGTTACTGTTATCTTTCACATTTCCAGCAACAAGGAATGAGTTTCCAATGTCTTGCAACCTCATCATCACTTGAGTTTGTTAGTAGCCTTAAGTTTAGCCATTAAATAGATGTGTAGTGATATTTTATCATGCTTTTAACTTAAATTTCCCTAATGTCTAATAATGTTGAACATGTTTTCCTGTGTTTATTTGCCATCCACATATTATCTTTAGAAAATTCATTTTTATAGTAAATTTATATCCCCAAATGTTTCTAAGTACAGTATCATGTAGTGAATAAGATATTTATTAATTCAGTGCATAGATATATAAACACAACACTTATCAGGCATATATTTTCATAATAAATAAATATATTTATATTTATAATATAATATACCACTGGAATGGAAGATTTGCCTCTGGCTAGAGCTGATCTAAAAGCTCCCCCTGTAGACTCTGGCTGAGTTATGCCCTGGGTTGCTTTCTGCTGTGACAGGGCAGCACTGAGTCCGAATGTCAAATCCCACAATTAATGTGTGCTGCCTCCCTGAATGCACAGATTGTCTCTCTATGCCATGCAGCCACTGCTGGGGGATGAAGGAGGGCTGGTGTAGGTGATTCAAGGTTGTCTTTCCTACCCTTTTAGGTGCTTCTTTCTTTAAGATAATGGTAAATTATTTATTTAAGATACTGTGATTGCTCTCCTGATTTTTTATTCTAATGGAGGTGCTTTTTTTTGTGTGGATAGTCCTTCAATTTGGTGTTCCTGTAGGGTGGACAATTGTTGGAGCCTTCTTGTCATACATCTTGTTCCAATTTCCTCAGTTATTATATATTACTGGCCTTCCTCAACTTCTAAGGTATAAAATAGCATGTAATTTATTATATTGTAATTTATTACAATATAATACAGGTAAATTATATTTTAATACATGTAATTTATTATATTGAAAAATAGCAAACATTAATAAAATAAACTTAGATTTTAAAAAAGGAAAAATGTCTCTATGGATAGGCAAGCTGGACAAATTAATGAAAATAAGATTGGTGAAGAACAGCCTTCATGAATAGAGAAAAATGAACGGGTCAAAGGAAAGAAAGCAAGTTTATCAGCCATTACAGTCCCTGAAGAAAGAGAAGGAAGAACACATCACCTTCATCTGGAGATAGGCAAAAAGTCACATGAGGGGGTGACATTTGAATTTGGAATGGAAAGAATGACTGCCATTTGTTTTTAGGTAGAAAATATATAGTAGGTAGCATAATGCCTTCTAAAATATGTCCATATCCTGACTTGTAAATATGCTACTTAAAATGAAAAAGGGACTTGGCAAATGGCATTATATTAAATGTCCAAAATGGATATTACCCCACCACATGGGCTTGATGTAAACAAGAACCCCAGAGAGAAGTGGGATGATGAGCCCCAGAGAAAAAGATGTGACAAAAGAGGCAGAGGGTGAGTTGTTGCAGGGCCACAAGCCAAGTAATGCACACATCTTCTAGAAACTGGACGAGGCAAGAAATTAATTCTCCCCTAGAACCCTCAGAGGAAATGATGTCCTGCAGAACCATTTCAGACTTCTTCAGCATTGTAAAATAATAATTGGTGTTGTTTTAAAGCTGGGAAGTTTGGGATACAGGTATTGATTGACTTATGACCTATGCAACTTACAACCATTCGACTTTATGACCACAATCCCTAGCCACGACTGCTCCGCGTCTGGCAGTGCAAACGTTGCCCAGCTGGGCATACGACAGTGCGGACCAGCTTCCAGCAGCACTACCATCTCCGCGTGCACCATTTCAACTGTTATCCCAGACTCGGTACAGCAATTTGTGTTTTGCCTCTTGGATATTTTTCATCAAACCCCTCCCAATAAACTTCTTATACATTTCGAAGCAATGGACCCAAACATCGAATGATTTGCAAGGATTGAACAGATGGCGCATGATGTGTTTCATCTGTATCATGAAATTTATGAAGAAAAAAGGAAACATACAATTCAGACAAAGCTCACTGTGTTTATGAAAAAGCCAACTCCGGTAACCCCAACTGCTGCCTCAGATGACGACATCAACGATCCGCAGCCAAGCACCAGCGGCCAATAAAATGTTTTGTACATGTTTATATATTTTGATATGTTTTGCAATTGGGAAAATGTTTCCTATGGTATTTTTTACACCTGTATTTTGTATTTTTGTATGCACCTGTATTTTGTAATTTTGTATTTTTTGCAAATATTAAACCAGTTGTACAGGTAATGCAGTGTTTTACTTAAACCTGACAAATGTAAAAATAAGAAACAAAATGGTGTAGAGATGATACAAATGGCATAAAATGAACAAAGAAAATTATGATATATAACAATAATGAAAGAAAATTATGATAAAATATGACAAAAATTTTTATAACATCATTTCACATTACCGTACATATAGCCTACTCAACTTATGACCAAATCATGTTACGACTGGTCTGTCAGAACAAATTGTGGTTGTAAGTCAAGCACTAGCTGTACTTTGTTACAGATAGGAAACTAACACAAATATAGAAAGACATCCTAAGAATCTGAAAAATGCAAAACTTGATGTACAGCCTATTCAGAGAATGGGAGAAAGTTTCAAGTGTTTTGACTCTATGGTATTGTAGAAGAAGGTCTGGAGAAGAGATTTGTGTAAATTGAAACAGGTAACATTACTTAAAGCCAGACAAAGGATCTAATGTGAATTTTTACAGCAGATTTCTATCATAGAAAATAATTCTAGCAGTAATGAGCTGCAAACACTGGAGTTATAAGACTAAGAAGATTTTTATATTCTATATAATTTTACTGTAATCTGGTCATATAAACCCTTCATAAATGCTTACATTAGATGAACAGAAGATAGGTTTAGTTAACACTAATATTCTCTGCTATGCTTTTTTCTTTGCTCATAATGATTCCTCATTTCTCCTTCTTTTATACAAAAATGAACATAGGAAATCATTATAATAGGAGTAGAATTGTACTGTAATTTCTCCTAGGAAGCTTACCACATGGTACCTGTCTGTTTGTTATTTAATTTAACTTGATCTGTTAAATATCAGACTTGTAAGAGCTCATGTGTCATACTCATTAAAGTTTCATATTCTTTTAAGAATCTAATCCCAAAGAGACATGCATCCAACCTCTTGATAAAAAATATTTTATACCCTACGACTAAGAATAAAAACTCAATACATGCTCAAGAAATAAAAGGCATTTTAAAATAGTATTGCAGATATTTTTTCCTCAATCTTTCTTTTAGTAATTCACCTGGGAAAATGTAGCTAACGATAGATGCATGCAATTAGGTATTTAATTTGCCTGCTTATAAGAATAACAATTTCTCCAATGTAATTTACAAAAGTAAATAACACTGATGTTTGCCAACATTAATAAACAAAGAAATACAAATAAACACAATTTGATGACTAAAAGTATATCATTTTAAAAATATCACAATGAAATTAGCATATTTACTTCCAGAAGGACTTATAAACTGCACAATTCTGTTAAATAAAATGACCTTGACTACCAAGAGTCATAAGACTTTTGTTTGCTTTATTAATATTGTGGTAGCCTAACTTGTGCTAGCCTAACTGACTCCATCTTAGCTGTAAGGCTGACAAGCTCCATCTTAGCTTCTCCTTCCCTGCCACGGCCCCCTCAGGTGCATTACTGGGTCACGCTGTACTCAGAGCCTTGAAACACTGAGGTTTGGGTCATGCTGTTCTCAGTACCTGTAACCCATGTAACCACATCCTGCTTGGCAAGCCCACCTGCTACTGCGAGAAAAAAAAAAAAAAAAAAAAAAAAAAAAACCCTTGGTGATTGATTGTATGGAAAACCCACCCTGCTACCCCCCTCGATGATTGTATGGAAATACCCTTGTTAACCAGCAACTATGGGAACCTCCTGCCTCCTGGTTACCAGTTTCCTCCTACTAACTTGCTTGCTCTGCTTCTGTAAAATTCTCCTTTGTCACCCCCTTCTCTAAGTAAGATACAAAAAGGAATCAAGCCCCTTCTTCGGGGCCTAGAGACTTTGAGCTTGAGCTGCCTCTTGGTTGCCCAGCAATAAAGGACTCCTGAGTCAATCTCAGAGTGTGGCCCTTTCCTTACAACTCACTCGGTTACAACAATATAAAAATTAATGTATGATTGTAATATTAATAATTCAAAATAATTATTCCTTTTTGACATTTTCAAAAATGGTTCAACAACAACAAAAGTAAATTATCACAAAGATATTGCTCAATAGTGTGTATTAGTAAAATTTGAAAATTCAAAATAATCTAATTATCTAACACAAGAAGGTTAAATCATAACACACCAATAACTATGAATTATTACACATGTAATTAAAATAATAATTATGATGAACAGTTAAAAAATAGAAGTGTCCTAGTATAGTGAAATGAAAATGACATAATATTTTGATTTCTATGACAAGAAACCTAGTTATATGTGTAGATTTTAGGATGTCAAAATGAAATGCATTAAAGGTGGTATAATTGTTTTTTCTTTTCTGTTACAGATTCAGTGAGGACATATTTTTTAAACTAATGAAATTCCATTTAAATAGAAAGTTTTTCACTGTGAAGTTGAGATTTATCTTGAAAATTCTGGTTTGTAAAACTAAATATTACTCATTTAAATATACAGAAAATTGAAATAAACTTCTATCTTTCATAATCTAAATAGATTTTAGACTTAGCTTTAAATTTAGAAATAATCCAAAATATTGAAATAACATCCTGAAATGCTTTTTCTGTAAAACACACAACTATTCCTGCTTTTAGGCATATCATTAACCTTGTCTTATAACCTGTTTTCCTGAAATCCAGGAAAGATATCTTGGTACCCCCACAGTAGGTGACATGGTTTCAGGAAACTCAAAAAGATAGGGTCTCACTGTCACCCAGGCTGGAGTGAAATGGTGTGATCACTGTGTCCTTGACCTCCCATGCTCAAGCAATCCTCCCACCTCAGTCTCTTGAGTAGTTGAGACTAGAAGCAGGCACCACCACACCCAGCTGTTTTTTATATATATTTTTTAGAGATGGAATCCCACTAAGTTGCCCAGGCTGGTCTCCACCTCCTGGCCACAAATAATCCTCCTGCTTCAGCCTCCCAAAGGGCTTTAATTATAGGCATGAGCCACCATGCCTGGCCTTGAATATAACGTTTTACTTTTATTACGATGTGTGTGATTAAATGTTTGCAAAGATTCTTTATCATATTAGGACATTTTTCCCACATTCCAATTTCACTTAATTTTTTTTTAATATTGGATGAATTTAATCAAAATTTCAGTCCTTAACTATGTGTTTATAACATAACTGATTAATTTGTATTAATAAGTCACCTGGAATAAGAAATACTTTATATCAGCTAAACCTCAAAGAGAGTGAATCGTATTATTTAAACTCTGTTACCTTTAATTTGCTGTTATTTTACTCAATTTTATAATTAAATTCATAACTAAAATGTATTTATACAGTATATGTATTATATTTGTTAACCTGTGCCATTAACCTAATATGTTCATAGCCTACAGAAAAATATCAATCCATCTTACAGTTATCATTTTAGTTTGGTTTAATTATTCTGTACCTATTAGTTATTTGCCTATTTTATTTAGCTATTCATAGCACTTTTAATTTCAACAGTTAAAACTCCATTAATTTTACTGTTTAGGTGAATTAATTGCATTCTCCTACTTTTATGTTTCATACTTTAATGATTTTTTGAATCTTTTATTATTTTTATTAAAAGAAATCCATTATTATTAGTATTATCATTGATGACTGTGAGAATCTGCAGAAGAAACAATATGGAACTACATCCTCACATTCTTGAGAAAAGCTTGCAGTGTAAGATGCTGTTGTTTGTGATGCCTGAGGAAGGGAGGCTGGTGAAATTGGAGTCAAACTCAGTGAATTGGAAATAGTTTTAACTCTCCAATGGAGCTCACAGTGAAGTCTTCAAGACCCATGATTTCTCAATGATACCAACCAGTTCAATAAGCAAAGAGAGAGTATGTTTATTTGTACTTGTTGCACAATGAAAGAATCACTGATTCCAGCAGCAGAAAAGAGTTGGTAGTGCTGAGCTGCTGAAGGTTCACGACTGCTTAGGCTTGAGAATGGAGGCCCCACTAAGTACTCTTCAGAAGAGATGTCCCAACTTGTCAAAGGAATTATGGTAAACTCCTTATTTCTGTTGCATATTCTTCCCTCTGCTAATACCAATATGCTCAATATACTGACTTTCTTGTCTGTTAAGTGATCTCACATATTTTAAAACCAAGTTCAGGTAAACTCACAAGTGGGTTAAGGGGCCAGAATAGTTTCAAAAAATACAAATACTCCATGATCTCACTTATAGGTAAATTTTAAAATGTTGACCTTATAAAAGTAGAGAGCAGGATAATGGTTATCAGAGGCTGGGGGGTAGTGGTATGTGGGGGAATGGTGATCAAAGGTACAAAGTTTCAGTTAGGGAAGAGAAACATGAGATTTTTTCTTCTGAAGATGGGATCTCACTCTGTTGCCCAGGCTGTAGTGCAGGGGTGTGATCTCATCTCACTGCAACTTCTCCCTCCCAGGTTCAAGCAATTCTCCTGCCTCAGCCTCTCGAGTAGCTGGGACCACAGGAGTGCATCGCCATGCTGGGCTAATTTTTTGTATTTTAGTAGAAATGGGGTGTCACCGTCTTGCACAGGCTAGTCTTAAACTCCTGAGCTCAGGCAATCTTCCAGCCTCAGCCTCCTAAAGTGCTGGGATTACAGGCGTGAGCCACCGCGCCTGGCCAGGAAGAAGATTTTGAGATTTTATTGCACAGAATGGTGACCATACTTAATAATAATATATTGTACATTTCAAAATTACTGAAAGTATATTTTAAATGTCCTCACTATGAAAAATAAATATAAGAGGTGATAGATGTGTTATTTAGCTTGATACAGTCATTAAATTATGAATATATATCAAAATATCAAGTACAATTATTATTCAAGTAAATTTTTAAAAACTTTAAAAGAAAAGACAAGAAGAAGAAGTTATCATTGCTGTGCTGATGAAACACAATGAAGACAAGATACATTTTGTTTCTGAAATTTAAAAATGAGAATTTCTTAATTTAAAAAATGTGACTCTGTAATTGAAGACAAAACTTGGAAAGGCAAATAAAGATAACATTTTACAGAAATAATAAAAAATGCAATGCTATACAAATAACTAATAATGTCGCATGAAACAAATAGAAAATGTTTCAAAATTTCAAACAGAACTAAAAGAAAGAAACAGAT
Organism: Sapajus apella; assembly: GCF_009761245.1. Classification (NCBI taxonomy): domain Eukaryota; kingdom Metazoa; phylum Chordata; class Mammalia; order Primates; family Cebidae; genus Sapajus; species Sapajus apella. The sequence goes on from NW_022436947.1 coordinate 21,470,316, forward strand.
GAGTGAGAGAATGTTAGGATAGGATAATAACAGCGAGAAATATCTAACTATTCATGATATATTTAACTGCTTGCTCAATCTTAGACTGTACAATTAAAAATTAGAGAAATGCTAACCTAAATTCAGCAAAAAGAAACTTACTAGCTAGACTTTAATATTTGTTTAAAAGTGTACTTGTTTTTAGCTTTAGGGCATATAGTCCAAACGCAGTGTTCAGGCTTTAATTGGGTTAATTCATTTGCCATTTCAGGGTGAACATATTATTTATTTGAATTTAGTTTGGTTCATCTGTTTCTGTTTGAATTCTATTTATTGTGTGTTTTCTATGATTATTGATTATTTTTGTTCGCTCACACTCTCTCATACGTGAAAGATTTACGTGGTTCCTATTATCAGAAGCATGCCATAATGTATATTCAGAGAATGACACAATGTTACCACCTTCATTCCTTCTACTATTTGCACTATGTTCCCATCTACCACCGCACAGGTAACCTATCCTATCCATCTCTGGCTTAGTAGTCCCATTTTTGATTTTAGAGGAGCCACCAGAATGTTTTCTTATCTCCTCCCCTTTTAAAATACAACGTAGAATATATTATAGTTTCTTACGCGGTTTTTCACCTAAATATACCCTGCTATATATTACAATATATAATTATAATGTAATCATGCCACATTAACCTAAAGACAATTTTCCCATTTTTATAGCTACATAGTACTCATTTGTGACTGTATACATTTCTGATTTAGTCAATTTTCTTTGTTTGGACATTTAGGTATTTTTACTATTTAAAAAATTACAATTATTCATACACACACATTTATATGTGTGTGTGTGTGTGTGTGTGTGTGTGTGTGTGTGTGTGTGTGTGTAATACATCCTATTTTCAGCTTAAATCTGTAATATCCTAACTTCTGGTTGAATTTGTGGAAGTGAAATTGGGTTAGTCATAAGAAACTATGTAGATTTGTTGGTTAAAACCAAATGTCCTTTAGGATTGCGCAAACTGGCATTTCTTCAGAAGTTCATGGGAGTGCATTTTGCATGTATCCTCACCACAGAATGCTGTAATATCTCCATCAGTCTCTCTGTCACTCTTTCTCATCTTTCTATCTAACTGTTCCTAAAATGACAAAAAAAGAAATGAAATCTCAGCTTAGTTTATACTTATAGTTCCTTTGCAATTAGTAAAGTTAAACAAATTTTCATATTTCTAAGGGCTTTTGACACATTTTGTGAGTTCTTGGTTTACATCTCTTTTTGTTTCTATCAAATTTTTGGTCTTTCCCTCTCAATTTGTATTAAGAAACCCTTTATTGTTAAAACAATGTTGCAAATATTTTCTCCCAGTTTTTCCGTTGTATTTTAATGCTCCTGTATAATGTTGTTGCTTGGCAAAGTTTGTCTTTTTTTTAACGTAGTCAAATGTTCCACTAATTTATTTCATTGCCTCTAAATTTTTATTCAGACTTAGAAGATTTTGACCTAAGTCAGGTTATATAGTAATTCATCTGCATTTTATCTTATCCTGGAATATTTTGATTTCTTTAGAAAATAAATCCTACATTTATTTTTAATTATTATTTTATATGATGTGAGAAGGGAAATGATTCTATCTTTTTCAAAGTGGCAAACTGATTTATCTATTTAACTCAGCCCCAGGCATTACAAAGTTCCTCAACATCTCAGTGTTTTAAGATTCTACCTTTAGATTCTAAAGTTTATTTTTAGTTGAATTTATTTCTATTACATAATTCCTTCTTTATCCTACTTCACTGTATATCTGCATTGCACCAATGCACAGTTTTAATTGTAAGGTTTTATATAGTATGTTTAACATTGGGTAAGGCCGATTTCTTCCCCTATATCACAGCTTTCTTTTTAGTATATCCTAGTTAGTTTTGTATATTTATTTTTTGTACATTTTGTATACTGTTATGTTTATCATATTTTATATATTTTATATGTTTATTTTTACATGTAATTTCAGAATCAACTTGTCTAATTATATAAAGGAATTTACTTACATATTGTAGAGATTGCAGTCAAATTATAAATTAACTTATGGGAAGCTAATGTGTATTCTATAAAATTGAAGCATCTTATACAAAAGTAAAATACTTCCCGTTTAAATAATTCTAATTTTATATTTTTCAAGTTTTTTTTAATTTTTTCATTTAGATTTTACACATTTTTTTCTTACATTTATCTCTTAGTATTTTATAGTTGTAGAATATTGATTTTATGTGTTATGTTATCTGTTATTGTTTGTATATGTATTGTATATGCTATTTTTTATGTTTGCTGTACTATTGAATTGTTTTATTTTAAATTTAGTTTTTATTACTGAATCTCTAGGGTTTTCTAGTCACAAAACCTTATCATCTGCAAATACAGTTTTCCTTTTTGTTTCTGATTCTTATGTCTCTAAATAAGTCATTTTGTCTAAGTAAATTAGCTAACCTCTACTAGTAGGTTGAACATTAGTAATAAGAGTACAATTCATTTTTTAAGATCTTATGGGAAATAAAACTATGCATTAAGTAAAATACTAATTTTAGGATTAAGATTATATAAAATTATCACATTATGTTAAGAAATTAAACACCAGTTACAAATTTTGTATTTTTTTCATCTCAGTAATAAATTATACATTTTGCAAAGGACTTTCCATCTCTATAGAGAAAAAAAATGGCTGATTTTTACTCTTAGATGTATGAATACAGTGTGCAGAAATAGTTAACATATAGCAGACCGATTTCTATCCTTTGAAGGCCTGATGAAAAGATTGGGCCTTGGCTGATGCTGAGAACTTAGATTTTGGAAGAATTTCTATCACTCTGATGGATAACAATGGCTAACTGTGCCTAAAATGTTTGTATAAACAATGTGGTTTATTCTAACCTTTTTCTTTCCTCCTAGGAGACTGCAATTCTGATAGGTGCTAGGCAGAAGGTACCTCATGACTAGACCCTAACAGAAACCCTAGGTACTAAATCCATAATGAGCTTCCCTGGTAACAACATTTCACATGTGCTGTCAAAATCTGTTGCTGAGGGAATTAAGTGCAGCCTATATGATTCCACTGGGAGAGGACTCTTAGAAGCTTTCACACCTGGTTTCCACTGGACATTACCACATGTGCCTTTTCCCTTTAATTATATGCTTTGCATCCTCTTACTGTAATATGTCATAGCCATGAATAAGACAAAATGCTGAGTCCTGTGAGTCCTCCTAGCAAATCATCAAACCAGATGATTCAAATGGTTTTTATATCAATGGATTTCCTAATATGGTGTCAACATCATATACTCAGAATGAATCACATTTGACCAAAATGTATCAGTTTCTTAATGATGTGTTGTATTCTGTTAGTTATATTTTTATAATTCAATCAATATTAATAACTGATATTGGTCCATAATTTTATTTTTTAACTGTATTAGGTTTAGGTATAAATGTCATACTTACTTTACAAAAATTATTAAATTTTCTTTAATTTTTTGAAATACTCTTCTTTATAAGCTGCAAAAATTTCAAAATCGTTGGGACCATCCAGGCTTTGAAATTTTGATACAATTCTTTGAAATCATCTGGGCTTAATGATTGATTTTGAGGAAGTGTGTTGATAAATTTTTCTTTTCCTAACAGAGAAATGAACTTATTTAAATTTTTTACGTATAGCAAGGTCAACTTGGGCAAATAATATTTTCCTAGGAAATTATAACTTTCAAATCTATAGCAGAGAGATTGTAGGATTTTTTTAAATGCAACATATGTCATGTCACTGCTTACATCCCCCATGTACTTTATTATACATATATCTCAGTTAGGGTAGCTACTAATGGTTCCTTTTGAAATTTTTTACCGAAAATGATTATTTAGTAATTATATATTGTGTTTTTCAATTTAGATAAATTGATAAAGCAAATATTGTTGATTTTTGCTTTGTCTTTTTTTAATTTTTCTTTTGTTCTTTTTTCTTTTCTCATCTTAACATGGAAATTTCATTCATTTATAATTTTTATTTTTATTAATAAAATGTTTACAGCTATAAACCTTTTTCTGGCTACATTCTTGAATGTATTACAGGTGCCCTGATATAGAATGCTTCAATTATCCACAATTTTTATTAAAAAATACTTTTAGAGTATATTTTACTTTTAACCCAATAGTTTAATTTAAAAAGAGAAAGAAAAATCATAGAAGTAGGCCAGTCACAGTGGCTCACACCAGTAATTCCAGCACTTGGGAAGGCTGAGGCAAGAGGATTACTTGAGACCAAGGGTTACAAACTGGCCTGGGCAACATAGTGAGACCCCGTTTCCACAAACCATTTTTGAATATTAGCCAGCTGATTTGGAAGAATGGCTTGAGCCCAAGAGGTCAAGGCTATAGTGAGTCATGACTGCCATTGCACTCCAGCCTAGAAGACAGAGTGAGACCCTGTCTTTAAAAAAATTATAGAAGAAATAATATCAAAGTTTATGTACAGTTAAAATACATTGCAAATACCAAATATTTTGCTTATTTTAAATTTCTAGACTAAGTACGTACAGCTGTAACAGTGTATATCCTTCACTTCTCACTAAAAGACTTATCAAAGAAGGACTTAAAATTTATGGGAAAACCATGCACTTTGTATTAAAAACTGAGTTTCCTGGCTTCCTTATTTCTATCTGATGGAGGCTAAAGAACTTCAGTAGCTCCCAGGCTATGCTGAAACAAATTAGGAAAAAAAAACAAAAAACAAAAAACATAAAACAGAAATATTCTGTGTATAACACATTCCCCAAAGATGAGACAAATTGGTCTTTCTAAAAATGATATGGTGCAATGGAGACATTTAAGAGCTTGTTAGCAATTCCTACAGGTCCCAAGGGGTTCTAACAGTTCAGAAACAGAACAGAACTTGGTTTAGTATATTTTCAAAGAATTCAAAAGTTTTTGCAAAGCTCACTCAGGAAATCTTCAGGGAAAAACAAACTTCACTACTTTTTTATTTTGTAGCTTTCTATATTCTCAAAATAACCTTCAAAACCATTTTATATTGGCTCCAACATCCGACAAATCTGGCAACATTGATAGAAGTCATGTCATTCTGACAGTTGGACCTGACTAAACTAAGTTAGTGGCCACAAGTGTCTGTCAATTTTAATTATAGAAAACAGATTTCCCAAAGTGGTAATCACTATGAGGGTTGTTTTGTTTTTGTTTTGTTTTGCCTGTTTTGGCACTCCTTTCTAACAAGTATTCTCTTAGTATTTTTGCTCTTCCCACTCTTTCTTTTTGCAACTTGCCTATGTGCAATCATCACTTGCCCATAGCAGTAACTCATTCATTAACCCTACTACATTCTTCTAATTTACTTCATTGCCCTTCTGCACTTCCTCAGTTCCTCACCAGGCTTCCTGGAAAAATAAATGTGGTAATTGTATGTTTGACATATCATTAATTCTCATAAGCCTTTAATGGTAACCTTTTAAACTTTAATAATGGAAAATTATAGAAGTCAAATAAAATGTGAATGGTGAGATACACTTTCAAATTTATTTTTAAAAGTATGTGAATAAGATTACTGTGAATTTTTTTAACTGTTTTGTCTCTTTGAGAAGAAGTAACAAAAATGAGATTAGAAATATATCAAATGGACATAGGGCAAAGGCATACAAAAGCAGTTAATGTAGTGGAAGAAAGTAATATATCTCTTTTATTTAAGCTTTCCATTCTCCACTTTTACCTTTATTATGAGGAAGTTGACCTTGCGTAGAAAAGGTAAGGGGTAAGAGAACATGAATAAAAGACTATAGAAAATACCAACTGTGCATTTAGTGTCTGTCATTATGTCGACATCAAGTTTTCAAAAATCCTTAAAGTGTAATCATAAATTTTAATATGGAAAGATTCTTGGAATATTAGTTTTTTCAAGTAAGTGCATTTGAAATAGGTATTACACTTAATAGTAAGAAAGAGTAACACATACCAGTAGCTTTTCATGCTTTTTTTTTTTTTTTTTGGCAAAATGTAATTAAGCTCATGGAACTGTAGTGAGGATAAAACGAGTTCAATTATTTAAGGTACTTGGTCCAGTGTTTGGCACAGGGTAAGTGCTAGAAATCTTATATAAACAAATAAACAAAATACATTCTGGAAAGTATGTTAAAACTTTATCTTCTTGGAGATAAATTGCCTTGTCTCCCATATGGCAGTGATATTATCAGATACTGAGTCTCTGAATAGGTAAACTTTAGTTCTAAAAGTCCTTTCTTGTGTTCCTATAATGCTTCAAAGCAAAATATTTGCATTTATTTCTATACTTTGGAAATCTGGGAAAGGAACTACATGTTAAACACAAATCTGTCCTCTGTTTGCTTTAGTTGCCAACATGTGAGTAAGAATTTAACTCTCTTTTAGGATACAAAATAATTTATACAGTCTTACAAAAGTAGGACATTCCGTCTTTTGCAAAAGCATGAATAAACGTGGAAGACATTATGCTAAGTAAAATAATTCAGGAACTGGACAACAAATATTGTATGATTTTAGCAATATGTGAAATATTAAAAAGTGAAACTCACAAAAGTTGTGAACAAAATGCTGGTTACCAGAGGGTGGTGGAAAGGTGAGAAAAAGGGGAGATGCTGGTCATTCTATTGGACAGGAGGAATAAGATTTAGTGATCCATTGTACAGCATGGTTATCACAGTTAATAATACTTTCATAATTCAAAATTGCTAAAAGTAAATATTCTCACCACAAATAAATTATAAGTAAGTGAGGTGATGGGTTAATTAGCTTGATTTAATTAGTTTACAATGTATAAATATATTGTATCTCAAAAACATAATTACTGTTAATGAAAAATACAAAGCAACAGAATTTAATTATTCTTTATTTGTTAAAAACACTTATAATTTTCTGTCTTTATCTTGGGTCCTCACTTTTGTAACTGCCTTACACGTGGTAGTGCCATTGAGGGATTAGGAGGTGTTATAGTATAAAAAACATATTACCTTACAATACACAACATAGCATATGGCGGAATATTAAAAGTCAGAGAGATGTGCTCCTGTTTATTTGGAAGAAAGCAAAGAATCATGTTGTGAACTTTTTTGGGGGACATGTGACCAGGAACTGAGCATTGCCTCTAGAAGTTGAATGTGATCTCTATTCAGAAGTTAGTAGGAATAAGGATGCCTTAGTCATACAACTTTAGGGAAATAAATCTTGCCAATAGTTAATATGTTTTGATAGTACCCTGAGGCACCAATGTGAATTGGGACCCCAGATGACATATTTATTTTTATCTGGTGGTCCTGAGCACTAATTACCTTTACTATAACTCCTGCCCTGTGGAAACTGTGAAATAAATTTGAGTTATTTTAAGCCACTAGACTTGTGGTAATTTGTTATTCAGAAAGAAGAAACTAACAAAATCACTATTCTGTGATGATGTGGTAACTAAAAACCAGTTAGTTGCTTTTTCCTTTGCCAATGATTTTTACTGTTAGTTATTATCAAAACATTATCTTTTATAGATTTATCACACTTTAACACAGAATTAAGGGGCTATTGAAGGAATAACAGAAAATTAATCATTTTATTTTAATTGTGCATTGCAATGTAATTCTGACATAACATTGTTGCTGTATATGCAGATATTGATCATCTAAATTCAAACTGTATATTGGCAAGTTAATTATATAAAATATGTATATGTTATTTGACAGAGACTAACTGTTCCTACTATGTTTGTAGCTATTTTCAGTGATGTTAATGATGTTCATGTGGATATTCTTAAAATTTCATCTATTTAAAAATCTTGGCAAAGAGAAAGACAAGATGTTGTGTTATAAAGTTTAATATTGTGATGATAAAAGATGTGCTTATTAATATTCACCACGATGACAGAAATTAATGGAGGAGTGCAGCTCACTCAAAATTATCATAACCTTGTATAATCTAAAATGCAACCAATAAAAATATACTGCCTTTATGGTTGAAATCATGCTACTTTACTCCTGATTTCAGAGCATAGCTCTGCCAATGACTGTCTGATGTTTGTATTTTGCCTCAAGTATGACCATGGGGAAGCTAATCATTGATGAGCTTCCATATGTATGTTATTATGCATTAATAGATGATTTTCTGTTTGAAGAATAAAGAGAAATGGCACATTTTTAAGAGTAAAAGATAAAATTTTCACAACATAATATAGTTTTATCACATTCATTATCAGGAAGATTCACACTAAACACAACAATCTAGGTACTATTCTATATATCTAATCAAAATATTAGAGATACATCAAAAGTGAGGTCCTGAGAAACTACTTATTGCTTTTCATAGACAAATTTGATAAGTAAATATTTCTTTATATATATATATAATTGCATTTTAGGTTCTGGAGTACATGTGCAGAACATGCAGGATTGTTGCATAGGTACATACATAGCAAGGTGGTTTGCTGCCTCCATCCCCCTGTCACCTATATCTGGCATTTCTACCCAGATATTAAACATTAAGTATAAAGAGTTACCCCTCCCCAACTCTTTACCCTGGCTGTCCTTCCCCTAGTGCCCCCCAACAGGCCCCAGTGTGTGATGCTCCCCTCCCTGTGTCCATGTGTTCTCATTGTTCAACACCCACCCATGAGTGAGAACATGTGGTGTTTGATTTTCTGTTCTTGTGTCCATTTGCTGAGAATAATGTTTCCAGATTCATCCATGTCCCTACAAAGGACACAAACTCATCGTTTTTTATGGCTGAATACTATTTCATGGTATATATGTGCCATCTTCTCCCTGTCCAGTCTATCATTAATGGCTGTTTGGGTTGGCTCCAAGTCTTTGCTACTGTAAACAGTATCACAATAAATATATGTGTGCATGTGTCTTTATAATATTTTTATAAGAGATTTATCTTCATTGACTAATAATATATAAATAAAAATTATAGAATAAACACAAATACTTGATAAAGTATATTGTTGTTATTCAAACATTAGCAATTTCCCAATGTCCTAATTGAGAGAATGAAAGGTACCTGAGATTTTTGATATTTTTCTTATTCATTATTCTATTTCACAGTCCCAAATAATAACAGGAGAAATCGAATTAGATGGTGTTACATGCTATATGATGTTCTTTTATGCTCTTCCACTTGCTACCTATAAACTTAGTCAAATTGCATTTGTGTGAAAAATGTTATGGTTTTACATTGTTTTCAAATCCATTTAATGTCTGCCTTAACAGAAGGCAGCTGAATTCTCATATCTGCTTTTCATTAAATTTGTTACATAAGTTGACTGAGGTATATAAAGAAAATCAAGTTGCATGTAAATATGTAGTTGGAAAAAAAGAAGGAGTACTTTAATGGTCTTTTTGGCTAATTGTAGGTAGTGTTCTTTAATAAGAGGTGAAAGCTATTTAAAGGTTAGTTTAGAAATGGAAACTGAAAAATATCAAAATTCTATATTTTGTTACATTAGAATCAATTGACCTATGAAGAAACTTGAATGAATCTTTTATTCATACATAATTTTATAGCATTATGCATTTGTCATTTGGAAAACATGAGTTCACTGATTTATGAACATCTTTCAAATGTAGCCAAATTTCATTTTACAATATCAAAAATTAACATTTTTAATATAATTATTCATTTAGGTAGAATATTCCTTTATGTATTCAGAGGCCATCAAGTTCATAGTGATAGAAATAAAACTCTAAAATTCTAATTTTTGTTTTATAAAAGTTTAAAAGTTTATTTTCCACATATATTGTCAGTTGTCTTCTGTGACAGGCTTATTTTGCTCATTTTTGCGGAAACATCTTTCAAATACCAAGACATGAATTAGCATAATTTGTCTCTAAGTCATTGTCCTTAGTAAAAATTCTTGTCTAAGAAATAAATGGTTAGTTTTGCTGGCTACTCAAAGAAAACACTGATGTTCCTTGAGACAGCCATCATATTTTGGTAAAGGCTCACTTGTTTCAAGTGTACATTTCCTTTTGTCAAGGAGATTGTTAAAAATAGATGTATGTGCCTTAAGGATCAAGTTTTTGTTTATAAATACTGTTTTCTGCCCATTTAAAGATATTCTTAAACTAAACCAATATTGGATTATATGGCAGTGCATGGCGATGCATTTTATTACTAACTACAATACAGTAGTTAGTAATAAAATGTGGAGACACTGTCTTGCTATCTTAAAAGTCACTGGAAGTTTATCTACCATTACTTTTCACAATCAGTATGCTTACTGACACAATAAAAAGGCAGATAACATCTTAGAATTATTATAAAAATAGGTTGTATTTCCTTGACAGCCCCCTCCCCAAAAGGACCAGAGAATTCTCCAAGGATTTAGGGACAATAATTTAAGAATTAATATTTTAAAGAGAGTCCCATTTGCTTCAGAGCCATGATTTTGTCACAGGAGATTTGATAAGGCTAGAAGTCTTGTGCTTCTAATCCAGTTTCCACAATTCCCCTTTGCATCTTCCTCCTCTAGAGCAATCCCTGCAGGATTAGCTCATTTAGCTAATCCAGCTTACTGGGTTCACTTTACAGACATCCACGGTGAGTTTAGATATCTAAAGAAGCCATGCCACCATTTTTTGCCCTTATAGTCCTGTTCCCAGGAAAAAAAAAAATCTGATGTTCACAAAATACCAATGTCCTGGAAAATTACTGTAATGGAACTTGAGCTGGTACTTGGAAAATAAACATATTATGTCAACATCAAATAGAAAATGCCTATTTTAGGTATAATTTTAAAAGTAAGTGAAATCTTACTAAGGCTTCTAGCTACAAAGTATTCTATGCATTGGTCATCTAAAGACAATACAAGATTACACAGAATTACTCTATGTTTCTTTCTATTGTATTAGCATATAGATAATACACAGAAAAGAATAGAAATAAGGTTAACATGGAATGGAGAGTTAGTAAGGGAATTTAAAAATACACTCTCATGAAAAATGTAAATTATATTGTGACTTTTCTCCTGTTTCCTAACAAAAATAACAATGCAGTGTTTTACAAATATTTGATTAAAAAATTGTTTATGTGGAATGCATAAAGGGAAGAAAACAGTGAACTCAAAGAGACCAGTTAGAATTTTTGATTTCATATTGACTTGCGCATGAGAAGAATCTCCTTAGGTGGCAAACTGTGTTCTTCCACAGGTGTATAAAAACCAGTGCATATTTAACCTGTTTAAGCATGACTTTAAATACAAATACAATCTAACTGTATGGAGTTTTCTACATCATAGGAAAATGAACTGTTTTATAATACAAACTTACAGTCTCTGGCAAAACAATTCTTGCTGCAAAATTTGTTAATCCATAATGTAAAATTGGCAATATATTAAGGGCATGATTGTTTGCTTATCCTTGTGTATACATTATTTGTGTTTCTTTCATTAAAAATCAAGTTTCTCTACCAACAAATTCTAAGTTTTAGTGTTGTTAATGTCCTCTTCCAAGTCTCTAAACTTTTGTAATTTCAGCTCGTTTTTGTGTTTGCTCAGCCCTAGGGTTTTTAATTGCATTCTACATTTGCTACATCCATGATATATTAATGTTCAAATTTTGCCTTTTATTTCCTTAAACTCTTTTCACAATATTTACATTAAATCATTTCTGACAAATAATACTGTAGGTCTTATCTCCTCATGGAATAAGTATTTGTTGTCAGATGATGGGTTTCAGGGATATCAAAGGAATCTTGTCAGATGACTGAAGAGCAAAAATACTGAGCCTGACTAATAGTGGATGGCTTTTAATCTTTGAACATTACACATTGTATGGTTGAATAAAAATATCACATTTACTTATCTATATGTACAACTATCACATATTCATAATAATCAAATTAATAACAAAGTATATGGCTACAGTACCATAGTCCCTCTTAAGGATGTCTTGAAGGACTATGGTTAAAGAATTGATTCTCAATGGGCAGATCTTCAAGCAGTATACATGGTTTTTCACGTTTTAAACACAGAGATGTATGAAGCACAAACACTTTCTGTGACAATATGGGTGTCCCATGGGAACGTCAACTAAAAACATTACAGAGGTGTCTCTCAACAATTAAGTTGAAAAACTGAATCATTCTTCAGCTATGAGGCAGTCTCTTTTCTCAAGTACCCCAGTATTTGCTCAATGGGTCAGTCTGCAACGTATCCTTGGTAGCATGGATAGCGGCAGTGCATAGACTTAAAATTTTGAAGTTCTGTTAACCAAAGCATAGCTGCTTACAGCTTATTCTGAGTGCCTCGTTACCAATAGATATCAGATATCAATTCTGCATTTTGGAAGCTCTTGCTTCCTACTGATAAATATTTCTACCAGAGAATATCTCAGTAGTTTTATTGAATTGGAATGCTTTTTGACAAACCTCAATTATATTTTTCATCCAGCTTTATTTTGTGTGTATTGATTTTAACCACCTCTAATATTTCATTGATATATACATATATAAATGTATGTAATTTTAAGTATAACAACTGAACACAATCTTGATCTCTAATTATCTATATATACCCAAGAAATCAGTTTGACTAAAAAATTGAATTTAGCCAAACAACTAGTTATTTTCAGAATAATTGATTAACAAACACTTGTTAATATGTGTTAATTAAATTTGTGTTTAGACTTGTAAAGAAAAAAATGCCTTAAGAATGTATGTGGAAACTCAATATTCTTAGTCACATAACTTTCTAGCAGTTAAGCGTTTTAAATATAGATATAGACACATTTTCATCCCTAATAATAATTATTATTTAGCTCCAGATGGAGTAACACAGTTTATATATATATATTTATTATTCACAAAGTTTGGTTATTACTGTTTCTAATTTTCTGCTGAGAAGACTGAGCCTTGACTGTGTGGTGTACTAGCTAGGGTCAAAGTTGTTAGGTGGCAGAGTCAAGATCTGAACCCAAGCTTGTATGCATCAATGTCTATGTAACTGGCCAAACTATGATTTCTCTACCAGTACCCTAACAGCCCATCCACAAATTAAAGGAACTCAACAAAAAGGATTCAAGTGTGTATACTTGCTAATATTACTGTTATTTCTAGATATGTTTTTGTATTTTTAATGTGTTAATTAATGTTATATGTAAACTTTATTAGTAGAAATAATTTCTTTTTCTAAAAAATAAGATTTAAAAATGTCACCATGTTTAGGTACATTCTTCAAATAATTTTGGTTAGTTAATTCTGAAACATTCAGAAGAAAATCGTCCTTAAAATTTTTCTAAATAAAAAATTTAATAATTGAACGTAGAAAATTATTCTGACATTGTTTCACTTAAAATGTAATCAAGTACTTTTCCCCTTTATTGTGGGAAATCATAAGTAAGAATTCTGTAGAATAAACTTTCTCAATAATATAAAATTGTTGACTGATATATCTCATTTTGTAAATCACTACTTGGATTTCTTATGCTTTAATATTGTGTAAGTTAACTTGTGAAGTACTTATAAAATATCTGGAAAAATTAAATACCACTCAAAAACTAAAGTGATTCTGCCTTGGGCTTATTACTAAAGAGCAGATAGGATACTAGATTTTCACCGAGACAAAATGAGAAGTAACCTAAACCTCTTTAACACACAAAAAGATTATGGGAGTATTAATACCTAGCAGGTAGTGTGACTTACCCTTTTAGATGTGAATGGTAACTATTTGTTCCTTCTTACTGAGTAGTGCCAACATTCAGAAATATATGAGGCAAGAGACCCTAATGTGGCTTGAGAAACATTAGAAAGTAATTACCTTTCCCTTTATTCAAATAAACCACAAAAGCCAGTTAGTTCAATTTATATAATAAGGAACATATTCCTTTATTTTAAGGCATTGGTCGCTTTGAAAATGCTTGCCTGACTGGTTAAATTATTTATTCAAATGTAAATTATCAAATTCTTTCTAATATTATACCTCATTGAGAGCAGCCAAGGGAGAGAAAAACAAATTGATTTCCCTAAACATCTTAGGGAAGGAGGAAGGAAATTAGAAGCCAGACACTGAAGTCATCAGGATGTATATGCTGGAGGGCAAAATGTCAAGCAGAGAGGTTAGAAGACTGTGTTTAGAGACATGTGGTTGAACTAGCTAGATATAAAAAAATCTACAGTCCCTTTAATCTCTACAAGAAAAGAGCTTATCAGAGCTCCACCAAGACGACAGAATAGGAACAGTTCCAGAGAGCAGTTCCCAAGCGTGAGTGATGCAGAGGGTGAGTGATTGCTGCATTTCCAGCCGAGGTACCAGGTGCATCTTGATGGGACTGGTTGGAGAGTGGGTGTAGTCCAAGGAGGGTGAGCTGAGGCAGGGTGGGGCACTGTCTCACCTGGGAAGTGCGGCAGACTGGAGGACCACCTCCCAACCCAAGAGAGCCATCAGGGGCTTATCCACACACTCTGGCAATTCAGATCAGATACTGCGCTTCTCCTGCAGTCTTTACATCCATAGACCAGGAGATTCCTGCCAGCTGACAAGCGCCACATGTTTCCAGCACAAAAATCTGCATAAATATGGGTGGCCATGTTAACTGGTGCCTGGAATGCCTGCAAGACAGAGCTGCACGTTCCCCTGAAAAAAGAGGGGGCTGAGGGCAGGGAGCCAGGTGATCTGGCTCAGCAGATCCCACCTCCACAAAGACCAGCAATCTGAAATGTACTGGCTTGAGAGTTTCACAGCCAGGACAGCAACTTGAACTTGACCTGGGATAGCTGAGTTCTGTGGGGGGAAAGGCATCTGCCATTACTGAGGGAGTCCACCATTACCAAGGCTGTTCACCATTACTGAGGCAGTTCTAAGCTTACCTTTAAAAAAAAAAAAAAAAAAAAAAAAACATAAGGACATTTACACAGCAGCTGACAGAGCCTGAGGCAGTTCAGCAAAGCCTCTGCAGGCAGACTGTGACCAGACTCCCTCCTCGCTGGGCAGGGCATCTCTGAAAAAAGGCAGCAGCACATCAGTGACTTATAAATAAAATCCCACCTTACTGGGACAGAGCACCTGAGAAAGGGCGTGGTTGTAAGTTCTGCTGTCACAGACTTAAATGTCCCTGCCCAGCAGCTCTGAACAGAACAACCAAGCTCCCAGAACAGCACTTGAGCTCTGATAAGGGATGGACTCCTTCCTCTAGTGGTTCCATGACCCCCGTATATCCAAAGAGGCACCTCATAAAGGAGAGCTCTGGCTGACATCTAGTGGGTACCCTTCTGGGATGAAGATACTAGAAGGAACAGGAAGCAACCCTTACTGTTCTGCAGTCCCCACTGATGATTACCAGTCAAGCAGGGTCTGGAGTAGACCTCCAGCAGTCCTGCAGCAGAGGGTTCTGTTAGAAGGAAAACTAAAAAAACAGAAAGAAATAATTTCAACATCAACAGAAAGGATATCCACTCAGAGACCCCATCTGAAAGTCACCAACTTCAAAGACCAAAGGTAGATAAATCCATGAAGATGGGAAGAAACCAGCAAAAAAAAAAAAGATGAAATCACCAAAAACCAGAATGCCTCTACTTCTTAAAGAGATCACAACTCCTTTACTAGCAAGGGAATAAAACAAGATGGAGAATGAGTTTGATGAATTGATGGAAGCAGGCTTCAGAAGCTAGGTAAATAACAAACTTCTCTGAGCTAAAGGAACATGTTTTAACCAAACTCAACAAAACTAAGAACCTTGAAAAAAGGATAGATGAAAGGGTAACTAGAATAACCAGCTTAGAGAAGAACACAAACGACTTGATGGAGGTGAAAAACATAGCACAAGAACTTCGCTAAGCATACAAGTTTCAATAGCCAAATCTACCAAGCAGAAGAAAGGATATCAGAGATTAAAGACCAACTCAATAAAATAAAATGAGAAGGCAAGATTAGAGAAAAAAGTATAAAAAGCAATGAACAAAACCTCCGAGAAATATGGGATTATGTGGAAAGACCTAATCTACTTTGATCAATTGTACCTAAATGTGACAGGGAGAATAAATCCAAAGTGGAAAACACTCTTTGGGATATTATCCAGGAGAATTTCCCCAACCTAGCAAGGCAGGCCATCATTCAAATCCAGGAAATAAAGAGAACACCACAAAGATATTCAAGAAGAGCAACCCCAAGACACATAATCATCAGATTCACCAGGTTGAAATGAAGGAAAAAAATGCTAAGGGCAGCAAGAGAGAAAGGTCAAGTTACCCACAAAGGGAAACCCATCAGACTCATAGTGGATCTCTCAGCAGAAATCCTATAAGCCAGAAGAGAGTGGGAGCCAATATTCAACATCCGTAAAGAAAAGAAAGAACTCTCAGCCCAGGATTTCATAACAGCCAAACTAAGCTTCATAAATGAAGGAGAAATAAAATCCATTAAGGACAAGCAAATGCTGAGAGATTGCATCATCACCAGGACAGCCTTGCAAGAGCTCCTGAAGGAAGAACTAAACATGAAAATGAATAAACAATACCAGCCACTGTAAAAGTATACCAAACGGTAAAGACCATGGACACAATGAAGAAACTGCATCAACTTATGGGCAAAACAACCAGCTAGTGTCAAAATGGCAGGATTAAACTCACATATAACAATATTAACCTTAAATATAAACAGGTTAATGCCACAATCAAAAGGCAGACTGGCAAATTGGATAAAAAGTCAAGACTCATTGGTGTGCTGTATTCAGGAGACCCATCTCATATGCAAAGACACACAAAGACTGAAACATACCATAATCTCTGGGACACATTTAAAGCAGTGTCTAGAGGGAAATTTATAGCACTAAATGCCCATATGAGAAGTGATAAAAGATCTAAAATCAACATCCTATCATCAAAATTAAAACAACTAGAGAAGAAAGATCAAACAAATTCAAAAGCTAGCAGAAGACAAGAAATAACTAAGATCAGAGCAGAACTGAAGGACAGAGAGACACATAAAACCCTTCAAAAAATCAATAAATCCAGGAGCTGGTTTTTTGAAAAGCTCAACAAAATAGACCACTAGCCAGACTAATAAAAAAGAAAAGAGAGAAGAACCAAATAGATGCAATAAAAAATGATAAAGGAGCTATCATCACCAATTCCACAGAAATACAAACTACTAATCACTGATACAAAATACTACTACTAATCTCTGATACAGCAATTACTACAAACACATCTATTCCAGTAAATATAAAAGAAATGAATAAATTCCTAGACACTTACACCTCTGAAGACTAAATCAGAAAGAAGTTGAATCCCTGAATAGAACAATAACAAGGTATGAAGTAGAGGCAGCAATTAATAGCCTACCAACCAAAAAAAGTCCAGGACCAGGTGGGTTTATAGCAAAATTCTATCAGACGTACAAAGAGGACCTGGTACTGTTTCTTCTGAAACAATTCCAAGCAATACATAAAGAGGGAATCCTCCTTAACTCATTTTATGAGACCAACATCATCGTGATACCAAAACCTGACAGAGATATTATAAAAAAGAAAATTTAAGGCCCATAACCATGACGAACATCAATGCAAAATCTTCAATAAAATACTAGCAAACTGAATGCAACAGCACATTAAAAAGCATATCTATCACGATCAAGTAGGCTTCATCCCAGGGTTGCAAGACTGGTTCAACATATGCAAATCTAAAAACATAATCTATCATATAAACAGAACCAAAGATAAAACCACATGATTATCTCAATAGATGCAGAAAAGGCCTTCAACAAAATTCAACAGCCCTTTATGCTAAAAACTCTTAATAAACTAGGTATCGATGGAACATATCTCAAAATAATAAAAGCTATTTATGACAGACCCACAGTCAATATCACAATGAACGCACAAAAACTGGAAGCATTCCCTTTGAAAACCTGCCCTAGAAAGGGGTGCCCTCTCTCACCATTCCTATTAAACATAGAATTAGAAATTCTAGCCAGAACAATCAAGCAAGAAAAAGAAATAAAGGGTATTCAATTAGGAAAAGAGGGAGTCAAATTGTCACTATTTGCAGAAGATGTGATTGCATATGTAGAAGACCCCATCATGTGAGCCCAAAATCTCCTTAAGATGATATTCAACTTCAACAAAGTCTCAGGATACTAAATCAATGTGCAAAAATTGCAAGCATTCCTATACACTGATAACAAACAGCGAGCTAAATCATGAGTGAAGTCCCATTCACAATTGCTACAAAGAGAATAAAATACCTATAAATACAACTAACAAAGGACATGAAGGACCTCTTCAAGGAGAATTACAAACTACTGCCCAAGAAAATAAGAGAGGACACAAACAGATGGAAAAACATTCCATGCTTATGGGTAGGAAGAATCAATTTCATGAAATGGTCATACTATCCAAAGTAATTTAAAGATTCAATGCTGTCCCCATGAACCTACCATTGACCTTCTTCACAGACCAGGAAAAAACACCAAAAGAGAGCCCACATAGCCAAGATAATCCTAAGCAAAACAAAAGAAAACAAAACAAAAAACCTGGAGGCATCACAATACCTGATTTCAAAATATACTACAAGGCTACAGTAATCAAAACAGTATGGTAGTGGTACTAAAACAGGGATATAGACCAATGGTACAAAACAGAGGGCTCTGAAGTAACAACAGAGTAACACCACACATCTACAACCATCTGATCTTTGACTAACCTGACAAAAACAAGCAATGGGGAAAGGATTTCCTATTTAATAAATGGTACTGGGAAAACTGACTAGCCATGTGCAGAAAGCTGAAATTGGTCCCCTTCCTGACACCTTACACTGTAATTAACTCCAGATGGATTAAAGATTTAAACATAAGACCTAACACCATAAAAACCCTAGAAGAAAACCTAGGCAATACCATTCAGGACATAGGCATAGGCAAGGACTTCATGACTAAAACACCAAAAGCAATGACAACAAAAGCCAAAATAGACAAATGGGATCTAATTAAACTCCAGAGCTTCTGCACAGCAAAAGAAACAATCATTAGAGTGAACTAGCAACAAGCAGAATGGGAAAAAATTTTTGCAAGCTACCCATATGACAAAGGGCTAATATCCAGAATCTACAAAGAACTAAAACAAATATATAGGAAAAAAACAAATGACCTCATCCAAAAGTCGTCAAAGGATATGAACAGACACCTTTCAAAAGAATACATTTATGTGGCAAAAAATATGAAAACATGCTCATCATCACTGGCTATTAACAAATGCAAATCAAAACAACATTAAGATATCATCCCAGTCAAATTAGAATGGTGATCATCAAAAAATCTGGAGACAATAGATGCTGGAGATGATGTGGAGAAATAGGAACACTTTTACACTGTTGGTGGGCGTGTAAATTAGTTCAACCATTGTGGAAAACAGTACGGCGATTTCTCAAGGACCTAGAAATAGAAATATCATTTGACCCAGCAATCCCATTACAGGCTATATACCCAAAGGATTATAAATTGTTCTATTATAAAGACATATGCACACGTATGTTCATTGTGGCACTGTTTACAATAGGAAAGGCTTGGAGCCAACCCAAATGCCCATCGATGATAGACTGGATAAAGAAAATGTGGCACATATACATCATGGAATACTATGCAGCCATAAAAAAGGATGAGTTTGGGTCCTTTGTAGGGACATGGATGAATCTGGAAACCATCATTCTCAGCAAACTGACACAAGAACAGAAAACCAAACACTGCAAGTTCTCGCTCATAAGTGGGTGTTGAACAATGAGAACACATGGACACAGGGAGGGGAACATCACACACTGGGGTCTGTTGTGGGAGGAAGCTAGGGAAGGAATAGCAGGGGTGGGGAGATTGGGAAGGGATTACATTAGGAGAAATATCAAATATAGGTGACAGGGGATGAAGATAGCAAACCACCATGGCATGTCTAAAGCTATGTAACAATCCTGCAAGATCTGCACATGTACCCCTGAACTTAAAGTAAAATAAATAAATAAAAAGAAAGGAGCTTGTCTAATTAGAATTTGTAAAACTGTATCATTTGGAAGTGTTTGACATTCCACAAAAGCAAAACCATATACTAACAAACAAGCAAACAACAAAACAAATGCAGACCATCTTCTGAAGAGAGAAACTAAACCAAAACATGATTTACATAATGTATCCTGTAAATGCTATATGAAAATAAATGATACCAGTGGCTGGTAGAGTACTAAGTACATCCAAATATCTTATTTAATTCACATAAACCCCATTAAGATTGTAAAAATTATCTTCGTATTTACAGAAAAAGAGATTTCCTCTTACAAGTTTAGCTTATTGTTGGTAATCAAGAAGTCAGTTGGTGGCAGAGCTAAGGTCCAAGTTTTCATCTGTTGAACTCTAGAATTTCTTTTCCCTCTACCTCATTCTGAAATAAAGCTTTATCATTAAGATAGTTATCCTTATTTAACACAATTTTAATAGCAAGATGATTTCATATCTAGCTGATTAAATTTATTGTGCAAAGAAAATCACAAAAAAATTAGATCTGAGGGACTGAAAGCATTTATATTTGAGTAAACATTAGATATGTTCCTATTAGCATTAAGGAGTTGCTTCTTTTAAAATAGTAAATAATTCTGTTAAAAATCTTAAGTATATTCCTGTTTATAAATTTGGTTAATAATGATGACACACAGCAAACTTTTTAAATATTCAATTTTCCTATAAAATGGGCCCTGTCAACTTTTGTAACTCTATTTTAATGTACTGTTGGGTATTATGCAGGCTTACATGGGATCCACAACCCAGAGGCACATATAAAGAACATCAGGTCTAGGAAAAGCCAGCCACTCCTCCTCCTGCCCTGTAAAAATACACACTATTTCATAAAGAGAAAAGCAGTCAAGGCAGGGAAATGAATGTGAGCTTTCAAGTCTGGTAGTATTTGGATTCAATCTCAACCTGGGCCACATCCAACTGTGTGGCCCTGGCTCTATCTTTGTACTTCAATGGAATTCAATATTTCTGTTCTTATCTGTCAAGTAAAAGCAGTAATTCTTGGCCACCGGTCCCCCAAAGCACATGGACACCAGCAGTTGTTTTGTAGGTCTGAGATTCAACTAGTAAGCTAACTTTATGCCTGGTAGATACTATGTCCTCATACTGTCATTCCCTACTAACTATTGAGTTTTTTAAGACGTTTGGGCTTGTTTTTTTCATTTTACTTCATTATAAATTCCAATATTCCTATATCCTCTATTCACTAGCGAGTTAGAGGGATAATGACTTTGTGTGCTCATAAATATATGATTGTGGGTATTTGTGTGTGTGTGTGTGTGCATGTCAGTCAGCAAGAGATACAGATAAATAAGAAGAGAGGAGTGTGGAGGAAGAAAACAGATACATAAATAAGATTTTTTTTAGGATTAAAGAATGGACATTTGCTTATTAAAGCAAAATAAATTTTTATAATGACATTGATTTATTAACACCTGAAAAAAATATAGCTAAATTTATTTCAGTTGTTTGAAATTTTTTTTCTAGAACTCTGTTACCAAATGTAAGTCAGAGATGGGAAAACTGAAATAGAAAATAATTCATTAAATTTTTATTCTCCAGTCGTTATGTCTTTATAACTAAAATAAATAAATTTAAACTTAGGAGAATGTGTATATATTTCACATATTAGCAACATGAATATTTAAGGGTTAATGCAGAAATTTTGCATACTGAAATATTTGCAGAAACAATCGACGTGTTAAAAAAGACATAGCAAACACAGAGTGTTTGCATAAAGGACATAATGCAAATTAACTTTCATCAAAAATGTTACAAGTCTGTTTATTTTAAACTGTGAAACACAGTCTAATCATCTCTTCATACATTTGCAGAAGCTTTTTGGTTAAATTAGGAAGATCAATGTGATGATGAGGCTGTTGATGCAGGTTAAGAGACGTCCTGGCACAGTTGCCTTACCTCTTTCTTGGTAGCTTTCTTGGGAAGAGATGCCTTTCACCTCACACATGTTTGTTATCCAATCAACCCTCAGCATCTGCTATAGCAGATGGGTTCTACCACACACCTGGAACCATGAAGCAAGTGTAACCAGTGCCTTCCTCACCTTTGCATGGATTTAGTCATGCTTTACTAGTTAGCATGAGTTCATCCAGAAAATATTTATTGAGCATCTGACACATGGAAGACTGGTAGCTGAAGAGTTGAAAGCAGATCTGAGACCTAACCTCAAGAATCTTGTCCAACTTTACATGTAAATTCTGTGATTTTTTTCATTAGATTTATCTCTGATATGATAATCCAGATACTTTATGCTATAGTACTTTTATTTTCATTTGATATTTTTTCTTTTATGTCCACATTCTTTTATCTTTATGTATGTATTCTTTTTATTTACACTCTCCTTAGGTGCCTGTTATTCTTTATCAGCTATCCAATCTCCAACCTTTACTGAACCTTCAGCTTTTATTTCCCTTCCTAGGTGTATTATCAACTCTAAGGGTTTCTTAGTGATTTTAAATTATCTAAAAATGTTTTTTTTTCCCAACATGCACGTGCAATATCTTGATCCAAAAATATCTGATTGAGTAGGTGTCAGGTGGGCCATAGTAGTCATGTGTATTCTGTCTAGTGTTTACACACATGGCTAACACTGAACACTTAATCACTGATTTTAAAAAATGACCTCAAGACTATATGGTATTCCTTTTCCTTGAACATTAGGAATGACATTTCCCATGGTCAAAGCAGCAGGAAAAATATGACATGACTTCATGGTAGTAGCCTTGCACATTACTATGTCATAAAGGTATGAAGGAGGATTTTATATGGAAGGTTTTGGTCTAATATGCATAAAACTGAGGCTGAGGCAGGCAGATCATGAGAACAAGAAATTGAGACCATTCTGGCCAACATGGTGAAACCCCATCTCTACGAAAAATACACAAATTAGCTGGGTGTGATGGTATATATGTATGCATATATACACATTTATATTTATATTAATATATAATATATGATATATATTATATACATGTAAAATAAATATATAAATGTAAATATAAACATTTATAAATGTGTGTGCATATATACACACACATATAGCTGTGCTCTCTAGAAGCTTTAGGCTAAAAATATTCACTGATTTGTACTGTTTTGATATCTATGCACAATTTATAAAAAAAGACC
Source organism: Sapajus apella (assembly GCF_009761245.1). Classification (NCBI taxonomy): domain Eukaryota; kingdom Metazoa; phylum Chordata; class Mammalia; order Primates; family Cebidae; genus Sapajus; species Sapajus apella. Next base: position 21,493,493 of record NW_022436947.1, read on the forward strand.
AGCTTATTAGTTTTGCTTTTGTGAAATAAGTAAAATAACCCACTAAGTAAATAAACCACATATCTTTGACAAATAAGAATCATTAGACTATTTAACTGAGCAAATAATTTAAAAATTTTAGAAAGAGCACAAATTAACCAATATTTCTGATCTCTTTTATCTACAGAAAATGTGTGCTAATATTACCCTCTCCCTTTCTATTCATCTCCACCTCCTTTAATTGCTTCTTATATACTGAGGCTGAAGAATCCAAGTATCCAGTACTTACAAAATTATACACAGTACTGTCCCTCATACATTAGAGTACTATGAAACTTCAGCTAAATACATTTGAAGGGAAAATATCACATTTTAATAATTTTGATTTGTCACATACTTTTTATTTTATCCTTTTCAATTATTATCTTTAGGTCATGAGCTTATTCCCCCCACAGGAAGATGAAAGCATATTACTTCTTTCATGATTTGTCTGGAAGCTATTGCACACATACCATGATATGTCAGCAGTGAAACCAGGCAGAAAATGAGTAGACAAGAATCACAATGATCTCCACAATTACTTTATAAAAGAGAAACTGTTGACAGCCTACATACTGATGAACTTAATATTTACTTCTGATATTTTAGACTATGCTTCAGAGAGGACTTAAATATTTAGCAGATGTTTTACTTTAGTCATGCAATTTTGTTCTAAAGGCAATAATATGGTATTCTAAAAACAGCATATTTATTTGTTGTAAATTTGAAATGTTTGGATTTTCTGACATACTGACAATATATCATTGCTGAAACAAAGCAAAACACAAAACATCAACGGAAATATCACACAAAAAATGAACAACGGGTTTGTCATCTGAAGCTCAGCAAGATTTTATGACTAAAACATTTCAAGAAATCAATAAATCTTGCCATGTTTTTACACACCCCAAGTTCTGATTACCAGACTGAAGCGTGCTTTCCTAATAGATTTGCTGCCTCTCGTACATCTTTTATCTGTTTCCCCAATCATGCCTACTAATATTCTCTACCACAGTCAGGCCTTTTCAGTTAAAAGTAGATGATCTGAAGAAGACACAAAAAAATCTCTTACCTGCCCAGCACTGCCACTTCCTCATCAGGGTATCCTCAAAAGATGTTCTCCTCCTCTCCTTTTGCACTCTCTGGTTTGGCCTAGTATGTCTACTTCAGGCACACATGTTACAGCACTGCAGATTCTTCTTTGCCAGTCACTGTGCTGTGATATCAGAAAAATAATCTGCTTATTTGACTCACTCTGAGATACATGTAGACCAAAGTAAGTCTAATGAAATCTAATATATTTATAATACTATTTGTGATATACATGTGTCTAGGTGAGAAAAACAATTGATTTTTTCATGAAAGCAGATAGCCTAAGCATCACCTTTAACTACCAAATATCCCTTGAAAACATCTAAAAAGCCTTTCCAGATAACTCAGTAAATACTTAATTTATTTTCCCGTTTTTTTTTTTTGGTATTTTTTTAAGTTTCCTCTTTTATATATAAACTCCCATATTATACCAGAATAGAGATAATTTATAAAACTATTTATAGGCAATGAAATTGAACATGTAAATGTATAATGGGTACAGGGGAAGTATACATAAGATAGAAAATATCAGGAGGGCAGACATTATAATAGCCTAAAATAGGGCTGCAAATTTAGCTCTGCACTTTTCTGTTATCTTTGGAAATGAATTGAGATTTTAAATGTGCCTTTATTATTCTGATGCATCACAAATGAGGCTGTTTATATATTTATAGGAGCTTCAACCATCAAACATGCATTACAAACAAGAGCAGATTCAATAACCATTAAAAATCTTAGTCTGCAAGTTTGCTTTCAAAAATATGTGTTATTTTTATAATCAAGATATAACTAAGTAGTCAAGTTTTAAAGAATAAAATTTCTTTAAGCAAATAATAATTTAATTTATTAGCATTATCATTCAATAGCTGTGGCAAATAATTCATAATTCATAGTTAAAGCTAAGATTTCATAAATTATAAATAATAACTTTGGAATTTAGGACATAAGTTATGTTTGTAATGACTAATATTAAGGTTATAGCTCTAGAATTGCAATGAATTATCATTGAAACAGGATCACTAGTATGAAAAAGCGTAATTCATACTTGTCTTATGAGTATTTGTGCTCCAATATGCTCTTCCCACTACAGAAATACTCGCATTAAGTTGATTTGAGGAAAAGAAGATAAAAAGACAAACTTTTAAGAGTTTCCTTCTACCGTATTTAACATACAACAAAGTTTGCAGAAGAAAAAACGTTAACAGCTACTCTGAACATAACTTAATGATATTCTTTCAATTCCTGAAACACATTAATAGTACAGTACACAAACACACACACACACACACACACACACACACACATATCTATCAAAACACAGATATATAAGCACATACAATATTGAAAGAAAAGTGTTTATCATTTTTTTAAATATATATAGTATTAAAGTATTACTGAGACACACAAACTACCTATATTTAAGACATATTATTTGATAAATTTTGACATATGTACACATCTATAAAATCGGCACCATATCAAGGTTATGAACATAATCATAATTTCAAAAATTTCTAGGTGTACCTTGTAATACATCATTCTCACCTCTTCTCATTTCCTCAACCCTAGGTAAGCACAGATCTGTTCTCTATCACTGTGAATGTGTGCATTTTCTAGAAATGTATTATATCATACACAATATATGCTCTTTTTAAACCTGAGTTCTTTCACTCAGCATAATTATTTTGAAATTCATTTATATTTGTTCAAATAGCCCTTACATTTTAGTCCTGAGTAGTATGTGACACCACAATTTCTTTATCCCTTCACTTGTTAATAAATATTGGATTGTTTCCAATGTTAAGCTGTTAAAAAGAAAACAGGGAATGGTAATTTATATATAAGTATTTGCAAGGACATATGCTTCATTTCTCTTGGAGTTCCTGGTTCATATTTTAAGTGTACACTGATAAAAAATCAAACAAAACTGAAAACTACTTTCTTCATTGGTTGTACCATATTATGTATCTACCACCAGTGTAAAGAGAGTCCCAGCTGCTCCACATCCTTGTCAACTCTTGGTATGGTTAGTCCTCTTAATTTACTCATTTTACTAAGTATGTAATTATAGTTCACTGTTTTGTTTGAATTTACATTTTCTATAGGACTAATGAGGTACAGCATATTTTTAAGGGCTGCTTTTGCATTAACATATCACCTCTGGTGAAATATCTATTCAAATCTTTGGCTTATTTTTAAAAATTGAGTTGTTTATTTTATTATTATTGAGGTTTAAGACTTCAACATGTATATTTTCTTTTTTTTTTTTTAATTGTACTTTGGGATCTGGGGTACATGTGCACATCCTGCATCCTGCAGTATTGTTGCATAGGTCCATACATGCCATGGTGGTTTGCTGTCTCCATCCCCCAGTCGCCTACATCAGGCATCTCTCCAGGTGTTATCCCTCCCCATCCTCCCCGCCCCACACCATTCTTTTCCTACCCTCCCCTCCACCCCTAAACCTAACCCAGTGATTGTTGTTTCCTTCCCTGTGCCCAAGTTTTCACATTGTTCCTCACTCACCTATGAGTGAAAACATGTGGTGTTTGGTATTCTGTTCTTGTGTCAGTTTGCTGAGAATGATGGTTTCTAGATTCATCCTTGTCTCTACAAAGGACACAAACTCATTTTTTATGGCTGCATAGTATTCCATGGTGTATATGTGCCAATTTTCTTTGTCCAGTCTATCATTGATGGGTATTTGGGTTGATCCCAGGTCTTTGCTATTGTAAACAGCACTGCAACAAACATATGTGTGCTTGTGTCTTTATAATAGAATGATTCATAATCCTTTGGGTACATAGCCAGTAATGGGATTCTGGGTCAAATGAAATTTCTATTTCTAGATCCTTGAGGAATCGCCACACTGTCTTCCATAATGGTTGAACCAAGTTACACACCCACCAATAGTGTAAAAGTGTTCCTATTTCTCCATAACCTCTCCAGCATCTGTTGTCTATATATTTTGGCTACATGTGTTTCCATCTTCTTAGTGGTGTCACTTGTCATTTGAATAATGCAATTGTTTTAATTCTGATGATTTCAAATTTGTAATTTTATTTTTATGGACTGTACTTTTGGTGCTATATTACAGTATTTTACACAGCTGAAAAAATCACAAAATATATTTTTTTCTCAAAATGTGATTTTCATTTTAGATTTCTCATGTAGGTCTATAAACTATTCTGATTTAATTTTCACATATGTGTAATATATGGAATAAAATTCTTTTTGTTTCTTAATGTATGAATGTCTAATAGGGAATGTCACATTTTTGGGAAAAAAATATACTTTCTCCACTGAATTGTTTTGCAACTTTGTTAAAATCAACTCACCTTAGATACTTGGGTCTGTTTTTGGCCCCTCTATTCTATTTCAACAATTCATTTGTTTATCTTGATGCCAACAAAACATAGAAGTGAATACTATAGCTTTAAAAAGAACCTAAAATTAGCTAGTGTTAGTCTTTTAAATTTTCACTTTGTTTCCAAAGTTGCTTTGGCTATTCAAGATATTTATGTTTCCATATAGAATTTTGTGTCAAAAAACCATTTTAATTTTTTTTATTCTGTAGATCAATTAAAGGAAAACTTACAAATTAGCAAACTAGGTTTTCTCTTCTTAAATATGGAATATGGTATATCTCCCTACATCTTCCTTTAATTTTTCACAGCAAATTTTTGTCATTTGTGTGTACAGATATTGGATATCTTTCATTATGCTTATTTTTAAACATTTTATGTAGCTGAAGCTATTAAATGTATGCTTTTTAAAAATTATTTTTCTGATTGTTTATTGCTAATATATATAAATGCAATTGATTTTTCATAGTAATATTACATGGTAATTTTTATTCTGTAATCTTATTAAACTCATTTAGTAACACTAGTGTCTTTTTGCCAATTCCATAGAATTTTATTCTTCAGTGATAATATATCGACCATGAATAAAATTTTTTTATTTATTTATTTTCAATGTAGATGCTATTTATTTATGACATTACAATATCAAGAACATCTTGTACAACATTGAGTAGGGAAAATGTCAAGATGGCCAACTAGACACAGCCAGAAAGGACTTCTCCCATTGACAGAGAACTTCTGGAACATCAATTAGACTGGAACATCGTAAGCTGATCTTAGGCAAGAAGATGTTGAGAGTTGATAAAGGAAAGACTCAGGCTCTGGGGCTAAAGAGCAAAGAAACTAAGAGCGCTAGATGGAGTTGCCAAAAACCAGGATTCATTCCTAGCCTCAGGTGACTCCAAGGGAAGGAATGAGTAATATAGGTATGGAGAGGCCAACTGTCAACAGAAATTTAGAATCTTCACTGTGAGAGACTCCCACTACTACCTCAAATATCTGAGTTGATAGGGAGAACTTTCCAGAATGTTGGCAGAGAGAGAACTCTATTCTCTGTGGAGAAGCCCAAAGGGTTTGGCATGGGGATGACTGCACTGGAGCACAGTCCTTAGTACCCTTTTACTAAGGCTCTCCACATTCCTTCAGTTGGTGCTAGACTTTGTTAACTGCCAGACCTAGAGAAAGCATGGCTATCTTGGCTGCAGGACAGGGCCATTCTAGTCTGAAGCTTTCCCATATGCTGGCCTCTCCTAGGGTCCCTACCTGGCTACATCACATTTCAGTAAAGCCTCAGCCACCCTACTAAAACACTTGACAGTGATTCGTTCCTTAACACTTTTGTTGACAGTCCCTGCCTTCCTGTCAAATCAGTTTAGAAGACGGACTCCCACTGGTGAGTACTAGCCATAGCTTACCCCACCAGCATCCACTTGTCTGCAGTTTCCCCTAGGCATCTGGCTGGCATACAGGCATGCACAAACCCAACACCACCTCATCACTGTCTACATGTCCTTGGCTCCCACATAACCCCCATTGGTGTGCAGTTGCTCCCGATCCCCTCACTGTTGCCGTGCCAGTGTGAAATCACCTATGGCTGGACTGGTTCTTCAGTGATGCACAATCACCTACTGCCCCTTCACTACCTCATTAGGGTGATTTTTCTGACAGCATCAATCAGTGTTGTTTCCAGTGCACTGGGAGCACCTCAGCCCCTCCAAAGTAGCAGCTCCTTGGCCTCAAGGGACCAGAGAAAATAGTCATGGGCCTGGTTTCAGGACTGCAGGGTTAGAGCACACAGACCAGGAGTGCCGAACTCAGACTTTTCCCATTGAAGCATCCAGAAATGAATCTAATGGACTAAATCCAAATTATACCATAGTCAGAACCTCAAGGACATCAAAGAATATAAAACCAAAAGGCCCTATCCAAAGGAGAGCAACTTCTGAGTTAAGGGAGCATCACCCATAGAGATGGAGGAAAAAAAAAAAAAAAAAAAAACAGTGCAAGAATTCTGGAAATCTTAAAAGCTAGAATGTCTTCTTACCTCCAAACAATCACACTAGGTCCCAAGCAATAGCTGCTAATCAGTTAAAAAATAGCTGATACAATGATATAGAATTCAGAACCTGGATGGTAAGGAAGCTCAATAAGATATAGAAGAAGGTGGAAAATCAAATTCAAGGAAACAATAAAAGAATGGGCAGGTAAATTACAAAGGCAACCCCATTAGGCTAAGAGCAGACCCTTTACCTGAAACTCTACAAGTCAAAAGAGATTGGGGGCCTATATTTAGTATCCTAAAAGAAAAGAAATTACAACCAATAAATTCATATCCAGGCAAATTAGCCTTCATAAATAAAGGATAAATAATATCTTTTTGAGACAAACAAATATGAAGATAATTTATTACCACCAGACCTGCCTTTCAAGGGGTCCTTAAGGGAGTGCTAAACATAGAAACAAAAGATTAATATCTGCCACCAGAAAATACATTAAAGTACATAGCCCATTGATGTTATGAAGCAACTATACAATCACATAATAACCAGTTAACAACATAATAATGGGATCAAATCCTCCCATATTAATATGGACTTTTAATTGGACTAAGCGTTCTACTTAAAAGGCATAAACTGAAAGGCTGGATGCAGAATCAACAGGCATTCTATTTAAAAGGCATAAACTGAAAGGCTGGATGCAGAATCAACAGCGAACAAATTATTGGTTGTAATATCTTTTATTTTCTTTTAGGGTACTAAATATGCTGTCTAAAGAGACCCATCTTACATGTAATTACACCCAGAGGCTCAAACTGCAGGAATGCAGAAGGATCTCTCAAGCAAGTGGAAAACAAAAATGATCAGGGATAAACTATCAATGACCAAAAATGATAAAGAAGGGCATTACATAATGAAAAGAGGTTCAATTAAAGAAGAAGATTTAACTGTTCTAAATATGTATTCACCCAACATTGAGCACCCAGATTTCTAAAATAAGTTCCCAGATATCTACAAATATATTTATTAATAGTGGAATACTTCAACACCCATTGACAATGTTAAGACACATTGAGCCAGAGAACTAACAAAGACATTCAGGACCTAAATTTGATGCTTGACCAAAGGGGACTAACAGGCATCAAAAAAATATTCCACACAATGACCACAGAATATATATTCTTCTCATCTTCACAGAGCACATACTTTAAGATTGAGTACGCACACATCCATAAAACAATTCACAAAAATGTAAAACAAAACAAAACAGCAACAACAACAACAACAAAACATTCCAACCACACTCTAGGACCACGTAAGACCATAGCATAATAAAACTAAAACAACACCAAGAAGATGTCTCAAAACCATTAAATTACATAAAAATTAAGCAACCCACTACTGTATGATTTTTGGTTAAATCATGAAATTAAGGCAAAAAAAATTTTAAAAAGCTTTAAAACTGATGAAAACAAAGGCACAATATTCTAGAATCTCTAGGACACAGCTAAAACAATGTTAAGAGGAATGTTTAAAGCATGAAATGCCTACATCAAGAACTTGGACAGATATCAACCAACTTAACAACCTAACATCACACCAACAGGAATTAGAAAAACAAGAGCAAACCAATCTCTAAGCTACCGGAAGAAAAAAACAATGATTGTAAAATCTGAGATGAACTGACTGAAATTGAGACATGAAGAACTATACAAAAGGTAAACAAAACTTAAAGACAGTTATTTGAAAAAATAAAAAACATTCATAGGCTGCTAGACAGATTAATAAAAGAGATATGATCCAAATAAACAAAATTAAAAATAACAGAAACAGAATAAAACACTTGGAGACTATTACAAACAACTCTATTTACACAAACTAGAAAATCTACAAGAAACTGATGAGTTTCTTATAGAACAACCTCCCAAGATTGTACCAGGGAGAAACTGAAATCATGAACAGACAAGTAATTAGTTACAAAATTGAATCAGTATAATTAAAACAAACAAACAAAAAAACTAGCAACCAAATTAAGCCCAGGACCAGATAGATTAACGGCTCAATTATAACAGTCACAGAAAGAAGAACTAAGACTAATACTACTGAAATTGCTTCAAAACATTTAGGAGGAGGGACTCCTGCCTAACTTGTTCTATGAGGCCAGCATCATTTTGATACCAAAACCTAGAAAACACAATAAACAAATACGTAAATAAGCAACAATAAATAAAACCTTAGGCCAATATGCCTGATGAGCACAGATGCCAGAAATCTTCAATAAAATACTAGCAAACTGAATCCAACAGCATATCAAAAAACTAATCCATGACAATCAAGTGGGCTTTATTCCTGTGATGCAAGCTTGGTTTATCATATACCAATCAGTAAATGTGGTTCCTCACATAAACAGAACTAAAAAAGACCACATGATCATCTGAATAGACACAGAAAAGGCTTTCAACAAAACTGAACATCCCTTCATGTTAAAAACTCTCAACAAACTTGGCATCAAAATACACACCTTAAAATAGAAAGAGCCATCTAATACAAACCCATAGCCAATAACATACTGAATGGGAAAAAGCTGTAAGCATTTTTCTTGAGAACTGTAACAAGGTAAGAATGCCTATTCTCACCACTACTCTTCCACATAGTACTGGAAGTCCTAATCAAAGCAACAGGGCAATAAAAATAAATAAATGGCATCCAAATAGGTGAAGAAGTAAAAATATATTTCATTGTGGTCTATATGATTCTGTATCTTGATAGTATCACAGTTTCTGTCTTAAGTTTTCTAGAACAGAAATAATTTCAATAACGTAAAATCAATTAGTAACATTTTTATACACCAATAACAGCAAGCTGAGGGCCAAATCAAGAATGCAATCCCATTTGCAAGATCCAAAAAAAAAACCTTAAATATTAGGTGAGTGCAAAAGTAACTGCAGATTTTGCATTGTTGGAATTTGCCATTTGATACTGGAATGCATTTTTAAATAAATTTGATTATGTTATACATCATTTAATGGGTATTTATCACTTTATATTTTTTGCTAATAACTTATTGCTTGTTATTTTATGTTTAGAGTGTGGAAATGATATGAGATAAAAAACAAACTGAAGCAATTTTCTTATTCAAATTCAAAATGGACCATAAAGCAGTGGAGACAACTGGCAACATCAGTAATGCATTTGGCCCAGGACCTGCTTACGAATATACAATGCAGTGGTGGTTTAAGAGGTTTTGCACAGGAGATGAGAGTCTTGAAGATGAGGAGCTTAGTGGCTGGGCACCAGAAGTTGACAATGACAAACTGAGAGCAATCATTGAAGCTAATGCTTTTACAACTTCAAGGAAAGATGCCGAAGAACACAATGTTTACCATTCTATAATTATTCAGCATTTGAAGAAAATAGAAAGCAGAAAAAGCCCAATAAGCGGGTATCTCATGAGCTAATATGAGGGGCCCTTACACTCAACATATTTTTGCCAATAAGAAATAAGTTTGTTTTTCTTGTAGCATAAAAATCCATGCTTCAGGATTATATGAACTCTTGGGAAGCATTTTCTACTTCCTGCTGGTTGTGGAAGCATATTCCTGCAGAAAGTTGTCAAGATGCTTGAAGAAGTAGTAGTGCACTGGCAAGAGACCTGGTGAATGTGTTAGAAGAGGGAAATTTTGTAGCCCAATTCTTTCAACATTTGAAGTGTTGGTTGTGTGATATGTGTTAGGCATTGATATAGAGAGAACTGGGCTCTTGCTGTTGACCAATGCCGGTCACAGCCATTGCAGTTTCTTATAGACTCTCGATGTTAAGCCTCTTTCAGAAATGTCACTTGCAAATATTTTTCCAATTTTCTGTGGTTTCTGTGTACTCTGTTGATATTTTCTTTTTCTGTGCAGAAGTTCTTTGGTTTAATTGGGTTTCACTTGTCTATTTTCATTCTTGTTGCAATTGTTTTTGGGGACTTCATTGTGAAATATTTGTCAAGGCCTATGTCTGGAATGGTAGTCTCTAGGTTTTCCTCTAGAGTTTTAATAGAATTAGTTCTTACATTTAAGTGGTTATTCCATTTTAATTTTTATATATGGTTCCAATTTTGATTAAGCTATCATGATTTAAAATTCATGGTCTGAAATTGCAATTACTTTTGTACCAACCTAAATATATGGAAATGCAAATTAACAGGGATTTGCAAGATCTTTATAATGAAAATTACAAAACACTGCTGAAATATATCAGAAACAATACAAACAATTGGAAATACATTCCATGCTAATGATAGGAAGAATCAATATTGTAAAAATCATCATAGTGCCCAAAGAAATTTACTGATTGCATGTTATCCTTATCAAATTATCAGTGCCATTTTTGCAGAACTAGAATATATATATGTGTATATATATATATATATACACATATATATATACACATATATATACACACACATATATATATACACATATATATACACACATATATATACATATTTATATACACACACATATATATATACATATATATACACACATATATATATACATATATATACACACACATATATATACATATATATATACACATATATATATACATATATATATATACACATATATATATACACATATATATATATACACACACATATATATATATATTCTCAAATTCAGATGGAATCAAAAAAGGGCCCAAAAAGTCAAAGCAATCCTATGTTTTGGTACTGATACAGAAACAGACACATAGACCAATGGGACAGGTTTGAGAACTCAGAAATTAAGCTAAAAACCTACAACCATCTAATTTTTGACAAAGTCAACAATGACAAGCAATGAAAAGAGGACTACCTATTCAACAAATGATGCTGAAAAAAAAAAAAAAAACAGGATAGCTACATGCAGAAGATTTTAACAAGATCTCTCCCTTTCACCATATACAAACATTAAAATGGGATAATGACTTAAATGTAAGACGTAAATCTGGACATAGGCCTTGACAAAAATTTTACAATGAAGTTGCAACAAAAAAATAGACAAGTGGGACCTAATTAAATCAAAGAATTTCTGCACAGAAAAAGAAAGTATCAAAAGAACACACAGAAAGCACATAATTACTGTAATACCAGCATTTTGGGAGGCTCAAGCGAGTGGATCAACTGAGATCAGGAGTTCGAGAGCAGCCTGGCCAACATGGTGAAATTCCATCTCTACTAAAAATACAAAACATTAGCTGGGCGTGGTGGCATTGCACTCCTGTATGGGTGACAGAGCAAGACTCTATCTCAAAAGAAAATAAGAAAACAAGAAAAGAAGGAAGGAAGAAGGAAGGGGGAAGGAAGGAAGGAGGGAAGGAAGGAAGGAGGGAGAATGGGAAGGAATAGGAAAGAAAGCAAAGAGAGAGAGAGAGAGGGAGGGAGGGAGGAAGGGAGGAAGGAAGAAAGGAAGGAAGGGAGGGAGGGAACGAGGGAGGCAGGGAGGAAGGGAAGGGAAGGAGGGAGGGAGGGAGGGAGGGAGAGAGAGAGAGATAAAGAGAGAGAGAAAGAAAGAAAGAAGAAAGAAAAGAAAGAAAAGAAAGAAAGAGAGAGAGAAGGAAGGAAAGAAAGGAGGAAAAAAGAGAAAGAAAGAAAGACAGAACAAATGAACAGAAAGCAGAGAAAATATTTGCAAATCATACAGGTGAAAGAGATCTAATATCCAGAATCTATAAGAAACTTGAACAAATTGGGAAGCAAAAATTGAACCATTTGAGAAGTGGGCAAAGACATGAAGAGATACTTCTCAAAAAAATAGATACATGTAAAAAAATAGATACACATGGAAAACAGGCATATGGACAAAATGCTCAGGACCACTAATAATTAGAGAAGCATAAATAAAAACCACAATGAGATACTATCTCATACCAGTCATAATGGCTACTATTAAAAAGTAAAAACAAAAGAAAACAAATCAGATGTTAGGTTATGGATAAAGGGGAATGCTTATCCACTGTTGATATGAATGTAAATTAGTTCAAACACTGTGAAAAGTAATTTTTAGATTTGTCAAATAAAAAAGAAATATCATCTGAATCAGAAATCCTGTTATTGGTTATATACCCAAAGGAATATAAATCATTCTACCAAAAAGAGATATGTACTCATTATATTCATTGCCCCAGTCCTCACAGTAGCACAGTCATGAAGTGAATCTAGATGCCCATCAATGATGGGCTGGATAAAGAAAGTGTAGTACATATGCACCATGGTATATTACTCAACCATAAAAAAAATAAAATCATGTCATTTGCAGCAATATGGATGGCTCTGGAGGCCATTATCTTAAGTGAATTAACACAGAACCAAATAAAATACTACATGTTCTTATTTATAAATGGGAGCTAAGCATTGAGTACACATGAACATAAAGATGGAAACAATAGACACTAGGGCCTACTTGAGTGGGGAGGTTTAGAGGAGGGTGAGAGTTAAAACAACTACATACTGAGTACTATACTCATTACCTGATTGACACAATCATTTGCATATCAAATCCCAGCAACATGCAACCTATCCATGTAGCAAACCTGCACTTTTATTCCCTAAACCTAAAATAAAATTTGAAAAAGAAAAGCAAGCAAACAAACTAGACAATATTGAGGAGAAGTTGTGAGAGAGACAGTCTTTTTACCTCCCAACCTCAGATGGGTAGAAAGAGATGCATTAATACCCGCACCATTAAAAACTATGTCACTATTAAGTTTCTTTCAACGGCATTTATGAGCCTTAGGGAATTCCCACACTTGGTGGTAGTATTACCAGGAATATATATTGTTACATGGTTTTCCTGCTTCTATTGAGAAAATTTAACGATTTTTCACTTCTGATCTGTTAATATATGGTATTAATTTGACTTACCTTTAAATGCTAAACCAGCCTGCATTTCTGGCATAAACCTCCTTTTTTATATATTGTTGTAACTAATTTCCTAATTTTGTTAAGAATCTGTTCATATCTTTTGGGGGAATATTATGTATTCGTTTGTTTGTCTTATACTATGTTTGTCTGCTTTAAGTACTGTTGTAATACTGATATATTCAGTAATTTGAGGGGTATTTCAATATATTCTATTTTCTGGAGGAGGTTACATTAAAATATTATTACAGGTCTTTTTTTTTGTTTTCAGTGTTCAGTGGATTCAACAATTGGCTCTCTATTTCTTTGTGGAAAGATACTTAACTCAAAATAAATATTTAAGAAATAATAGGACCATTCTGATGATATTTTCCTTTTTGACTGAGAATGTGTTGCCTGAGTGAGAAACCAACAATACCAATAGCATGATATTAGAGGATTCTAGAATAGCACTTCAAGTATGCTCCACTAAAACTAAAACATAATTCAGATTAAAAAATAAATACATAATACAACATTATTGTTTATATTATCACAAATATAACTCTTAATAAATTAGTATAAATATGAAGTAATTGAAGAAATATGAAATAAAATAGTAAATAATAAGTTATTTGAAGGTAAAGCACAATGGCTCATGCTTGTAATCCTAGTGCTTGAGCCTAGGTGGTGGCATCACTTGAGTCCAGGAGGTTAAAATCAACCTGGGCAACATAGTGAGAACCTGTGTCTACAAAGAGTATTTTAAAATATTAATCAGTCATGATGGTGTATGCTTGTAGTCTCAGACACTCAGGAGCCTGAGGTGAGAATATTGCTTGAGCACAGGAGTTTGAGGCTACAGTAAACTATAATCCTGCGACTGCATTCCAGCCTGAGTGGCAGAGTGAGCAAGACCGTATTTCTTAAAACAAACAAAAAAGTTATTTGAAAGAACACAGGGACATCTCCTTGCACTGTTGCTATTTAACAATGTAATGAAAGTTCTAGCCACAGCATTTTCAAAACAGAAATAAATATAAGGTCTCCAAACTGAAGAGGAAGATGTAAAATTACTCTATTCACAGATGGCACATTTCTATATATAGAAAATTCAAATTAACATACAAAAGAACCACTAGAGATAAAAAAAAAATTCAACGTCAGCAATGTAGCATGGTATAACATCAATACACAAAAATCAGCAGTGTTTCTATACACCTGTAATGAAAAATCCAAAAAAGATAATAAGAAAGCAATTCCATTATCAATAGCATAAAAAGAACAAAATATCTATGGATAAATATATGTAGGAAGGTAAAAGACTGCACATTAAAAACTACAAAACATGCCTGAAAGAAATTAAATATATGAATAAATGAAGAGACAACCCATGAATTGAAAATCTTAGCATTGCTAAAAAGGCCACACTACCCATAAAGATCTATGAATCTGCCAAAATTTCTGCCAAAATTCCAACAGTTCATTTTGGGTAGAAATGGAAGGAAACAGTCCTGAAACTCACATGGCATTCAAGGACCCCAACAATTCAAACAGTCTAGAAAATGAATGACAAATTTGGAAGATTAATACTTTCTTATTTCAAAACTTGCTACAAACCTACAGTGATCAAAACAATGTGGTGGTGTATGCAGAGACAGATGAATGAAGAGAAGTGATAGTCTGGAAATAAATTAGGGTATCTATGGTCAATTTTCCACAGAATGCAAAGTTTATTCAATGGAGAAGAAATATTCTCATTAGCAAATTATGCTGGATCTAAAATGTAATCTGCTGCAAAAAAATAAATAACTTTGGACCACTACCAACATCATAAAAGAAAACTCAAAATAGTTTAACTTAAATGTTAGACCTAAAACCATAAAGAACCTTGTAGGAAAACCAAGAGATAAATTATCAGGACCTTAGATTGTGCAGTGGATATTTAGATATAAGACAAAAAGCTCAAGTTGAGAGAGAGAGAGAGAAAGAGAGAAACTCATAAAAATAAAAAAGCTTTAGGGCATTGAAGTACATTATCAAGAAAATAAAAAGACAACCTACAGAATAGAAGAAAAGGTCTAATATCCACAATAGATGAATTTATCCAAATAAGATATACAAATGATATGGTTTGGCTGTGTCCCTACCAAAGTCTCATTTTGAATTGTAATACCCATACTCCTCACGTGTTGAGGGAGGGTTCTGGTGAGAAACAATTGGATCATGGAGCAGTTCCCCTATATTGCTCTCATGATAGTGAGTGAGTTCTCATGAGATCTGACGGTTTTGTAAGTGTCTGGCATTTTCCCTGCTTGTACTTCTCTCTCTTGTCATCATGTGATTCCCTTCTGCCATGATTCTAAGTTTCCTGAGGTCTACCCAGCAAGGTGGAACTGTGAATCAAACCTCTTTCCTTTATAAATTACTGTCTCATGTATTTTTTATAATAGTGTGAAAACAGACTAATACAGCAAGTAACGAACAAACATTTTAAATGATGCTTATGGTTATTATTCATTAAGGAAATGCAAATCAAAACTAGATTTAGATACCACTCCACACTCACTAGCATTATCACAATTTATAAAATATAAATGAACGAATAAACAAAAGACCAGAATTTAACAAGTGTTGGCAAGGATGCAGAGAAATTGTACATTTTTTACTTTACTGTTGGAAATGTAAAATTGTTTAGCCATTAAGAAAAGGAAAAAGGAGTTTTCTCAAAAAAGGTAAACAGATAATTACATATATCCCAGCAATTCCACTCTGAGATATACAACCTCCAAAATTGAAAACACATATTCAAGCAAATACATGTATATATAAGATCCAAAACCAATGTTCACAATAGCCAAAAGAGGGAAACAAACCAAATGTCTATCAAGTGATGAATGGATAAAAACATTATATGTAACTGCACAGCATATTATTCAGCCTTTAAAAATAATGAGATATTGATGCATACTTCAATATTTACTTCCCAATTGGAAGACAGAAGCAGGAATCAGATTTACCTAAAAATAGACTGTTAAGCATAAGCCTCCCTGATGAATGTATTAATAAAATAATAAAGCAGATTTGAAAGCTCTGTGATAGATGGTTTAGCATTTATTTTGGAGAACTGCATTCCTGGCAGAGTACAACTAGAACAGGGCTGACACTTGTTTGACATGTTGGGGAAACTCTATAGAAGTTATATGGCTTAGGAGTTGTGTTCAACTGGGAGAGCAAGAGGACATACTATCACAGGTTTTTCAGGAAGCCAGATGTGTAGATAATTTTTGGTCATTTTAAGGATTTCATTTTCATTGAGAAAGGGGATCCACCATAAGGTTTTAATAGAGGATGGCAATTATCAAACTCATATTTAAATGGATTAGTCTACTGATGTACAGTGGACAAAAAGGTGAAGATAGAAAAATCAAGACTCTGAGTAAAAAAAAGTGTGGAACATGGTCAGATTGTGTGTAGTTTGCAGGCAGCATTTGAATGTGTTGTGAAAGGACGTCAAGAGTAATTCTTTGTTTACCACCCTGAGCATCCGTATGGCTTGAGTTACCATGAACTGGGATGAGAAAAGTTGCAGTTGGATTACATGGTGTGAAGGAATATCAAATTATTATAAATTGAAAAAATACTACTCTAAAGCTAATGGACTTTATCAAATTATCACTTATTTACTTGAACATATTACTATTAATCATAGAACTCTAGAAATTTTAGGTCTTATATATCAATTTGCTAGTTTTATTGTGATTTTCAAAAATTAAATATTTCTTCACAATAATGCTACACTTAGGAATAATTGTTTTTTCACCATATTTGAAACTGAGGATGATATAAGCCTTAGGTCATAAAAGAGTTTCTTTATTTTTGGAAACTTCTATATTACATCTGCTTCAAGCATTTATTAATCAATTGATTACTATGTCAAACATGTTTAGGAAATTATATTAACTCCCATCTTACATTCCTAAAGGATACAGACTGTAAAAGTGTCACAAAATTGTGTCTTTTGTGAGGAGAAAAATTTTAGATCTAAACAAACCACAAAGAAGAAAACTAAAATTAAGGAAAATCAAAAATAAATTCACTGCATTAGCATGCCCTAGGGAATTTTTGCTAATTCCAATGGCTAACATGCCTAGAACATAGTTATAGAGTTCACTCAGCAACAGATAAGCCTTAACTTAGTTTGACAAATAAAGTGAAATAGCTTTTTCCTCCCATCCATATCCTAGTTAAACTTTAACCAAAAGTTAAAGAGCTACTGGATTTGGTACTGTCCAACCAAGAAAAAACAATTTTTTTTCACTGGCTTTTGTTCTACTGAATACTACCTTTAAAAATTACTGAAATGTTTTTGAGGACGATTTTAAAGATTAAATATAGCAGCCAAGGAGAATAAATATTAATCACTGAGAATTAAAAATTCAGCTGAAAGAAGAATGGATTTGACCACGATATAACATAAACATTATTTTATTTTATATGGCATGGAGATAAAAGAGCAGAAAGTAAAATGCAAAATTGATAAAGATACATTCATTCTCATGATTTTTAAAATAAATTTCTGATTTTGTAGAATGTTACCTATAATAGGGAATATTGTGCTCATACCATCCCCCTTGTGACCAGATGCAAATTTAAGAGAAAGCTATTAAGAGACATTAATATTATATTTGCATCATATAATTCTTCACTATCTCCTCATTTAAAGAGAATCCAGTCTGCAAAACTTCTCAAAGTGCATGCAGAACGATCAACAGAGATGTAAAAATAATATATTTGTATTACATTTATAGTTTGTCTGACAGTAAGAAAGACAAAACATCTTTATTAATATGTGAAATTTTGAATTACCACTAACAGCAAGAAAGCTGACACTACTCTGCATATTATGAGCTTTGTGGTAGGGTAAAACACGGCATTGGCAAAGATATCTTACATACTTCTACTTGGAACCATGAATGTTAGCTTACATTGTAAAATCTTTGCAATCATACATATTTTTTCTAAGAGCAAGGCACAGCAGGACTGCCACCTTTCTGATGGTTTATGAAAGAAATTCATCTCATGCTTTTCCAGCTTCTGGTGCCTACAGGAATTCTTTGGCTTCATGCTAATCTTTCAGGCCAGAATCTTCAAAATTCTCTATGTTCTGTCTTCATATTAACTTCTCCTCCATATGTGTTCAATTGTGTTTTGCTCTTATGAGGATACGTGCTATTGCAATGACAAAACTCCTAGTTAATCCAGCTTAATTTTCCCAACTTGAAAGCATTTTTGTAAAATTATAGGACAGAGGAATCATTGTGTATTCCCAGTGTTTAAAACATTATATATATTGGTATGTAGATTTGTTTAATTTGTATATTTATTTGCTTAATTGATTTTGTGAGCATTATTTTTCTTAGTACTTCATGAATATCATTCTAACCTAAATAGAAATATAGTATAAAGTTATCATTGAAATCTAAATAGAAATGTAATACAAAGGTTACTATTTGTCGTAATAAGGATTTTATTTCAACAGTTTTCATGAAAAAGCTTTTTAAAATAAAAAACTTAATTAAAATTTTAAAAAGGCTCAAATATATGCTATTTCTAAGAAACTCATATTACGTTAGTACACATGAAAACTGAAAGTGAAAGGATGAAAAAGATATTTTTATTGAAATGAAACCAAAAGAGAGCAAGAGTAGCTATATATATATATATATTTTCAGCTTTTAAGTTCAGGGATACATGTGCAGGATGGGCAGATTTGTTACATATAGGTATACCTGTGCCACAGTGGTTTGCTACACAGATCATTCCATCACCTAGGTATTAAGCTGAGCATCCATTAGCTTTTCTTCCTGATGCTCTCCCTCCTCCAACCCCCAACCTTTAACAGGATCCTGAGTGTGTAGTTTCCCCCCCCCAATATAATTGGCTCTGTGTCACCACCCGAATCTTATCTCAAATTTTAATTCACACCTGTCAAGGGAGAGAACTAGTGGGAGGTGATTGGATCATAGGGCCAGTTTTTCCCATGCTGTTCTCTTGATAGTGAGGGAGTTTTAATGAGACCTAGTTGTTTGATAACTGTTTCACATGTCCCTTCAAATACTCTCTCTCTCCTGCCACCACGTAAGATGTGCCTTGCTTCCCTTTTGCCTTCTGCCATGATTGTAAGTTTCCTGAGGCCTCCCCCAGCCTTGTGAAACTGTAAGTCAAGAAAACCTCCTTTCTTTATAAATTACCCAGTCTCAGGTAGTACCTTTAAGGTAGTATGAAAACAGACTCATACAGAGAATTGCTACCAAGACTGGGGTACAGCTATAAAGATATGTAGAATACTCTGGAAGCTGGTAATGGAAAGATGTTGGAACAGTTTGAGGGCTTAGTAGAAGACAGAAAAATGTGGGAAAGTTTGGAGCTTCTTAGAGATTTGTTGAATGATTGTAACCAAAATGCTGATAGTAATATGAACAATGAAGTCTGGGCTAAGGTGGTCTCAGATGGAGATAAGAAACTTACTGGGAACTGAAGAAAAAGTCACTCATTCTATGCTTTAGCATTTTACTCCTACTCTAGAGATCTGTGGAACTTTAAACTTGAGAAAGATAATTTGAGTTATCTGGCAAAAGACATTTCTAAGCAGTGAAGCATACAAAATGTGACCTGGCTTATTCTAAAAGTGTTTGGTTACATGCATTTACAAAGAGACGGTTTAAACTTAGAGCTTATATTTAAAAAGGAAGCAGAGCATAAAAGATTGGAAAATTTGCATCCTGACAATGTGGTAGAAAAGAAAAACCCATTTTCTGGGGAGAAATTCAAGCCAGCTGCAGTAATTCACATAAGAAATGAGAAGCTGAATGATATTAGACAAGACAAAGGAAAAATGACTTTGTGGACCAGACTCAGGGCCCCAGTTATCTGTGTAGCTTCATAACTTGTTGCTCTGCAACCCAGCTAATCAAGCGCTAGCCCTGGCTAAAAAGGCCTATGGTACAGCTCAGGTCATTGGTTCAGAGGGTACAAACTCCAATCTTTAGTGGCAAACCCCAACCCCATGTGGTGTAGGGCCCACAGGTGCACAGAAGACAAGAGCTGAGCTTTGTAAGCTTCTGACTAGATGTCAGAGGATGAATGGAAACAACTGGGTGACCAGACAGAAGTCTGTTGCAGGGGAAGAACTCTCATAGAGAATCTCTGCTAGGTGAATGCAGAAGAAAAATGTGAGATTGGAACCCCCACATAGAGTCCTCACTGGGGCACTGCTTAGTGGAACTGTGAGAAGAAAGCCACCTTCCTCCAGATTTCAGAATGGTAGATTAACCTACAGTGTGCCCTGGGAACCTGGAAAAGCCGAAGACACTCAACACCAGCCCCTGAAAATAATCAATGGGGCCTTACCCTGCAGAGCCACAGGGTTGGAGCTGTCCAAGACTACGGGAACTCATCCCTTGAATCAGTATGCCCTGAATGTGAGACATGAGGCTAAAGGAGATTTTGGAGCTGTAAGATACAATGACTGCTCAGCTAGGTTTCAGACTTGCATAGGGCCTGTTGTTTCTTTTTTGGCCAATTTCTCCCATTTGGAACAAAGGAACATTTACCCAATGCCTATAGCCTCATTGTATCATAGAAGTAATTAATTTGTTTTTGATTTTGCAGGATCATAGCTGGAAATGACTTACCTTGTCTCAGATACTTTAAACTTGGACTTTTGAGTTAATGCTAGAATAAGTTAAAAAGTCTGGGGAACTGTTGGGAAGGCATAATAGGTTTTGAAATGTTAAAACAAAAACAAAAATACAAGTGATGAGATTTGGGAGAGGCCAGAGGCAGAATGATATGGTTTTGCTTTGTGTCCCTACCCAAATCTCATCACATCTTCAATTGTAACTCCACGTGTTAAAGAAGAGACATGGTGGGAGGTAACTGTACCATAGGATCATTTTCCCTTATGCTCTTCTCATCATAGCTGGATGGTTCTCACAAGACCTGGTTGTTTGATAAGTGTCTGGCATTTCCCGTGCCCTCTTTCTCTCTCCTGGCAACATGTTCAGGCATGCCTTGCTTCCCCATCACCTTCCACCATGATTGTAAGTTTTCTGAGGACTCTCAGCCATGCAAAACTCATTTGTTTATAAATTACAGAATCTCAAATAGTATCTTTATAGTTGTGTGAAAACATCCCTTATGTGTCTGTCTGTTGTCATCGTTCATCTCCCATTTATAAGTGATAACTTGTGGTATTTGTTTTTCTGATTCTGTGTTAGTGTGTTGAGGATAATAGGCTTCCAGCTGCATCAATGTCTCTGCAAGAAACATGGTCTTGGTCATTTTCATTCATGTATTGTATTGCATACTGTATATGTACTACATTTTCTTCATCCAGTCTATCATAGATGTGCATTTAGATTGATTTCATGTCTTTGCTATTGTAAATAGTGCTGCAATGAACATATATATGCATGTATCTTTAAAATAGAAAAATTTATATTCCTTTGGTTTATACTCAGTATTGGGATTACTGGGAAAATAATACTTCTGCATATACATTGTTGAAGAACTGCCACGCTATGGTCTTCTACCATAGTTGAACTAACTTACACTCCCACCAACAGTGTAGAAGTTGTGTGCTTTGCACAACCTTGACAATGGCTGTTGTTTTTTGACTTTTTATAATCGCTATTCTAAGTGGTGTGAGATGGTATCTGATATTGGTTTTGATTTGCATTTCTTTAGTGATCAGTGATGCTGAGCTTTGATTCATATGTTTGCTGATAACATGCATGTTTTCTTTTGAAAAGTATCTGTTCGTGTTCTGTTCCCAGTTTTAATGGGGTTGTTTATTCTTATAAATTTAAGTTCTTTATAGATGCTAGATATTAGACCTTTGTTAGATGGATAGATTGCAAAAAAATTCTCCCAATCTGTAGGTTGTCTGTTATCTCTATTGATAGCTACTTACGCTGTGCAGAAGTTCTTTAATTTATTTAGATTCTATTTTCAGTTTTTGCTATTGTTTCAGTTGCTTTTGGCATTTTTCTAATAAAATTTTTGCCTGAGCCTATGTCCTGAATAGGACTGCCTAGATTTTCTTCTAGGTTTTTTATACTTTTGAGTTTTACATTTAAGTCTTTAATCCATCTTGCGTTAATTTTTGTATATGGTGTAAGGAAGGGGTCCAGTTTCAATTTTTTACATATGGCTAGCCAGTTATCCCAGCACTATTTATTTGGTAAGGGATCCCTTCCCCATTGTTTGTTTTGGTCAGGTTTTCTGAAGATCAGATGAGTATAGCTGTGTGGTCTGATTTCTGGGATTTCTGTTTTCTTCCATCAGTCTATGTGTCTGTTCTTGTACCAGTACTAGCCCTTTTGGTTATTGTAGCCCTGTAGTATAGTTAGGAAATGGCTAACATCATGCCTGAAGCTTTGTTCTTTTTGCTTAAAACTGTCTTGGCTATTCAGGCTCTTTTCTGGTTTTTTTTATAAATTTTTAAATAGTTACTTCTAATTATGTGAAGACTGTCAATGAAAGTTTAATGGGAATAGCACTGAATCTCTAAATTCCTTTGGGCAGTATGGTCTTTTCACAATATTGATTATTCTTATTCATGAGCATGGAACGTTTTTTCATTTCTTTGTGTCATCTCTGATTTACTTTAGCAGTTGTTTGTTACTCTCCTTGAAGAGGTCCTTCACTTCCCTTCTTAGCTGTATTCCTTGGTGCGTGTGTGTGTGTGTGTGTGTGTGTGTGTGTGTGTGTGGTAATTGTGAATGAGAGTTTGTTTGTGATTTGGCTTTCTGCTTAGCTGTTGCTGGTGTGTAGAAATGCTAGCAATTTTTGCACATTGATTTTTGTATCCTGAGAATGCTGAAGTTGTTTATCAGCTTAAGAAATTTTTGACCTGAGATGATGGGGTTTTCTAACTATAATATGTCCTCTGCAAACAAACATAGTTGACTTTTTAATTTGAATAACATTTTTAATTTGAATACCACTTATTTTCTTCTCTTGTGTGATTGCTCATGCCAGAACTTCCAATACCACCTTGAGTAAAAGTGGAGAAAGAAGGCATCCTTATCTTGTGCAGGTTTTCAAGGAGAATGCTTCCAGCTTTTGCCCATTCGGTATGATATTACCTGTTGGTTTTTTTTTTGTTGTTGTGTTATTGTTTTGATGTTGTTGTTTTCTTGTTTTTATGGACCTTGTTATTTTGAAGTATATTCCTTTAATACATAGTTTATTGAAAGTTTTAACATAAGGGAATGTTGAATTTTATCAAAGCCTTCTCTGCATCCATTGAAATAATCATGTGGTTTTTCACTTTAGTGTTGTTTATGTGATTGAATGACACTTATTGATTTCTGTATGTTGATCCAACCTTGCATACTTGAGAGGAAGCCTATTTGATCATGGCAGATAAGCTTTTTGATATGCTGCTGGGTTCAATTTATTAGTATTATGTTGAGGATTTTTGCATTGATGTTAATTAAAGGTATTGGCCTGAAGTTTTCTTTATTTGTTCTATCTATGGCAGGTTTTTTGTATGTTTGTTTGTTTTGTTTTGTTTTTCATCAGGATGATACTGGACTCATAAAATTAGTTAGGGAAAAATTCTTTCTTTTCAATTTTTTGGAATAGTTTCAGTAGAAATTGCATGAGCTCTTATTTGTACCTATGGTAGAAACCAGCTGTGAATCCATCTGGTCCTGGGCTTTTTTGGTTGGTAGGCTATTTTTTATGGCCTCAATATCAGAACTCAGTATTAGTTTATTCGGGGATTCAATTTCTTCCTGTTTCAGTCTTGGGAGAGTGTATGTGTCCAGGAATTTATCCATTTCTTTTAGATTTTCTAGTTTGTGTGCATAGAGGTGTTTAACTATTTTCTGATCATTGTTTGTATTTCTGTAGGGTCACTGGTAATGCTCCTTTATCATTTCTGATTGTTTTTATTTGAATCTTGTCTCTTTTCTTCTTTATTAGTCTAGCTACTGGTTTATTTATTTTATTAATTTTTTTGAAAAAAACACCTCCTATATTTGTTGCTGTTTTAAAGGTTTGTTTTTTTTTTTTTTTTTTTTTTTTTTTTGCATTTCTATCTCCTTCAGCTCTAATCTTGTTTATTTTTTGTCTTCTGTTAGTTTTGGTGTTTGTTTGCTTTTGTTCTCTAGTTCTTTCAGTTGTGACGTTAAATTGTCTTTTTGAGATCTTTCTAGGTTTTTGATGTGGACATTTAATGTTATGTATTTCCCTCTTAATACTGTTTTGGCTGGTATATTGTGTCTTTGTTCTTATTAGTTTCAAATAACTTCTTGATTTCTGCCTTAATTTCGTTATTTATGCAAATATCATAAGAAAGTATGTTGTTCAATTTCCATGCAGTTGTAGGGTTTTGAGTGAATTTCTTTATCCTGAGCTCTAATTTGATTGTGCTATGGTCTAAGAAACTGTTTGTTATAGTTTCTGTCATTTTGCATTTGCTGAGTAGTGTTTTACTTCCAGTAATGTGATCAATTTTATAGTAAGTGCCATAAGGAAAGGAATATAATGTATATTATTTTGCTTTGGGGTGAACAGTTCTGTATATATCTCTCAGGTTCACTTTATCCAGAGCTGAGTTCAGGTCCTGAATGTCATTATTAATTTTCTTTCTCCATAATTTGTCTAATATTGTAAGTGGAGTATTAAAGTCTTCCACAATTATTGTGTGGGAGTCTATTTTTATAATAGTCTCCAAGAACTTGATTTATGAATCTTGGTGCTCCTGTATTCAGTGCAAATATATTTAGGATAGTTAGCTCTTATTGTTAAATTGAACTCTTTACTATAATGTAGTAGCCTTCTATGTGTTTTTTTATTTTTTTTCTGGCTTAACGTCTGTTTGTTGTTTGTTTTTTATTTTCAGAAACTAGGATTGCAACCCTTGCTTTTTTTCTGTCTTCCATTTGCTTGGCAAATTCTCTCCCATCTTTTTTTTTTTTTGAGCCTATGTGTGTCTTTGCGTGTGACATGGGCCTCTTGAAGATAGTATACCAATAGGTGTTGGTACTTTATCCAGCTTGTCATTCTGTGTCTTTTAATTGGGACATTTAGCCAATTTATGTTTAAGGTTAATATTGTTATGTGTGGATTTGATCTTGTCATCATGATGCTAGCTGGTTATTTTGCAGACTTCTTTATGTAGTGGCTTTATAGTGATACTGGTCTATGTACATCAGTGTGTTTTTGTAGTGGTTGCTAATGATCTCTTCCCTCCCCCCCCCCATATTTAGTGCTTCCTCCAGGAACTCTTTCATGGCAGGTTTGGTAGTAATTAATTCCTTCTGCATTTTTCTTCTGAGTCTGTAGGTCTCACAAGAGATTATGAATAGTAGTTTTGGGGATATTTCAAGATCAGGTTTGGTCTTTGAATATTCTGCCTCTGTACACAGCCTACTTCCTAAGTGAGAAGTTGATATTAGGAGAACAGTTGAAATGGAAATGCCACTAAAGTAACTCGGTAAAAGATGAGTTGTTTTGAGGGGATATTGAAAGCAAACCCTGGGCTTACTTAAAATCCTCTCAGTCATAAACTGTGAAGAAGGGAGAAGGTTAGAATAGGTATATGATATTGATTTCCAAGTTATTATATAAAATTTATAACAGATTTTTAATGATACAAAAGTAAATATTTATATAAAAATAAGTATAAATTTCAGGTGAAAATAGACCTAACTGCTAATTAAAAAAAAATAAAAACAGGTAATGACAGGGAAGGTTCAAAATGGCTAACTGGAGAATTTGGAAACCAGTTCTCAAAAAAAAAACCAAAATTACAAATAGATAATCATAACTTGAAATAGAATATCAAGGAAAGAATACTAAAACTCAGTAGAGAACTCATTGGAAAAAAAAACAAAGGCAACAAAGGAAAAGAAGAAACTATGAGGCAAATCAGCTGACAAATTGGTTATGAAACCAGAGGTACTTGGCATTGTGTGGAAAAGGTAAGTGGAAGTGTTTTGGCTAGCCACATCCCTGCTGCAGTCTGTAAGTGGCCAAACTGTAAGAGAGTTTATCTGTGTGGGTTATGATTTGGAAACTTCTTGAGGGCATTGAAACAGATTGCACAGTGGCTCACGCCTATAATCCCATCATTTTGGGAGGCTGAGGCAGGTGGATCACGAGGTCAAGAGATTGAGACCATCCTGGTCAACAAGGTGAAACCCCGTCTCTACTAAAAATACAAAAATTAGCTGGGCATGGTGGTGTGTGCCTGTAGTCCTAGCTACTCAGGAGACTGAGGCAGGAGAATTGCTTGAACCAAGGAGGCAGAGGTTGCGGTGAGCCGAGATCGTGCCATTGTGCTCCAGTCTGGGTAACAACAGCAAAACTCCATCTCAAAAAAAAAAAAAAAAAAAGAGAAAAAAGATTGCAAATTCAGGTTGGATTACTCACTCTCTCCCCAGATGCAAGCAGCTCCATCAGGATACAATTGGAGGTGCAGCAATCAGGGAACTATATTCTGCTTAGGGAACATCAATCCTTTTGTTTCCACATATCAGGATCACCCACTAACATTTCCTAGAACCTATTCAGGGGATTGTGTTGGCACAGCGCTAGCTAGTTCCAAAGGAGCTGCAGCATTTCTAGTAATGTAGCCCTCAGGGAGTGCTACTCCTATTGAAGGGAAACTACAGCAAACCAACAGATAGACCATTAAACAAAGGAAACCAAGACATATGCTTTCCAGTGCCAAAGAACTCTCTATTTGATGCTGTGAGAGGTGACTCTGCATCCATCAGGAACAAAAAGTCTGTGCTTGGGTACAAAAGAAAGCCATGAAATCCCATCCCTCCAACCTCTGGGCTAGAGCCCAGGTATGTAGAGGAAAACTTTTCTACTCCACACACTACTGCAACCACAGCCACTACTGCTGTCACAAGAAATTTCCACAAGTGTTTCAGAGGAGCTGCTATCTGGAGCTGTGAAGTATGACTAAAACCCCACTCTAGGGGTGTTGCCTCTGAGCCTGCATATATTTAAAGGATGGGGCCCTCCCTAGTTCTGCACAGAGCTGCAATGTTGTTGCCAAAGAGAGCAAGAGAGCAATGTTGTTTGGGGAAATGGGATTAGACTGCATGCTAAAGCTACTACCAGATGACACAGAGGTTTGGGGCTGAGCTACAGAGCTGATGTCCCCATGACTCTTAGTTACATTGCATCCTAGAATTAAACACCAATGTCTAACTGAACTGAATGTTCTGAATGCTGACCCATTACCCTGGTAAATAAAGATCAAGTATTATCCCTGGTGCCACCACAACAATCATTCAAGTGCCACCTACTGCCCTGGAGGTCACCCTATACAATCTAATACAAAATTTGCTGACAAAAATATACAATGTTTAGGGACAAGATAAGCTTCTCATGACTTCTATCACTTTAGCATCTCAGAAGATCATAAGCCTGCTCACTTGCTCAGTCCACTACTACTACAATTAGCATTTGAGAAAAGCATCACCCTAAGGCTATCTGTAACCAAGGGAATTATACAGACACTATTGCAATGAACAAACTCAGAAGCAAATCCAAGTGGCAATTCCTCAACATACATTATAGTTATATTCTCAAGACAGGGGAAAAAAAAACCTCTCATTGAAATAAAATTAAATTTCAGATACAAAGAAACTAGCATACCAATACTGGAAGTATGAAAAAGCAGATTGATATGACACCCCTCAAAAATCCCACTAACATTTTAGCAATGGAGTCTACAAAATAAAATTTGTAAAATCACAGATAAATAATTACAAATATTATCAATAATTTTAAAAAAGCTCAATGAAATCCAAGTGAAATCTGGAAACCAATTCATAGAATTAAAAAAATCAAAACAGTATATGAATAAGAAATTTACCAAGGAAATTGATATCCTAAAGAGAAATCAACAGAACTTCTGGAAATAAAATATTCATTGAAGGAATTACAAGTTGAAAGCTTCAAAAATAGATCAAGCAGAAGAGAGCATCTCAGAACTTGAAGCCAGGTCTTTTGAATTAATTCAGTCAAACAAAAATAAAGTAAAAAGAATTTAAAAGAATAAAGAAAACCTTTGAATAGCATGGAACTACATAAAATATCTAAACTTTTAAGTGATTGCTATTTCTGAGGGTGAAAAAAAAGTAGAGTTTAGAAACTTATTTAAGTATTTTATAATAAACTTTTCTATTCCTCCAATAATTGTGAACATCCAGATACAAGAGAGTCAACAAACAGTAGCAAAATACATTTCAAGAAGAATTTTACCATGTCATATATTTACCAGACTCTCTAAAGTTAATATGAAGAAAAATATTTTAATATTAGCAAGAGAAATGTGTCTAGTCACATATAAAGAAATTCCCACCAGATTTACAGTTTCCTAGCAGAAATTTTTAAGCCCAAAAAAAATGGGGTCATATTTTACAAGTTCTTATGGAAAGAAACTGTTAGTCATGAATTAATGTCCTGCAACAGTAAGCTTTATAAGTGAAGGAGAAATAAAATATTTTCCTGATAGGTAAATGCTGGTAGACTAGACTAGAATTGTAAGATATACTCAAAGGATGTGAGCATTTCTCATAGTCCTAGAAATAAATAGCAGTGTCTAACTGAACTAAATGTCCTGAATGCTGACGCATTGCCTGGGACACCAGAGAGCTTTTCCTGGTAAACAAAGATTAAGTATAAACCCTAGTGCTACCACCACAATCAGCTCTTACATACAAGTGCCACCTACTGGCCTGGAGGACAATCTATATAATCTAATACAAAATTTGTTGACAAATATGCTCAGTACTTTAGGAACAAGGTAAGTCTCTCATGACTTCTAACACCTCAGTTTCTTGGAAGGCCATGAGCCTGCTCACCTGCTCAGTAAACTGTTACAACAATCAGCATTTGAGAAAAGCACCACACTAGGTCTGACTAAACCAAGGATACATACAGACACTTTGCCAGTGAACAAACTCAGAATAAAAGCAAAATGGCTCTTTTCAACATACATTATAGTCATATTCTCAAGAGGGGAAGAAAAAAACGTCTCATTGAAATGAAAGTAAACTCCAGATACAAAGAAACTAGCACAACAATGCTGGAAGTATGCAATATAGAAATGAAAATTTAATATTTGTCATCATAAAAACACATGAAAGTATAAAACTCATTAGTCTTATAAAACAATTACACTAAGGAGGAAGAGAAATAAATCAAATGGGAACATGACAGAACTTCACCAAACCCAAAAGACAGAGGGAAAAGAAAGCATCAAAGAACACACCAAACAACTAGATAGTATAAAACATTCAAATAGGAATGAAACCTTATGTATCAATATTAATTAATTAACTCATAATCTCAGAATACATATTCTTCTTGTACATAAATGGATTAAAGTTTTCACCTAAAGTATGTAGATTAATAGAATGGATTGAAAAATAATCATGAACCAACTCTATGCTACTTAAAAGAAACTCATCCTACTGATTAAGGTATAGACTGAAAGTAAAGTGAGAGGAAAAGATGTTCCATGTAAACTGAAATCAAATGCAAGTGGGAGTAACTATAATTATATCAAACAGACTTCAAATCCAAAATAGTAAAAAAAAAAATGAATTATATTATGTAATAATGAAAGAATCAGTTAAACAAGACAATATAACAATTCTAAATGTATGTGCACCCAACAATGGACCACAAATATTTGTGAAACAAATATTACTGGATGTAAATACTGGGAACTTCAAAATTCTACTGACAGCAATATACAGATTAATGAAATAGAAAGTCAACAACAATAATAACAACAACACAAACCTTGATCTTCAATTGGATATAATGCCAAAGGTAGTCAATATATTACAGAAGATTATGGGGTAATTCTGAGATTACCCCATAATCTCAGAATATACATTCTTCTCATCAACACATAAGACATTCTCCAAGATAGACAAATATTAGCCAAAAATAGGTCTCAATACATTTTTTTAAAAATTCAAATAATATGTTTGCTCAGCAACACCTCTGCTGGCAGACTATGGCTATACTACCACCTTGCTGGGCAGATCTTCTCTGAAAACAGGCAGCAGCATGTTAGGAACTTACAAATAAAGCCCTGCCTTCCCAGGACAGAGCACCTGAGGAAAAAGGCATTTATGAGTTCTGCAGCAGCAGACTTAAACGTACCTGCCCAGAAGCTCTGAATGGAAAAATGGAGTTCCCATCTTAGCTCTTGAGCTCCTATAAGGGACAGACTGTCTCCTTAAGCAGCTCCCTTACCCCTGTATATCCAAAGAGACACCTAGTAAAGGAGAGCTCAGGCTGACATCTGGGGAGTACCCTTCTAGGATGAAGACAACAGAAGAAGAAACTGGCAACAACTCTTACTACTTAGCAGCCCCCATGGGTGATCTGCAGGCAAGCAGGGACTGGAGTAGACCTCCAGCAGGCCTACAGAAGAGGAATCTGACAGTTAGAAAGAAAGCTAAAAAACAGAAAGAAATAACTTCAGCATCAACAAAAAGGACGTCCACTCAGAGACCTCATCCCAAAGTCACCAACTACAAAGACCACAGGTAGATAAATCCACAAAGATGGGAAGAAACCAGTCAAAAATGTTGAACACACCCAAAACCAGAACATCTCTACTCCTCCAAGGGATCACAACTCCACACCAGGAAGGGAACAAAGCTGGATAGAGAATGAGTCTGATGAACTGACAGAAACAGGCTTCAGAAGATAGGTAATAACAAACTTATCTGAGCTAAAAGAACATGTTCTAATCCAATGCAAAGAAACTAAGAACCTTGAAAAAAGGTTAGACGAAATGCTAACGAGAATAAATAGCTTAGAGAAGAATATAAATGACTGGATGGAGCTGAAAAACACAACAAGAGAACTTCGCAAAGCATACATAAGTTTCAATAGCTGAATTGACCAAGCAGAAGAAACGGTATCAGAGATTGAAGATCAACTCAATGAAATAAAATGAGAAGGCAAGATTAGAGAAAAAAGAGTGAAAAGAAATTAACAAAGCATGAAAGAAATATGGGATTATGTGAAAAGACCTAATCTACGTATGATAGATGTACCTGAATGTAATTGAGAGAATGAATCCAAGCTGGAAAGCACTCTTCAGGATATTATCCAGGAGAACTTCCCCAACCTAGCAAGGCAGGCCAACATTCAAGTCCAGGAAATACAGAGAACCCCACAAAGATATTCCTCAAGAAGAGTAATCCCAAGGCACATAATTATCAGATTCACCAGGGTTGACATGAAGGAAAAAATGCTAAGGCAGCCAGAGAGAAAGGTTGGGTTACCCACAAAGGGAAGCCCATCAGACTCATGGCAGCTCTCTCGGCAGAAACCCTACAGGCAAGAAGAGAGTGAGGGCCAATATTCAACATCCTTACAGAAAAGAACTTTCAACCTAGAATTTCATATCCAGCCAAACTAAGCTTCATAAGCAAAGCAGAAATAAAATCCTTTATGAACAAGCAATTGCTGAGAGATTTTGTCACCACCAGGCCTGCCTTACAAGAGCTCCTAAAAGAAGCACTGAACATAGAAAAGACAACCAGTACCAGCCATTCCAAAATGTACCAAACCGTGAAGACCATCAACACAATGAAGAAACTGCATCAATTAACAGGCAAAACAACCAGCTAGCATCAAAATGGCAGGATCAAATTAACACATAAGAATATTAAACTTAAGTGTAAATGGGCTAAATGCCCCAATCAAAAGGCACAGACTGGCAAATTGGATAAAATGTCAAAACCCATGGGTATGCTGTATTCAGGAAATCCATCTCATGAGCAAGGAAACACATAGGCTCAAAATAAAGGGATGGAGGAAGATTTACCAAGCAAATGGATAGCAAAAAAAAGGAGGAGTTGCAATCCTAGACTCTGAAAAAAAAAAAGACTTTAAACCAATAAAAATCAAAAGAGACAATGGCATTACATAATGATAAAAGGATCAATGCACCGAGAAGACCTAATGATCCTATGTATATACGCACCCAAAAGAGGAACACCCAGATACATAAAGTAAGTTCTTAATGACCTACGAAGAGACTTAGACTCCCATACGCTAATAGTGGGAGACTTTAACACTCCACTGTCAATATTAGACAGACCAAGGAGCAAGAAAATCAACAAGGATATCCAGGACTTGAACTCAGATCTGGGCCAAGCAAACCTAACAGAACTCTTCACCCCAAATCCACAGAATATTCATTCTCAGCACCACATCACACCTACTCTAAAATTGACCACATAATTGGAAGTAAATCAGTCCTCAGCAAATGCAAAAGAATGGAAATCATAACAGTCTCTCAGACCACAGTGCAATGATATTAAAACTCAGGATTAAGAAACTAACTCAGAACCACACAACTTCATGGAAACTAAGCAACTGGTTCCTGAATGTTGACTGGATAAACAATGAAATGAAAACAGAAATAAAGATGTTCTTTGAAACCAATGAGTACAAATACACAACATATCAGATTCTCTGGGACACATGTAAAGCAGTGTCAAGAGGAAAATTTATAGCAATAAATGCCCACATGAGAAGCAAGGATAGATCTAAAATCCACACCTTATCAAAATTGAAAGAGCTAGAGGAGCAAATAAAACAAACTCAAAAGCTAGCAGAAGACAAGAAATAACTAAAATCAGAGCAGAACTGAAGGAGATAAAGACACAAAAACCTTCAAAAAATCAGCAAATCCAGGAGCTGGTTTTTTGAAAAGATCAACAAAATAGGTTGCTGGCCATATTAATAAAAAAGAAAAGAGAATAACCAAATAGATGCAATAAATAATGATAAAGGGGTTATCACCACTGATACAAACATCCGTCAGAGATTACTACAAACAACTCTATGCACATAAACCAGTAAACCTGGAAGAAATGGATAAATTTCTGGACATTTGCACGCTCTCAAGCCTGAACCATGAAGAAGCTGAAACCCTGAATAGACCAATAAAAAGGGCCAAAGTTGAGGTAGCAATTAATAGCCTACCATCCAAAATAGCGCACATCCAGATGGGGTCACAGCCGAACTCTACCAGACGTAAAAAGAAGATCTGGTACCATTCCTTCTGAAACTATTCCAAACAATCCGAAAAGAGGGAATCTTTTCCAAATCATTTTATGAGACCAACATCATCCTGATACCAAAACCAGGCAGAGACTCAACAAGAAAAGAAAACTTCGGGCCAATATCCATGATGAACATTGATGCAAAAATCTTCAATAAAATACTGGCAAATCGATTGCAACAGCATATGGAAAGCTCATCCATCATGATCAAGTAGGCCTCATCCCAGTAGGCTTCATCCCGGGGATGTAAGGCTGGTTCAACATAAGCAACGGTATAAATGTAATCCACCACATAAACAGAACCAAAGACAAAACTACATAATTATCTCCATAGATTCAGAGAAGGCCTTCAACAAAATTCAATAGCCCTTTATGCTAAAAACTCTCAATAAACTATATATTGATGGAAGGTATTGCAAAATAATAAAAGCTATCTACCACAAACCCACAGCCAATATCATACTGAATGGGCAAAAACTGGAAGCATTCCCTTTGAAATCTGGCACTAGATAAGGATGCCCTCTCTCACCACTCCTATTCACTATATTATTGGAAGTTCCAGCCAGAACAATGAGGTAAGAAAAAGAAATAAATGATATTCAATTAGGAAAGGAGTAAGTCAAATTGTCTCTATTTACAGATGACACAGATTGTATATTTAGAAGACCCCATAGTCTCAGCCCAAAATCTCCTGAAACTGATAAGCAACTTCAGCAAAGTCTCAGGATACAAAATCAGTGTGCAGAAATCACGAGCATTCCTACACATCAACAACAGACTAAAGGAAAGCCAAACCTAGAGTGAACTCCCATTCACAATTGCTACAAAGAAAATAAAATACCCAGGAATACAACTAACAAATGATGTAAAGGACCTCTTCAAGGAGAACTACAAACCACTGCTCAAGGAAATAAGAGAGGAAACAACAGATGGAAAAATATTCCATGCTCATTGTGAGGAAGAATTAATATCATGAAAATGGTCATACTGCCCAAAGTAATTTACAGATTCAATGCTATCCCCATCGAGCTACCTATGACCCTCTTCACAGAACTGGAAAAAAAACACCTGAAACTTCATATGGAACCAAACTAGAGCCCGCATTGCCAAGACAATCCTAAGCAATAAAAACAAAGCTGGAGGCATCATGCTACCCGACTTCAAACTACACTGCAAGGCTACAGCAATCAAAACAGTTTGATACTGATAACAAAACAGAGATATAGACCAATGGAACAGAAGAGAGGCCTCGGAGGCAATGCCACACATCTACAGCTATCTGACCTTTGACAAACCTGACAAAAACAAGCAATGGGGAAAGAATTCCCTGTTTAATAAATCGTGTTGGGGAAACTGGCTAGCCATGTGCAGAAAACAGAAACTGGACTGCTTCCTGGCACCTTACACTAAAATTAACTCCAGATGGATTAAAGACTTAAACATAAGACCTAACATCATAAAAACCCTACAAGAAAACCTAGGCAAAACCATTCAAGACATAGGCATAGGCAAGGACTTCATGACTAAAACACCAAAAGCATTGGCAACTAAAGCCAAAATAGACAAATGGGATCTAATTAAACTCCAGAATTTCTGTACAGAAAGAAAAAAAAAGAAAAACATTAGAGTGAACCAGCAGCCAACAGAATGAGAAAAATTTTTGCAATCTACCCATCTGACAAAGGGTTAATATCCAGAATCCACAAAGAACTAAAACATATTTTCAAGAAGAAAACAAATCCTTTCAAAAATCAGCAAAGGACATGAACAGACACTTTTCAAAAGAAGACATATGAGGCCAAGAAACATATGAAAAATCTTTATCATCACTCGTCATTAGAGAAATGCAAATCAAAACAACATTGAGATACCATCTCATACCAGTTAGAATGGCGATCAATTAAAAAATCTGGAGACAACAGATGCTGGAGAGGATGTGAAGAAATAGGAACACTTCTACACTGTTGGTGGGAGTGTAAATTAGTTCAACCATTGTGGAAGACAGTGTGGTGATTCCTCAAGGATCTAGAAATACAAATTCCATTTGACCCAGCAATCCCATTATTGGGTATATATCCAAAGGATTATAAATCATTTATTATAAAGAGACATGCACATGTATGTTCATTGTGGCACTGTTTACAATAGCAAAGATCTGAAACCAACCCAAATGCCCATCGATGATAAACTGAACAAGGAAAATGTGGCACATATGGACCATGGAATACTATGCAGCCATAAAAATGATGACATTGTGTCCTTTGTAGGGACATGGCTGAATCTGGAAACCATCATTCTCAGCAAACTGACACAAGAACAGAAAATCAAACACCATGTGTTCTCATTCATAAGTGGGTGTTGAACAATGAGAACACATGGACACAGAGAGGTGAGCATCACATACTGGGGTCTGCTGGGGGAACTAGGAGAGGGAGAGTGAGGGGTAGGGAGATTGAGGAGGGATAACACGGGAAGAAATACCAGATATAGGTGACAGAGGGATGGAGGCAGCAAACTACACTGCCATGTATGTACCTATGCAAAAATTCTGCATGATCTGCACATGTACCCCAGCATCTAATGTATAATAATATATATACACACATATATATATACATATATATATATATAGTGCCTTGAAAAATAGGAAAAAATATCAAATAATATTAAGCATCTTTACAGACCACAATAGAATAAAACCAGAAATCAATACCAAGAGGAACTCTTGAAACTACACAAATACCTGTAAATAAAACCATATATTCCTGATAAATCTTTGGGCCAATGAAAACATTAAAGATGGAAATAACACATCTTTGTTTTTTGAAAAACAAAAAGAAGATTGAGATAAAATATATTAAACCCTCTGGGATACAATAAAAGCAGTGCTGACAGGGAAATTTATATTGTTAAATGCCTACACACACAAAAAAAAATAGAGACCGGGCGTGGTGGCTCACGCCTGTAATCCCAGCACTTTCGGAGGGCGAGGCAGGTGGATCACGAGGTCAAGAGATCGAGACCATCCTGGTCAACATGGTGAAACCCCGTCTCTACTAAAAATACAAAAAATCAGCTGGGCATGGTGGTGCGTGCCTGTAATCCCAGCTACTCAGGAGGCTGAGGCAGGAGAATTGCCTGAACCCAGGAGGTGGAGGTTGCGGTGAGCCGAGATTGTGCCATTGCACTCCAGCCTGGGTAACAAGAGCGAAACTCCGTCTCAAAAAAAAAAAAAAAAAAAAAAAAAAAAAAGAAAGATCACAAAGTAATAACCTAATAATAATCCATTCATTTGTTTTTCTAGACTCCTTTGGCTATTCTGGATCTCTTGTGGTTTCATACAAATTTTTAAATTGTATTTTTTATTTCTGAAATAATTTCACTGGAGTATCAATAGAGATTGTAATAAATCTATAGATGACTTTAGGTGGACATTTTAGCAATATGACTGCTTCCCCACCAAGATAACTGATATTTTCCCATTTATTTATATATTTTTCAATTTCTTTTACTAATAATTGATGGAGTTTAGATGAGTTTTTTCACCTCTTGTTAAATTTATTCTTTCTTTATATTTTTTAGCCATTGTAAATGGGATTGTTTTCTTGATTTTTTAAAAATAATTTGCTGTTAGTATATATAAATGCTACTGATTTTTGTATGTTGATTTTGAATCCTGCAATTTTTCTAAATTTGTTTACCATTTTTAACAATTTTATTGTTTAGTCATAAGGGTTTTCCATACACAAGGTTCTGTCATCTACAATTAGGGACAATTCAACTTCTTTCCCAATTGCATACCTTTTATTTACTTCTTCCGGCCTAAGTGGTCTAAATAGGACCTGTAGTACCCAGCTGAATAGAAGGATGGGAAGCCCACATTTTTCTTTTGTTCCTGATTCTAGAGAAAAAGCTTTCAACTTTTCCTTGTTGAGTATAATATTATCTATGGGTTTATTATATATTGCCTTTATTATGTTGAGGTGTTTTCTTTTACACCTAATTGATTTGGAATTTTTATCATGGAGATATGTTGAATTTTATCAAAAACTTTTTCTGTATCTACTCAGACGATAATGTGGTTTGCTCTTCATTCCCTTAATGTAGGGTATTATATTTGGTGATCTGTATATATAGAGAGAGCCATCAGGCCCTAGGGATTTATTTCCCTTGGTGACTTTTTTATTAAAAATTCAATATTTTTACTCACAGTTATTGATATGTTTAGATTTTTCTCTTTTTTTAAAATTCAATCTTGGTAGGTAGTATTTATATAGGAACATATGCATTTCTTCATGGTTTTCCAATTTTTGGCATATAATTTTTTATAATAATCTCTTATGATCATTTTTATTACTGTGGTATTGCTTGTAATGTCTTCCCCTTCATTTCTGATTTCTAAATTTAAATTTTTCTTTTTCTTTTTTATTTTTTTAGCCCAAATAAAGGTTTGTAAACTTTATCTTAAAAATAAACTCAATGACATTGGTCTTTTCTATTTTTTTTAAGTTTTGTTTCATTTATTTCTGCTCAGATCTTTATTATTTCCTTTTTTGTACTAAATTTGTGATGAGTTTTTTCTTTTTGTTCCTTTTCAGGTGTAGTGTTAGGCTAAGTGAATTCTTTTTTGAATTATGCTTTTACTACCATAAACTTTCCACTTAGAACCAGTTTTTTTGCATCCCTTAAGATTTGGCATGTTGTATGTTTATGTTTGTGTGTCTGAAGATATTTTTAAATTTTCCTGTTAATTTCTTCTTGCCTATTGGTTGTTTAGGAGCATGTTTTTAAAGTTTCAATGTATTTGTGAGTTTTCCGAAATTCGTCCTGGTATTGATTGCTAATTTGATTTCATTGTGGTTATAAATAATACTTGATGTGATTTCCATTAAAAAAATCTGTTTAGACATATTTTGTAGCTTAACAGATGATCTAACCTGGAGAATGTTCCATGTGCACTTGAGGAGAATATGCACTCTGCTGCTATTGTTGGGGATGTTCTTATTTGTCTTTTAGGTTCAAATGGTATCAAGTGTAGTTAAAGTTTAATTATTTTTCAGTCATTTTCTGATTGAATAATCTGTCTATTTCTGGAGTGAGTTATTGAATCACCTACTATTATTGCATTATCTCCTAGCTTTTCCTTCTGATCTGTTAACGTTTACTTTATATATTTATGTGTTCCAATGTTGGATGCATATATATTTAGAGATGATATAGTTTCTTCATGAATTGGCTCTGACATTATTATATATTTTTTCTCTTTAAGTTTTAAAGTGTGCTCTATCTGATATAAATACAGCTGAGGGGCCCAAGATGGCTGATTAGAAGCAGCTGTGGGCTGTGACGCTCATAAAGAGAAACCAAAGGGGTGAGTTAATACAGCATCCACAACTGAAATATCTTGGTACTCGTGATGAGATTGATAGGGAAAACAATTCAAACCACAGAGATTGAAGAAAATCAAGGTGTGATGATAATGCACGGAGGAGCCACCTGGAGCCAAGGAAACCCCAAGCCCCAGCCAAGGGAAGCAATGAGTAATTGTCGGATCCTGGGTAACCATGCTTCTCCCATGGATCTTTACACCTGCTGATTAGGAGATCCCCTCATAAGCCCAAGCCACCAGGGCGTTAGGGTCCAACATACATAACTGTGTGGAGATTTGGCAGGGCAGTTGCTCGGTCACACATAGAGACCCAGGAGCCTTAAAAACTTTGGCCCAGGGATACATAACTGACATGTCTGCAACTCAGGCAAGGTGGAAGATCCATATATACCAGTAGGAAGGGGGCTGAATCCAGGGAGCCAAGCAGCATCATTCTGAGAGCCCCACTTGCACAGCACCTGACAATATAAGACCTACTGGCTTGGAATTCCAACCATCCACTAGCAACAGGTTGGAGCCTGCCTGAGATGGAATGGAGCCCCTGGGTGGAGGGTCGGGCCATCATCTCTGCTGTTTGGTTTACTCAGCCATTCCAGAGTATGAGCTTTAGAGAGTCCAAATGATCCAGATGATGAAGTGTTTCCCTAGAGCAGCACAGCTGCTTTGCCAGGTTATGGCCAGACTGCTTCTGTAAGTGGAACCCTGATTTATTGCTCCACACTGGGGTAAATTTCCTCCAGGAATCCCTGCTTGTACATATTCCACAGACAGAGCTCTCATCTCTCCCTGGGATGCAGTGCCCAAGAGAGGGAAGGATCACCTTCCTCTCTCCATTTTGAGACCCAGGAGTCAAAGTCCAACTTAACAGCACAAGGATTAGTTAGCAGGATATTTATACTGCATAAAGTCTTTTCATTTTCTCTATCATGCCACAAATTAAAACACTGTGATTTAGTGTCTAGTAGTTACTGTATGCAGCACTTCAAACAACCATGTGAAAGTAGTTATCTACTGCATGTATTTCATTGCTAGCATTCTAGTGAGAGAACAGTAACATCTATCACAAATGTGATAGATCTTATGCCAGATTTATCAAAATAAGACAATTAACTTTTCCCCCATCATTAAAAAAATGGCAAATAAAAATATCAGTTTTGAAAATTCTGTTTGAGGATAAATGACCTCCTTTCATTTAAACACTATGCAACAAAATGAGGGCAAAGTGAAAAAATCAACACAATAACATATTTTTAGCTGTTTTTAAAAAAAACACCATCACACATTTCCAAGATGGGCTTCTAGATACAATAATGACAACTAATTAGGAAACTTTCACCACTTTAAATCAGTGCAACACTTGCATATATTTTGTTTACAAATGCACACATGAAGGCCTAAAATTGTGATAGAAGGCTTAGCTTCAAAAATCAGTAGAAAGTCCCACATTTTTCCATTACTACTTAATATAAGTGAATGTCACTTTTTGATAGTGGCAAACACAACTAAGTTAGGTAAGATAAATCCTAATCAATATAATTCCCTAAGGACAAAGCTAATCTTTTATAAACATTCACTGTATTCATATAACACTTATTCCTTATTACCTGTAGAGAAAGACCTGAAACTGAGAGTACTGATTAGATTATCTCATAAATAAATAACACGTAAGCACTTAAGTCTTATTTACTTTTCCAAATAACAAAATATATAATATTTCTCTTCAGAATTTACAAAAATAAATCTTTTTTTTGCCAGAAACATTAAAACTTATATAGCTCTCTAACTCATCAAAGGTAAGCAAAATCAATCCAACCTTAAATGGCTGTTAGCTACTAACAATATTTGGAGGCTTGTCAAAGGTAGTTTATGAAATTTACATAAATACAGCAAATTCCTAATTATTGGAAATTCATAGAAAATAAAATTACCATTCATAAAGTCTTCCATTAGAAACTTTAAAACACCTTCTATTAGAAACTAAAAAAAAAAAAAAAAAAAATCAGTCCTGTTTTATATACATATATAGATATGTAAATGTGAAAAATTCAAAGGAGAACAAATAGTAAACAAACAAATATTATAAGAAATAACAATTATATGGGAAACTAAACTCAAATTTTTCTTTACACAGTTTACCTTGGAGGGTACAGTGTTACCTAGTGCCTAAAAGCACACATGATGAATATTTTCTTCCTGATATACAAATTGATGTCCTTAAGTTCACCAATACCAGTATACATTTTGTGCAGTTAAGAAATTTGCTTTAGTATATGACCACTAAGTAGTTTAGTGCTAGTGTTATCTAGCTGGAATAGCAAATACAGTATGAATCAATGCAAGCATGGATGTTAAAGTTTGCTTCCAACTAAATGTGGCTTCATGCTTAACCATATTTTAAAAATAATTGCCAAACTGTTGATGTATTTATTTACAATATTTCTTATTTTATCTTCATCAAGCCTAACAGCTTTAACTATGGGCAACGTTAATTAGCTAAATTTTTCCAATTTTCTATTAGGTTTTAAAGAACATGTTATTATCTAAATTTGATTCAATATTTTATCTCTTGCTTCATAGACACATACAGAAACAACAACAACAACAAAAAACCCTATGTAAGACACAGTCCATATATGACATTCTTGGACTGTCTATTTTATTTTTTAAATTTTCTTTTTATTTTAAAAAATAAACTGTCATTTTACTGTAGGACAAACATTTATTGTACAAAATCCTTTCTCATATAATTTTCTTTCTACGTTATTTTCTTCCTTACCAAAAATACATCTTCATCTACATAACTTTCTTCATTTCACATCTCTCTCCTCTAATTAGTGGTTTCCATTCTACCTTATTTCACAAATAATCTGTTTCATGATTTGAATTAACCTTTAGAAAACTTATTAGACAAAATTATTATTTTCATCAATAAGGACACATCTTCTCTGGTGCACAAAATACATATAATTATATATTAACTACAATTCTTATTCTTAAAAACCATAAATTTTAATGAAAACTAGGAAGCAAGTAATTTGAAACTGTCTACCAGATATTAACATTTTATTAAGGAGAATAATTTCATAATTTTTAGAAAAATATTTTTCCACATTGCATTCCTTTCTTAATTGACAATGACCCAGATATCCAATAAACATAAAAAAATTGTATGTACTAAATTTTGATTTTAAAAGTTTACTTTAATTCTGAAAACCAAAATATTAGAAACAGCAAGTCATCATTTAAAATTATATCCTTATTAAGTGCTTTTTAATAGCCTGTGAACATCAAGTGTTCAACTGAGTAAAAATCTTAAAGTTAAAAGCATAGATGTTTTTGCAGATAACTCAGAAGATTCACTGTTTTTATTAAACTAACAAAATTAAATTAGACTCATTTGTCTAAGAAGGCACACAAACTAAGATCATTTTGTTTTTACTGGATTTATAGTTCTGTAACATTCTATGCGGAACCCTGACACATCTAGCAGAGATAAACATAAAACCCAGACAAAAATGTAGTGTAACATTTCTAAGACATTTCTATTTTTATCTTACCAAAAATTTTAAAGCCAGCTTATATATTAAATATTTACATAAGTCATGTGAACTTAAAACTTGCTTGAACTTATTTATTTATGAGTGCTTTTCTATTTATAAGCCAATTTGATACACTCTGTGAACACAATACATGCCATCCAGACACACACACACATACAAAGATCCAATAGATTTTACCTTGGAATTCTAGCCATAAAACAGCAATACAAACTCACCAGTTTGTGAACATGTTCACATGGCTAAACTTTGTTTGCCCCAGCCAATAATCCAATGAAGGCTCTGAGCCAAAGTTTTGGTAAAGTAGTTTCCATGGCACTCTGATGTTTAAAGGCCAAATCTCCCCAAGAACACTGGGGCCAAGCAGCACCACAGAACATCACATACTAACCAGGCCAGTCTCTGCTTAGAACCGTAGCATAAAATCCTGCACACATGGAATTCCATCCCAATTTCCTATTCAACAGCAAAATGAGGCCCCCAGATAGGCCAAATTACTCCAGATTCAAAGAATATTGGGGCAAAACAGCATTACAAAATATTATTAGATTATTAAACTCTGATTTCTCATTACTATATTGATACATTTAAACAAAACCCAAAACATAATGCAACTACTGCAGCAACCAACAAACCCCCAGAGCGTCCCGAATGAAACAGTCAGGGTGCTTCCTCTCTCCATCTGTTGTGCTTGATTGACTTGAAAATACGAATTTCTTTGCGAATTTCCCAAATTGAGAAACCAAACTCTCTGCCTAAAACCCACAAAAGATACCCACTTGCCCAGACGCACATACAACAATAACAAGCAAGCCACAAATAATGTCCAAATTAAAATATGGTGCTTCCCTTTCTCAGTCAGCTGGGCTTGTTCAAACTACAAATGAAAATTTCTTTAAAAATTGCCCTAATTGAGAGAATAGTACCTGCTGTCTGGGTCCCAAAACTGCACTCACCTATCTAGATGTAGTTGTCAAATCTTAAAGGTTATTTTTTGTAGGCAATCAGGAGCACAGTTGGAACTGGCA
This sequence comes from Sapajus apella, assembly GCF_009761245.1. Lineage (NCBI taxonomy): Eukaryota > Metazoa > Chordata > Mammalia > Primates > Cebidae > Sapajus > Sapajus apella. The sequence continues at coordinate 21,536,957 of NW_022436947.1, forward strand.
GCAGTGGGGCCAGAGACCAGAACTCAGCTCAAGCCAAAATGGAAAGGAAGCTTCTCAAGAGGGCTTCTGAGAATCCAAACCCACAGCAGCCAATCCAGGAGTAAAGCATTCCCAGTGAGACAACCAAAACCTGTGACAGAAACACAGGTGTTACATCTTGAACAGAAAGCCAATCACTGAGATAAGAATTGACAGGGAAGATGCTTTAATCATATTCTGAGGCCAATGAGATGGGAGATCAGTCTCAAATTCCTGTGACTGAAACACAGGTGTTACATCTTGAACAGAAGGCCAATCACTGAGATAAGAATTGACAGGGGAGATGCTTTATTCATATTCTGAGGCCAAGGAGATGGGAGATCAGTCTCAAATTCATCTCCCAGACTGACTAAAATTCGGGATTTATGTAGCAGGGAAGAAATGTCATCACGTTCAGGAAAACAGGAATTAGGAAGGGGTAAGGAAGATAAGTTGGCCAACAGGAAGCAAAAGATCAGGTAGGCAATCATGATGGGTGAGGGCTCTGATGTCTCAATGTTAAGGTGTGGTAATTTGGTTTCGGTTCCTTGAAACTGAGAGGCCTGATGGTTGGTTTCCTGAGAAAAGAACTGAAATAAGACATTTGTAAATTTCTTAAGTGTGAAGACCATAAGGGTCAATTTTACATTTATTCAAAAGAAACCCAAAACATCAGTTCTATAAAATGGTTAGGTTGATATCACTAACACCTGGCATTCTTGGGCTTTTAGATTCTAATCATTTTAGTGTATGTAAAATAAAATCTCATTATGGTTTCTATTTTCATTTTGCTACTGATTAAATTTGTTGAGCATCTTTTCATGTGCTTATGGGGCATTTATATGTTATGCTTTTAATGTACGTTAAAATATTTATTAATATTTTCTTAAAGGTGCACATGAGACTTTTGGAATAGAGCATATTCTCATTGTACCATAGAGCAAATCATAACTTAATAGTTCCCCTTTGCACTAATTCTTATTCTTAAGTGATATGAGAGCTAGATTTTATCTGACATATTAAAGGGGTCTACCATAGATAAGAAATCTTATAAAATGAATCTGGGTGATGTTTTCAGATATTTTAAAACTGGAGGAGGATAATCCTGAATTCATTTTCTAATTTTTGAAATGTGAATAAAGCTCTCTGAAGACAGATAAGACCCCTGTCTCCAGCTTCACAACCCAGGGTTGTTATTAAAGTCATTGGCTTCATATTCTCTTAAAATGTAAACACATACTTATGAGAGGCAAATCTCTGGAATTATCTCACTAGCTAATCAGTAAGAGATTACCTTCCAAGTCTTGCTTCAGCCCAGGTCCCAAGTTCCATGGGTTTTGTCCATAAATCAATTCAGGGAGAATTGCCATTGTAATACTATTTGCCTTTCCAATCCACACAAATGGGAAATTTTTTCACGTAGTTAGACTTTTAATTTCTGCCAGGAAACTGCCACTTTTAAACTCTCAGAGCTCATGAGAACTCCCTCGCTATCAGGAGAACAGCATGGGGGAAACCACACCCATGATGCAATCACCTGTCACCAGGTTCCTCCCTTGACACATGGGCATTACAATTTGGGTAAAGACACAGAGCCAAGCCATATAAGGTGCATTATAATTTTTTCTTTCTTTCTAAAAAGTGATTTTAGCAATTTGTATTTTATTTAAAAGTGCTCAATTTATTTTAGTTGTATAATTTGTTGACACACAGTTGTTTGTAATATCCTATTATAATGCTTTTAATTTATTTTGGATTGACTGTGTAATAGCTACTTTTTAGTGTTTAGTTTTATTAGTTTTCTTTTTCTTTTTTTTTAAACTCTGCCATTCTTGCTACAGGTTTTTTGTTTTTGGAGAAGGGGGTCTTTGCAAAGAACTATGTTTTATTTATATTCTCTATTTTTTTTCTGTTTTCTATTTTATTGATGTTATGGTCTGAATATGTGTATCTTCCCAAAATTTATACATTGAAACCTATTCCACTATATAATAACATTAAATGGTGAGGCTTTTGAGAGGCGGTTAGGACATAAGGGCTCTACCCTCATGAACGGGATTAATGCCCTTATAAAAGAAATGTTAGATAGCTTGTATGCTTCCTTTTGCCATGTAAGGAAACAAGTAAGACTCTATCTAGGAGGAACAGTCCTTCACTAGACAACCAGTCTTCTGGTGCCTTGACCTTGGATATCTCAGGCTCTAAAGCTGTATTAAATACGTTTTTGTTGTTTATGAGCACCCAGTAATGATATTTTTGTTATAGCAGCCCAAATGAACTAAGACAATTAATTTCTACTCTAATTATTACTGTTGTTTTTTACTTCTTGGAGTGGGTATTGTTTGCTCTTTTTTTACTAGCTTCTCAAGATTTTAACTGAGATTTTTGATTTGGTATTATATAATTATTATTATTTTTTAATTTATTTTACTTTAGGTGCATACTATATCTGGCATTTCTCCCCATGTTATCCCTCCCCACCCTCCTCTCCCTACCCACCTCCGTTGTCTCTCCCCTACCCCCCCCAACTGTCCCCTGTGTGTGATGCTCCTCTCCCTGAGTGTTCATCATTATTTTTAAAATAAGCATCTAAAGCTTATAATTAACTAGATTGTATTCTTCCAAAGTTCATATATTGAAGCTCAAATCCCCACTGTGACTGTATTTGGAAATATTTTGGCAATAGATAGTGCCATTTAGAAGGCAAGTAAAAATAAGTGAAGTTATTAAGGTGGATCTATGATCCAATAGGACTGGTTTGGCCCCTTAACCAAGAGGAACAGAGACTTGGTAAGTGCACACACAGAGATAAGGACATATGAGAACACAATTGGTAGGAAACCATCTGCAAGCCAAGAAGAAAGGGCTCTCAGACACTTGTCAGTTCTGGACTTACAGCAACAAATTGCTGTTGTTGAAATCAACCATATATGGTTGTATTCTTATGGCAGCCCTAGCAAATTAATACAGAGCCATACATTTTTCCTATAAGCATCTTGTTAGTTGCATGCCATAAATTGTGATATGTTGAGTTCTGTTTTGATTTTGTTCAAAGTATGTTGGAAATTCCCCGTGATTTATCATTTGACCCAATATATTTAAATATGTTCTAAATTCCCTCTGATTTATCATTTAACCCATGTTATTTTTAAATGTGTTGTTTAATTTCTATATTTACAAACATATTTTCCTAATGTCCTTCTTTTGCTTTCCAGTTTAACTCCATTTTGGACAGATAATGTGCCTTGTATTATTTTAATGATTTTAAATTTATTGTGACTTATTTTATGGCTTACCATTTAGTCTGTACTGAGAGGTATTCTTTACAGTCTTTAGAAGGATACGTGTCCTGCTAATGTTGGGTAAAATGTTCTATAAAGGTAACTTAGGTCTGTTTCATTTCCATTTTTAAGTCTTCTGAATACGCACTGATTTATTGCCTACTTTTATTCTGTCTTTGAGAGGAAGTTATTCTTGTCTCTCACTATTATTGTGGATTTGCCAATACGTTCTGTTCAAAAATTTTCTCTAAATATTTTGGATTTTTATTGTTAGTTGTACATGTATTTGTAACTTACATAGTTTTTGTGATATAAATCAGAATTTTAGAACGTTAAAGAGCTGCTTTAAAGTTCTAAAATGTCTATCACTAATAATTTTGGGGTTTAAAGTATACTTTAATCAGTCATTAACATCGTCATTAATATAAGGTATTTTATGTATATTGCTTGTGTGGTAAATTTTTCCCATATTTTTATGTCAAGATATTTCTGTCTTCAAATATAAAGTAAATTGTGTATTTATGCTGTCTATAAATAACCTAGGGTGTATCTGGTTTTTATCCATTCAGTCAATCTTCATCTTTAGAGTGTAATGTTATTCCATTCACACTTACTATTTTTATTGATCTGATTAAGTTTTTGTCTGCTATTTTGTTACTCATTTATATATATATATATTTATATATATATAAATATATATATATAATCTCTTCAGTTTATTATCAGCTTCATTATTATTAAATTTATAATATATCATTAAATTTTTGTGTTTATTTTACTTTACTTTCATATTTTCATATAAATATATATATATTATATATAATCTCTTCAGTTTATTATCAGCTTCATTATTATTAAATTTATAATGTATCATTAATTGTTTGTGTTTATTTTACTTTACTTTCATATTTTCTTTGTTGATACTCTAGGGATTACAATATTATTTATTTATTTATTTACTTATTTATTTTTTGAGACAGTATCTCACTCTGTTGCCCAGGCTGGAGTGTAGTGGCATGATCACCACTCACTGCAGCCTAAACTTCTCTGGACTCAGGTGATCCTCTTACCTCAGCTTCCTGAGTAGCTGGGACCACAGATGCATGCTATCATACCCAGCTAATTTTTTATTTGTTGTAGAGACTGAGTTTCTCCATGTTGCCCAAGCTGGACTTAAACCCCTGGGCTCAAGTGATCTGCCTAACTCAGATTCCCAAAGTTACAATATTAATTTGAGTTTATCCTTATCTTCTCCAGATTAATACTGACTTAGTTCTAGTAAAATCTAGAAAATATGTGTATTTGTGTGTGTGTGTGTGGAGGGGGGTGTCTATGTGTGTGTGCGCTATAGTTTGGGTACTTGTTCCCACCAAAATCTCATGTTGAAATGTAATCGCCAGTGTTGGGGGTGAGGCCTGGTAGGATGTGTTTGGATCATGGGGGCAGATCTCTCATGAATGGCTTGGTCCATTCCCTTGGTAATAAAGGAGCCCTTGCTCTGACTTCACAGGAAATTGGGTCACTTAAAAGCATGTGGCAACTTCCCCACTACTCTCTCTCTCTCTCTCTGACTCACACTCTCGTCTACAATGTGAGACGCCTACTCCTGCTTCACCTTCTTCCACTAGTAAAATCTCCCTGAGACCTTTTCAGAAGCAGAACAGATGCTGATGCCATATTTATGCAGCTTCCAAAGGTGCCAATTAGACCTCTTTTTTTTTACAGTGATGGAAATGTTCTTTAACTATATAAAATCAATATCCACACTGTGGTAATTTACTGTAGTCTATAAGATGTCATCATTACAGAAAACCAGGTAAAATATACATGAGATGTCTTTTTAAAATAAATTATCCAGTCTCAGGTATTCTTTATAATAGAGCAAACTAAGAATGCCCAAAACAATATATTTATATTAATATAATAGAGTTTCTTGTATTTTAAATGAGTTCATAAAGATATGCCAGAAAGAGAAAATATATCTCAAGTACTTGTGGTTTTTCTGGCTCCATTTTTACCCTCTCCTACTTTGTGCTCTTTATATGTTACAAGCCCAACAAAAATGTTTTATAATTATTTTTTATACAATTAAAAAATTCATTATAACAAAAAAGAGAGAACAATAATTACATTTTATATTGCTGTGTAATTAATTACCTTTATCAATGACCTTTCTTTATTTGGGTGGATTTGATTTGTGATCTAGTAACATTTTCTCGAATCTCAAATGATTTTCTGTTGTGTTTCTTGTGAAACAGGCTGCTATCAGTGTTTATCTGGGATGTCTTTATTTCATCTTGTGCATCTTTTTGAAGGATGCACAATATAGATTTTTGGCTAACATTTTTTCTTTAAGCATTTCAAATATTGTATCTCACTCACTGTCTTTTGCCTTTTACTTCTGCTTCTGGTTAGCAGAAAATGTTATGACATTTCCCTTGCATGTGAGGATTTTATTTTCTTCTGATTTTTATTTATTTATTTATTTTAGATAATTGACTTATAACAGAACTATGATGTGTTTAGTTGGTTATTTCTTTCTTCTCTCTCTTTTTCTTTTTTTTTTTTTTTTTTTAATCTGAGAGGGAATCTCACTCTGTTGCCAGGCTAGAGTGCAGTGGCTCGATCTCAGCTCACTGCAACTCTGCTTCCCATGTTCAAGCGATTCTCCTGTCTCAGCCTCACAAGTAGCTGAGATTACACAACTAGCTAATTTTTGTATTTTTAGTAGAGATGGGGTTTCATCATATTAGCCAGGATGATCTCACTCTCTTGGCCTTGTGATCTGCCTGCCTTGGCCTCCCAAAGTGCTGGAATTGGAGGCATGAACCACCTCGCCCAGCCAGTTGGTGATATCTTTATGTTTATCTCACTTGGAGTTTATTGAGCTTACTAAAAGTACAGATTAAGAATTTCATTTTCCTTGGATTCCCATGTTGGTAATTATTTTGGTATATCACAGGTCTATGAGTCTCTAGTTATTATTTTGTATTACTTTCTTTTTCTTTTTTCACTCATACAAGTTGATCTCTATTGATCTTCAAGTTTGTTGATTCTTTATTGGTAATGCCCATATCTTCTATTGAATCTGTCTAGTAAATTTACATTTAAGTTATTGTATTTTTAAATCCAGCATTTCCATTTGGTTCTGTTTTAAATTCTCTCTGTATTGATATTTTCTACTTGATGAGCCATTGTTAGACATAGCTTTAATTATTTAACCATGGTTTGCCTTGGGTTTTAAAGACAGTTATAACACCTTGCTAAGTTCAACGTATGGGACTTATTTTGACTTCTTTTTTCCCCCGTGTATGAGTTATAGTTTTTTTTTTTTTTTTTTGGTTGTCATTGTTAAAAGCTGGATATCTTAGATAATATATTCTAAAACATTTGGAATCTAATTTTCCATTTCACGGTGGTGTTTGTTGTTGCTACTTTTGTGTTAGTGTGTATAGTGACTTGCCTTCCCTAATTGTGTGACATATAGTGCCCTCACAGTTTGCCTCTATTCATTATTTCTCTTTCTGTCATGTTATTATATCTTAGCTAGCCTTCTTAGGGTTGCTTCTCAATTGGCATAGCTTAGTTTTTAGCCTATGATTAGTTATTAAGCTATGCTTTAACACTTGGAGCTTAAACACTGCTTAATTACCAATGGCTTTCACCATCAGCCAATTGAATTATGTCTAGGTTGAAGAATTTATTAAAAACTCGGACTTTAGAAGTATTTCACCGACATTACTTTCTTTGTTCAAAAGGGCTACACGTTTATCTATGAAAGACTATCTTACAAAGGTCTTTTCTTGTCTCTCTTGAGGATATTAGTTTTGTGTGTACACAAGTTTTATAGAAAACCAGGATAAGTAGAATCTTAAGACAATCTTTGTCTCTCTTCTTTCATTTACATTCTAAATATTTGATTTTTCTGCAATTATACTTTTTGACCCGACTTGTATAATGGCTAGTTATAATGTTCGTTTTTCCTGATTGCCATTGGGACTGCTATAGTCTTTGACACCTCTGGATATATAATTTTTCTTGCTTTGCTTCCAATAAAGTCTTCTTCTTGCTCTACTCATCTAGTCTGCCTGCCCCACCCTAGTAGAACTTCTATACTAGGGAACTAGGGAGAGGAATTGCAGAAGTCATTCCAGAACAAAACACTACAGACTACCATTTTTCTTACTGTGGTTCAATACACTTTTTTGAATAAGTGTTTATATATTTACCATATGTATTTCTTCAGTTGCCAGTCTTTGAATAGATATTTGAATAATTCTGTCCAGTTTTGTCATTTTTCTTTTGAAACAGGATTTGCTAAGATCTTCCTCAGTCATTTTAAAAGTCACCTAAGCCCTTTTTGTCATTTTAATCAGTGTCTGTCATTATATGGCAGTAATCCACAGTCTCTTCTCAGTTTGGAATGAATGAATCCTACAAAATGAAATTATGTTTTTCGATATTCATTAATTCTTTTTGGGAATATTGTGAGAAATTTGTGTTGTGAAGATCAGTTCACTTTATTTGGACATATAGTACCATTTTCAAGGAATTCTGCTTCCATGTCTGAAGAATGTTCTGTAATTTTAATTCCTTTTATGTCTACATGTTGCTCTTCCAAATTTCACAGATCTAGGAAATGCTAAATTTAAAGAACTCTGGTTTCAAAATCTTTTGCAAAATGTCAAGAGCTGCATCTATTTAACAAGAATTGATGCTACCATACAACCTGCTCTCTAATTTTTATCTCTAATCCACTTTGCCATATTGTCTGTCTTATTTGTGTTGGGGTAGTCCAGTGATTCTATTAATTGGGAGAAAGAACAGCTTAAAGGTTACCTATGATCCAAAAGAAGTCATTCCCACTTAAAGAATCTCAAATTTGTATATTATTTATTTTCACATTATGGAAGATTGCTATTGGCTACTAGACAGAAATTTTTTAATTTAACCATTTTATGGACACCTTTATATAAACAATGTTTCAGACATTGGCCACCACTCATTTGGATGATTCTAATCTCTTGATTTTTAATCACTTCTTCCTTTATTCATCTGATAGTGTGACGAAAAAACAAATGAAACTTTGGAATACATGTTTATTGGAAAACATTTTTATGTGTGTATGTATTTTTACTTCATCCATAGATATAATTAGACATATACTATGTTTCCAGTATGGTGCTGTGTACAGACAGGGGATATACTGACATACAACTAATCTATGTAATTATAGTAAATAAAATCAAAATGTGATAAATTAACATCTAATTTCTAGAAATCAGCAGCATTTTTCATTAAATATACATAATACATTGAATATTATGAAGTTCAAATATATATCAATTATGTCCCTAAAATTATTAGATATATTTGGGTATCAACTTTAATTTTAATGCAAGCTCTGAAAAGAGAAATTCTAAATCTTTATGCATTTGATAAAAGCTGTTCGTGTGCATATTTACAATGATAAATAATTAACTTTGATTTTTAATAAATTTATCCATATGAGAAATGATAATGTCTATTAAAGTGAGTATAATCTACAAGAAGTCTGTAGTTGAGGTCTTGTCTATTAATTTTTAAATTATTTAAAGTCTCAGAATGTTAGATTTTTCTTGGTAAAATAGATATGGTATGCATCATGCTCTTCTAAGACATTTTTGAAGTCAAAATGCAAAAAAAGTGATGTGCTTAAATATAAAACAGTATACCAATTTGGATTGTTATAAAAAGAGCAAGGTCATGTATTTATCTTGTCATCAGACATATAATTTCATGCTTACATATTTCATGCTGTTCTTCAAAAAATTACACCAATGCAAATGATAGAGGAAAGGTATGGCAATGACATAAATTGGATGCCAATTTTGTCTTAAAAGGTGTCATTTACTTATTTAAACAAATTATTCTTCTTTCATTGTAATTAGCAAGTTCAACTGGGCTAAAATTTTTTTAAAGGTTTTCTAAGTGAAGCAAGAAAAATATTATGGACATTTTTCAGTTCAAAACAAAACATACAAAACCACTGGAATACTCTGAGTTTCTGGAGGGAGCCACCAATTTGGAGCTCTTCGCTGCAGTGACAGGATATGTTCTCTACAAAGGGTTTGCCTTCCATGGCTGTTACTTGTGTCCATAGTCCTTACCTTGTCAGTTCCTTCTTTGCTCAATTTATAGCTGAATAATGAGATCACCCACAGGGGCCTCCTTTTCTCCTAGGACTTTTGAAACCTGAGACGTTTTTTTAATGTTCAAGCTGCCTGTCAAATTCAGTTCTTATGATGACATTATGACACTTCGAATAAAAATAAAAAAATGGCTTGTCTGTGATTTTATATTGAGTTTTAAGAAGTGTATTTCAAGGTATTTTGACTTTCATTTTCAGAGAATTTTTGTTAAACAGAATAGAAAGTCTGTTTTTTATTCCTCTCTTGTAGATTTTAGTTGGGTACACTTGTCTTTGAACAGATCATTTAAATGGTTCAGAGGTTTTTTTTGTGGTATGTAGGGCTATACATATCTTCAAGAGGTGGACACAGATGCATTCTTTCTTGGGGCTTTATTTGAAATGTTGTCCTACTTTTAGAAAGTATTTCATTTTACATTAAAGGGAATTTGATCATACTTCCTGGTAATGTTCTAAATTTATATGCACAGTAAGAAGACAATAATTCTTTCTGAGGTGACATTGTATGAGCCTTTTGAGACTTGAGTCACTTGTAGGAGATGTGGAGTTTCAGTTTAGGTTGCATAGAAAGCCAAGATCTATAAACATAAAATCTGACACCTTTTTGAGCCTGAACATGCAGCTCCATATAGGTTAGGCTTGAGTGTCTCATTGATTCAATAATTGGTTGCATTTGATCATCCTATTTGAACACTAATTATGCGCCTTTTTGGAAATGCAAAAGGTTTAATTTATGGATTTCTTCTTTCACCTTTACACCTGACTTCACACGATGTAGAACTCCAATTGTTCTCAATATTTAATGTGTAAGAAATGTTGGAAGTGGATCCATGAAACTCCTTTAATTTAATAAAACAAAAATGGATAAATATGGGTTATCTCATTTTTATTAGTGTTATTATTTCTCTGATTCTAACATGACTCTTTTTCCCTCTAAGGTGGTATCTCTAATAGCAACACTAACATGGAGAATAAAATTGCCAGGGTTGTTATGTAGTCAAAGTTAAGTAAATTTGTGTATGTTTGTATGAGTTAACAATGCCAAAAAAAAAAAAAAAATCTACAACTAAAGGAGATAAATGTGTGTACGTGAAATTCTCTTGACAGTAAATTGTGATCTTAATAAAATTTGAATCTGATTTTTCTAGGATGATTATCTTCCAGCTGGGGATGATGAAAATCAGAATTAAGCTTTAAAACATTTTTAAGCATATAGTTATAGCTTATTAAATTCAACAATTGCGTTTTATTGATTGTATACTGGGTAGAACTATATGTCATTTTAAGTTGAAGATATCTCAAAGTTTACCACAAAGTTTATATAGGATATATGTGTATTTATATCTGTAAACTGAGACACTGGCTTTATAAAGATCGTACTAACAGATGATAGATCCAAAGCTAGAAATCAAGTATCTTAACTTAAATTCTATTTTTTATTATACATAGTATTACTTTTTTAGCTGCAGGTGTTAGTAATATGATTATTGCACATTGTGAGCTAAGCATTTTACTTAGACATTATATCAAATGGGACTTTCTGTGCGTGATCTAACAACAATTGACTATTCACATTTACGCAAGAATTGAAAAAAGGTATCCAAAGTGGTTAAGTTGTGTTCGTCATACTAATCATCATGAATTTAAAAGTTCATATTAAGGCTAAAGAGCTAATAGGACATGTGCTTATTCGTTTACATGCATAGAAAAGGCTAAACATTTATTTTTCCCCTCCTGCACTCACCTCTACCACCAAACAAGAAAGGTGGCATGAAAATAACTGGGAGGTTGAGAGTGGTAAACTTTAAGAGGGAAAATTCATGTATTATCCTTGGCTCAATGCTTGGTGAGCTTCTGAAACTTTTATATAGACTTCAAACTTCTTGAGTGAAATGTAAGAGAATTATTAATATAAACTGGCAGATGTCCTTGGAATTTGTGGAGCTTAGAAACTGGTGCCTGCCTTTTCTTGGAGAACTAATTCAAGATAAAAGAACCTATAGTTATAGAACTTGGTCAAGAGTTGAGTGAGAACTGTAACAGTTCAGCTAAAGGATTGTATGCTTGCATTAAGGAGTAGTATAGAGAAGAGTCTACCTGGCTGGAAGGTTGGGCTTGAGGTAGGGACAGAGTTGCTGGAACAACTAATTAAAGAGGGCTATAAAAATAAGAAAGGCAGTGCTTGTGTATTAACATAACCAGTTACTAAATATATACTTTTACCTATTATTAAGACTATAATTTTTCCATCTGATTATTTATTCCTTCTCTGCTCTTTGACATTAACAGTGTTAGAAGGGGTAGGATGCTTGGAGAAGAAAGTGTATTAAGGGTTTTAACAGATTCAAAGAAAAGAAGAAATTTCTTTTCCCTACTAGTGGTCTTTGAAATTAAACGTAAATAATCTCTCAAAAATGTACTTTCAAATAACACATTCTCAGAAAGTAAAAAAAGAAATCAAGTTTTACTTTCATTTTCAAGTTTGTTTGAATTATTTAACCTTTTCTGTTACTCTCACAAACCATAATATTTAACCACCCGCATAACAGAAAACAAAATTATGTAATCTATACACATGGGGATTTGAAAGTGACCATAATTTCAATCACATGAAATATGAGAGTGGGCAAATTAGTTTACAAATTGTGTGAGTTTGAAAGTAGAACAATTGTTTTCTCCATTTTCACAGGGAATGGAATTAAATTGAGCCTTATCTATGGGATATAAATTTTAAAAAAGTAAAAATCCCTGCATGGCTCTCTTATCTCAAAAATAAACTAAAGTAGAATTTAATTAAAGCATGGTATAGGAAAAATCATTAGTTGCATGTTGTTGTTAGCAAACATTCTATTTCTACCTAACCTATTATGTGCTAGGACAAGAAGTTAAACTAAAATCAAAAGAAAAAAATTGATCTTTCTAACATATTCTAAATTGAACATAGGAGTTTTTCCCCTTAGTGTATACAAAAGTGTATACAAAGATAGTGTTTTCTCCCAGCAAACTTGTTGAAACCCTAAGCCTAAGAAAATTAAAGAAACAATTAGGCAACATTATGGAAGAAGCAACATAATAAACAAAATTAGTTTAACAAGTCAATTCCAATTTTATAATTGTTATAAATATTTTTTGGTTCTTAAATTGTAATTATTGGATTAAGCTTGGGAATAAAGTGATATTTTGAAAGCAATGGAATAAGCTAGAGGAGAAAAAAGAGTGGAAGGTATATTATGTATAATTCATTGTACAAAGTATAATTAGCCTGAGATATATTTAAAATGTGAACATTTTGTAAAGACAAGTATTCTGAACTATTTTTTTATGATTCCTCTTGTGACCAAAATATGAATTTGCCAGATGGCCAGCTTAGTTTAAAGTTACACTCTCTGGTCATGCAATATAATGAGCTTATTTGGCACAAGAACATGAAATTTGTTGTTTGGGTTTTATTGATATTGAGTCATCTCAACTATCTGATCACAGATAAAATGCGATCGATATCATGTCCTGTACAAAAGTTAATTTAATCCTGAAGACGGATATACCACTACGATTAGAACATTTTCTGTATTACTAGGTGGATATTGTTTCCTAATGGCAATTTTTTTATTAGCTATTTTAAACCTTAGGCAGAGGTACCATGTTGAAATTATTTATTTTGTATTTTTAGAGTGTTTCGTTTCCATCTTAATCATAAGATCATCTTTTTTCACCCAGCTTACATTTGTGAGTTTCTCACTTAGTGTTTGCTGTGCAATAGAACAATTTTAAACATAATTGTTTTATTTGTCCTATAAACATTTTAGATGGCTTCTAGATTGGGTTAGGTTAGCTAATGTGGGACCTTCTCTTGTGTCTTCTGTCAACTGGAAAATAGACAGATGGTTCACTGACACTGGATGGCGCACTATTTGGTGGTCACTTGGCCATTAGAAAGAGTGCAATGATTCTCCTCTACGTGACTTCTAATCTTCCAGTGACCTGGCTCAGGCTAACCATAAGGTAGTCTCAGGACTCTAAGTACAGAAAAATAAGTCAAACCCCAGTGGACAAGCTCTGTTCAAGCCTCTTTCTGTAACATATTTAATATTTTTATTCTTCAAACAAGCTACCTGACCAACACAATTGAAGTAAAGATTGAGACTGTGGTGGTAAGGAGATCCTGCTAGGTAAGAAAGAGGTCATACACACAGAGATGGGAGAAATTTGTGGCCACATTCACTGCAGTTTTCTTAATTGAGAAAATTTAACCCATTCCAAAGATTGATGAGAAAAGAATAAGGACTCCAATATTATGTTTATTTTACAGATATGCATTGCTAATACATAATATATAACGTTTTGTGCAGTATATTTAACTTCTAGAAAAGTTCTGTAGGCAGTGATGAAACTTTTTTGGTATAATGTTAAACTAAAATTATTTACTATAATATTGAACAAAATATGTTTATTTCCTTAGTGTTTCTTTTTTTATAAGACATAGCTTTAGTAACTGCTCAACAACAAACCAAACTACTTAGGTACCTCTAAGTGGATAGTGAAATGTAACTGTCATGTTTTGCTTCTCTAGACACATCAGTATGAATAATTTATTTTGATGCAAAACTAAAACCTAAAAGTCAAAATAAATGAAAATAATGAGTTTTGTTTATTTTTCCTCCCACAACTTACTATAGCATACCAAATGTATAAAGAAGGCCTGAAACATTTCCAAAGATGCTATTTACAACACAAAGAAGACATCAGTCCATTTACTAAGAATAGAGAAGAAATATACAGAAGTTATTCCTGAAAAGGAAATTATCAAAACTTCCTTTATAGGTTTCTTACATCAATTCCTAGCCTCCGTTTTTTTGTTTGTTTGTTTTTCTATTTGCCAGTTCTCATTCAGAAAAAGAAAATGTATGGTGAAGGGATAAATAAAATTTCTACAGATAAAAAGTCTTTTCATTAAAAAATATATATTCCTGCTACCAGAGGAAATATGTTTACTTTATTGAATAACATGAAGTGAAATAGTTGAATTTTCTGTGCTTGTGTATGTGCCAACAAATAGAAGAATATGTGAAACTGAGTAAGTAATAGTCTTTCCAAGCACAAAGTGTATAACTCTAAAAGAATAAGTAAAATATTTTATTTCCCAAGTGAAATGTTACATAGAGAAACTTATTAAACGATGGCTAGCTCTAAAGCCACGAATCAAATTGATTGAGCAATCTTATGTTACAATTCCTGCATTTGAAAACTTAATTTTCTACTTACATTTGTGCTACTTAAAGGAAACAGGTTTTCAAAAGTCCACACTACAAACATTGTCTTCTCTTACTCCAGCAAAATTATTTAACTGAAGTAAACATTTTAATTCTTGATTCTATATTTCTTTTCATCATTCTTTCTATGTTCTTATGTCAAATTTTCACTTAGCTTCTAAATAACTGTCAGAGGTTACTTAAATATGGTCTTCTCCCATACAGACATCAGATATAACTTTAGAAACAGAATGGACATTGGAGATTACATCTTTTAAAACTGTTTACCTTAAAGGAACAAACAGCATTATAGACTTTGAGAGAAAATTATTTGTGAAATTACAGAGAATTGACTTCCACCACTTCCCATATTAACATATGGGAAATCCAATGATATTTAAAGCCAATTTATCTATAGTGAAGTGAGCTGTTTCTTATTTTGTGGTTTCACTATCATATGGTCTCTGCTTTATAATGTCTAAACAACTAAGAAATAAAACAAAAAAAACAACAAAAATAGAAAAATAAAACAAAGCAACATATAAACATTTTATTAACATGATTCCAAACATACAGATTTTTTTTTTCTCCTGAATGTAATAAATCAGCTTCTGAGTCAGGGAGAGTAACCTTAATCCTCAGTGTCATCCAGTGGAAATGAATGTTCCACACAATAATAACTAGCACTTTTACTTCTCCTACAATTACTACAAAGACTGTCTTTTCTGCAGTGATCCCACACTATATATTAGTGGGTACACAAGACACGTTTTACACACATGTAACCTTCAGCCAACTTTCCTGTGCCTTGGTTATCACCACACCCCACCATTTTACAGATGAGAAAAATAAAGTCCACACAAATGAGATCAAACAATGAAGCAGATGCAGGATTTAAACTAGAAAAGTATCCTGCTCCCTAAGACTCTATGAAATTTTATATTTTAGTTTATTCTTCATTTAACTTTTAAATGAAGTTAACTTTTTAGTTTTGTTTTGATATCAAAACAAAACTAAAAGGTTAAGTTCCACACTACTGTAGTTGAATATCAAAACCAAAACTATTGAGTAGTGAGAATATTATGATAAATTCCTTTATACTTTTGCTACTGTATATAAAACTGCCAGCTGTGCTGTTCATTGACCCATATTAATTATACTGGTCTGCTTCTCAGAGGATGTTAAGGTACAGGACAGAGAAAATCATCTTTAGTATAAGGCAAATTGCCTATTTTTTCAATGTCCTCAGGAAGATTTATGATCAGCTGATATTCTCTCTGTTCTTTGTATATACAGCTAATAGCGCATCATCACGAAAGGTCACACTAAGAAAATGCTGTTTGGGAAAAGTCTTTTATAGTTAAACAAGGCAAATAGGGATTAAAGCAAAGTTTTTCAGAAAGAACCTAATTCTAAGGATTTATTAGCATTTAAGTAATGTGAAACTACACTCAAATGTGGCAAAGGTAGATGCTCTTGACATAGCATATCTGAAATATGTGTATAGGCAAATTATATTAATCTGTTGTGCATATGTAGAAATTTAGTTACTTTTATATTTCCGTATAATCAGTAAACTTTTTAGGTTAACATATTAGTTATAATATTTCTTTATATGGATTATTTTTGATACTTTAGATTCATGACTATGTGGTCTATAAATTAAAAACAGTTGTACTTTTTTTGTATCTGATCATTACCATTTATCATTTGTTGTCATCCTTACTAGCATATCCAGAACAATGATGAATAAAAATGGTGATCATTGTCATTTACATTAATCACTATCTGAAGAATAAAATTGCAATATTTCAAATTAACTGTGATGCTTGCTAAAATTTTGTAGATAATATATCAGCTTAGGGAAGTTTATTTCTACTATTATTTATCAAATTGTTATTGCTATTATTAGATGTTGAATTTTATCATATATTTGTTCTGTATCATAGTACATGCTCATCTAATTTTTCAACTCCTAAAATATATTTCATTGTAATTATTGTTTGCATGTAATGAACCAGCTTAATCAACAAACTTCTGCTTTTGAATATTGTCTCTAAAGTTCAATTAGTATAATTTTTATTGATTAATGCTCTTATCTTTATTTTCTTTTCTTTTTTATCTTCTTCTTAGGTTGGAGACGGAGTTTCGCTCTTGTTACCCAGGCTGGAGTGTGATGGTGCAACCTCGGCTCACCACAACCTCCGCCTCCTGGGTTCAGGCAATTCTCCTGCCTCAGCCTCCTGAGTGGCTGGGATTACAGGCACGCGCCACCATGCCCAGCTAATTTTTTGTATTTTTAGTAGAGACGGGGTTTCACCATGTTGACCAGGATGGTCTCGATCTCTTGACCTCGTGATCCACCCGCCTCGGCCTCCCAAAGTGCTGGGATTACAGGCGTGAGCCACCGCGCCTGGCCTTATCTTTATTTTCTTCCTTCTATATGGATGACAAGCGTCTTAAAAAGAATGAAAATGTACAAAATGTTTTAGTTATGTATAATTTTCTAGAAGTAATTCCAGAAAGGTGAAAACCATTAAATGTACCTCCACAAGGAAGGATATTGTGTTCCCTAGGTTTTATTTATATTCATGCTATTATATTAAAATAGATATTATAATACAAACTTGTTTGATTTGAGAGTTTGTCTTTGTTATACTTTATGACCCTTAGGAAAAGACATAATTTTGTTTGTGTAGGAATTTTCTTGATGGTTAAGATATATTTCTGATTCAGAGATTATTATTTCTTTAGGATTTCATAGTCAGCAAGTGGTGAAGGTGAAGGTTAAAGCCAAACCAATTTAATTCTAATGGCATCTTTGATCTTATAATTAATACCTTAGTTGTGTATTTTAATTTTTGCTTTTTGGTGTCCTGCTGTTATCATCTAATATTGCCCAGAGGCTATCAATCTTTTATTGAAAACTTTTGCATGTGCTTCACAGTATTTACACTTCTACCACCATCATAATCTAAAACAACTTCAAGAAACATGCCAATTATAAAATAAAATACAAAAATTAGGAATCCTTGGAAATTTTATCTTTCAATGTTTTTATTTCTCTTCTAATTCTGCTACTCAATTTCAATACTTCATTTTGACCCTTGGCCATATTTGAAGTATTCAAAAATACACAATTGCAAACTCCCACAACCTATTATTTGCACCCTAAACCATGCACACTTCTTGCTCTAAATGATAAAAAGTGTTGGTTCATTTTTATTTTAATAAAATATCCCTGTTCCTAAGATTTTTTCTAATTCTGGTACATAACCACTATTTCTCTAAGTTTTTGTTATCTATCCAAATTAAGTCACATAAAATATATTTTCAACTAGTCTTTTAAAGGGATCAGTAATACTCTCATTCCATAAACTTTTTCTCTACTCCTAGCTATAACATCAATTGTGTGCTGTGTAAGCTTCAATACTTATGTCTACCAAGACCTATGGGAGAAAGTCACACATATATGAAAACAGTTGTTCATATACACTGCTAGGTCTTCATATTCCCACAAAAAAAATGTCTTACATGATCCTGATAAACTCCACCTTCTCTCTCTACTACAATCTCAAAGAAGGGCATTTTTTTTTAGGTTTAAAGCAAAAAATGGTGATGCCTACCACTATGCTATTTCCCCTATCATCAATACTCCCATAAAAAAATCAAAATTTTCTTTAAAAAAATGATTTTTTACTAATGCTGAACTTGTTCTTCCAAATGACTCTTAGCTGAATTTTTAAAAAACATATTGAGATTATTTTAAACACAAATTACCCTTTCCTTATACTTTATTTTCATTTAGCTAACATTCTTAGCCTTTTCTCTTCAAAAAAAAAGTGAATTGATACACTAGTCTACATTTGTATTTTTAATTGCTTACCCAAAATTAGTACTTCAATTGGACTAGAATTTGACTTCTGCCCTAGAACATTGTAATAATAGAAACAAAAGTTATTAAGAGCCTCCTATTAAAAATAATTAACATGTTCAGTGGTCACATTAATTATATCCTCTGCAACATTTCCTATTAGTGACTACAGTTTTCTTTAAAATATCTTTAGCTTTCTCTTTAGAATTCTCCTAGTCTTTGTTCTATCTTAGTTTGTTTTCTTGAACAATATTTTAATTTTATTTTTTTGCAACTGCCTTTAATCTTTTATTTTTAGCTTAAATCTTGGTGTTTTTCCTAGATTCTTCTCATTTTATACTCACACACACACACACACACACACACACACACACACACACACACATATTCTCATCAATTCAAATGTTGCTTTATAATTATGACATCTAAGTCTTAACTCCATTTCTGTCTTCTACTCTACATTTAATGTCCATATATCAAAATTCATTAATGGCTATTTGCGGGTATCTCACATGTATCCAAATTAATTACATTTTATTGCATACTAACTCATCTCCAAAATCCATTACCTCACTGAAAATCACCATCAGCTCAGTGTTCAAGCCAAAGAAACACAAGTCACCTTCACCAATTATGTTCTGGATTCTAGCAGATAGTCCAGTCTTCTAAACATCATATCTGCTTTTAGTGCAGAAGTCTAAGCCACATATCTATCTTTTACTCTGTCATTAGATAGACTTTTTTAATAATTTAAAAATAATTTTGATAGTATTTACTTATTATTAAATACATCAGTGGTTCACTTCATCATAGGCAATATTTTAAACTCTTTAGCATGATATTCAAGACCCCCATGATCTGAATCTTGCTTATCTGTCCAGATTTATTTCCATACCAAATCTGCTAAGAATGATTAACATTTTTATTCTATACACAACCATTTACTATGAAATCACCTTTCGTTTTCCACCAAGATGCTAATAAATGATCAACTCTTCTATGAAGTCCTGCAGACTTCTTCCCTCCCCATACAGCTTTGTTGGATTTATAAATTCCCCCAATCATGCCCAATTACTGTACATTCACATTTTTATAATAATATTAATATTAGAAACGGGCTATTGTATTTTTCTTCATCTACTTCTGTTACATAAGTTCCTTGAGGACTGGAAGTAGATTGTGTTTTTCTTTAAGTATCAGTAAGTGACACAGTGAATATTCAAAAAAACATACCCTGAATCATTAAATTTTTGTGCAGAGGATAGTTTTGGAACATAATATGATCAGAAACCATAATTATAGATGGAGAATATCTATGTTATAATTGTTTGCTTTGAGTAGCTAAATCTAGAGTTAATCTTTTTTTTTTTTTTCCTGCTTGGACAAATGCAGCATAGACTGTTTTGTTTGAAAAATATCTATATAACTAAATAGTAGCTACTGTTGTTTTTAAAATTATAACTGTAAGAGATTACATTTTATGAACTTAGAAAAAACTCTATTAAAGTACCTACAAACTAATTGGTGGATATAAAATAAAGTTATAGTTAATCAGTAGAAACAAAGTAAACTCCTAGTCCATAAAACATTAATACCACAAATGACATAATTAGTATGGTATTTCTAACTATAACAAATTTAGGGCTGGGTACGGTGGCTCATGCTTGTAATCTCAGCACTTTGGGAGTCTGGGGCAGGTGGATCACCTGAAGCCAGGAGTTCAAGACCAGCCTGGCCAACATGGTGAAACCTCATCTCTAATAAAAATACAAAAAATTAGCTGGGCATGGTGGCAGACATCTATAATCCCAGCTACTTGGGAGGCTGAGGCAGGAGAATCACTTGAACCCTGGAGGCAGAGGTTGAAGTGAGCTGAGATCATTCTACTGCACTCCAGCCTAGGCAATAAGGCAAGACTCTGTCTAAAAAAAAAACAAAAAACAAAAGACAAAAACTTAGAATACAAAATATGACAGTTAGTGTAAGTGACTATAGTAAACAAAGACCCATGTTCTGTTTTGCTCTTTAGAAAATAGTTGAAAATTTGGGAAATGGTTTTATTTAATTTTTTTTGTCACTATGGTGGTGGCGCTTTCCTCTCATCCCTGCTTAATTTATCTGAAATAATTATACTGGAAAGTGAGATTTTATTTTTTATGTTATGCAAATTGTCAGATTTGAATTGTTGATAATTAAAAGTTGAAAAATATGTAAACTAAAAACATGAGTAAAAAATGGCTCATTATGAATTTTAAATTCTCCTGTATCTTCTAAAATGTATTATATAAACATGTTTTACCTTTTATGATTATTAATAACTATATACTTTTTAAATTGTTTTGAATCACATTTGACTTCTTTTGAAAGCAGAAGGTATAAATTTTAATTCTGTTTTCATGGGAGTTCCCATTTTACTATGCCTAAAGCAAAAGACTACAGGTTCCTTAATGCATAAATGCTTTCATAATGCTTAAGTGCTTTCATATTTCTCTCAACTTCTACACACACAAACAAATACTGCATAGTGATAATTCAATGATGTCAATAACAATGGAGTTACAATGGAATTCTTAAATACTGGCATCTGAGAATTTGGCATCAGATTTCATAGGACATCTTTTCATGTTTAACTAAAATCAGCAAGTCAGATGAGAAGAAAGCTTCAAACTCCCTGAAATAAATTCTCAACAGTGTAACCCAGCTGTCAACAGCAGACAGGGTCACATGTTGGTTGGCTGAGTTGGATGTAGAAATTGAAAACTGAGCAGATGAGTTGAAAATGAAAATGCTCTGCTTTCTGAGAGGCAGAAAGGCAAATATAACATGGTAAAATGCCCAGGAAGTGGGATCTGAGAAAGTACCGGTTTTTACATTGTGTAGCTGTGTTTCCTTTCATTCTTGACACAAAGATATCATTGAAAATGAGTGTGTCATGTCACAAAATAGACCACAATTCTCAAGCCCCCTTAGAAAGCATTTCAGATGAGAACAGAAACCAAGGCGGTGCGGGGGCAGGGGACACACAACATAGTTGTTATGCAAAGATAAAATTTTTCATGGATTAGAGAAATCTTTATTGTGTAAATTAAATTTAATATTGTGTTTAGCTGAGATCCTGTTATGATCTTAGAGATGTTATTTTTAATATGTCTGTATGGTGTGCAAAGAAGTAGTTCAAAAGTACAAATTTAGCTAAAATATTATTTTCCACCATGCACCAGAAAAACTAGTTACTTGTCTAAATTCAACTGTTAAAAATATCCAAATGCTGTTTTGAATGTCGTTAGTCCTACAGCACCTATTGTATCATGATTTTTATTTGTATATAAATGTGTCCTAGAAGTTTAACATCATCCTATTTTAAAATCAGTTAAAATATCATCACTTTTAACTTAAATTAGTTAAAATTAAGAATAATTTGAATAATTATATTTTTATAACATTAACATACATATTGCTTGAATCTCCTTCACATTGTGTCTTAAAATAGGTCAGCTCAAAACTATGAGATATTTTATTATTTCTCCCACTCTGGTATTTAGCATATATATATATACACACATATATAATCTATAAAATTATGAATAAATCAATCCTAACCAATGTAATGATGAAATTTAATAGATATATGATGATTAATCATGCTCTTCTGGTTCATTAGAAGTTTTCAAAATGTCAATTTGTACTTGCATTCATTCTTTTATTAAAAGTTTGAAGAATTGTATCTATGCAGATGAATATTGGGCTATTGAATTATAGATCTGTATATTAAGAGTTGGACACTGTCACTAAAGCAGGTGAAGGAATGGATTTTCTTTATTATGGTTTTTAAAAATTTAATCTATAGCAAGTGGATAAGATTTGATACAAGAAAGCAAAGCATGGTTGTCTTGTCTGGTCTCAACTGTGAATGAACAGATGAAGGACAAAGTTTTTTCATCATTACTAGTCATTAGAGAATAGCATATTTAAACCACTACAATGGAAAAAAATCCACTTATATCTCTGCCAATAACTGCAACTAAGGTCCTTGGACAGAATGTGTGGGGAGAAAACTGAGAGGTGTGAAAAGAAAATGATAATAGGAAATTTGTGAGAGGAAAATTTGGAGGTACCAATGATCTACTGGTGTGTTTTGTGGTTTATTCTCCTCCAGTATCTTTTGGCTTTTATTTAAAGGCAGCTCAAATCCCTGCACCACGCACATATATGGGCAGAAAAAGCTTTAAAAGTTTTCTAATTCTGGTCCAGAATATCTGAAAATCGAGAACAATCACATAGCTTATTCAAATCACAGGATCTATATGTCAGTTCTTCACAGCGCCATTTTTCTTAGGTGTTTCTCTTAGCTAATTTATTGTTAGGTATTTTTAAATATTGTTTTAATATTCGTATATTTTTCTGCTTTTATTAAAAACTATTTAGCTCCATGGGTTTGAAGAGTAACATTAAATACCTATGTTTCCACCAAGTAGCTTAAGAAGAGATAAAATGGAAGGTTCATGTTAACCTTCAAATATATTTTCCTGCTTCCTACTTTAGATGTAAACTCCACCTTAATTGTTTTATATCATCCTCATGACTATTTTATTCATACCTATATTTCTACATTATATTGTATAATTTTATTTGTAACAATAAAACACAAATATATGATAAAAATAAACGTTTATGATCTCTCTTTCCCTTTCTCTTTTTCTAATTTCAGTGTGTGTAGAATGTTCCAGGACTCTGACAGTAACAATTGGAAGAAAAGCAATTCAGCTATTAAGATTAAATAAATAAATAAAAAGGAAAATTTAATGAAAAATCTGGAGCTAAATTATAGGATTAAAAAAATGTTAGGAACCAGAGCAGATCCAAAGTCCATGTATTTTATAATTGGGATTTTGAATTCCACTGGCTAGACTGCTCGCTCTCTCCTCTTTCTCTTCTTCAATCCTACTCCTGCTCCATTATTTCCCTCTACTTTCCTGTCTATCTTGCTTTTTCTACTGCAGAAGGACAATCTCCCAATAATGATCATGTGAACATAGGTGGTTTAGGTTGACATCATATTGCTGTTATTTATGTTACCACCATGTTCAAAATCTTGAAGAAAGTCCTAGTTGTTTACCTTGGATCAGGTGATATTTATTTTCTGACTATAAATTATATTTGAGCAGGCAAAGGGAAAGTTTTGTTGGCTCAGCTAGGATCACTACTCTACTCCTATTGCAATAGAATGAGGAGTTGTTATTGGAAGCAGCAAGATGTAAAGACTGTGAATAATGACACCACTGTAATATATGCAAACAAACTCAAATTACTGTAGTTATCTTGTGTGCTATTTGAGTTTATTTGAATATATTTATCTTATTTCTTACTAGGAATAAATATTTTTAAAGGTTACTGTTTTCTTAAATCCTAAATCTATTGATGGGCACTTCAACGTTTTCATGTCTTGGCTATTGTGGACAATGCTGCAATGTACATGGGAATACAACTATATCTTCAACATATGGATTTAATTCTTTTGGATATATACCCAGAAGCAGAATTTCTGGATCATATAGTAATTCTATTTTTAGGTTTGTGATGAACCTCCTTATTGTTTTCCAAAATGGTTGTAACAAAAAACATTCTAAGTGAAATATTCCAGGCACAGGGAGACAAATACTATGTGATCTCATTTATATGTGGAATCTAAAGAGGTAAAACTCATGAAGCTGAAAATAAAATGGTGGTAACCAGAGGGTGATGTTAGGGATGAATGTAGAAAGAAGGGATTTTAGTCAAAAGGTACAAAGATTCAGTTAGATAAGAATAATAAGTTCCGATCTATTGCAAAGCAATTTGACTATAGTTAGTAATAATATGTTGTATATTTCAAAACAGCTAAAGAAAAGCATTCTAAATGTTCTCATCAAAAATAAATGATAAATATTTGAGATGGTAGATATGCTAATTAACCTTATTTGATCATTTCATA
The DNA here is from genome assembly GCF_009761245.1 of Sapajus apella. Lineage (NCBI taxonomy): Eukaryota > Metazoa > Chordata > Mammalia > Primates > Cebidae > Sapajus > Sapajus apella. The sequence goes on from NW_022436947.1 coordinate 21,561,540, forward strand.
AGCTGTATAAGTTCTGAAACACCACAGTATACCCCATAAATATATACAATTATTCTTTGTCAATTAAAAATAAAGACGTGGTGGCTCACATCTGTAATCCCAGCACTTTGAGAGGCCAAGGTGGATGGACCATTTGGGGCCAGGAGTTTGAGACTAGCCTGGCCAACATTGTGAAACCCTGTCTCTACTAGAAATACAAAAAAATTAGAGGGGTGTGGTGGCACACGCCTGTAATCCCAGCTAGTCAGGAGTCTGAGACAGAAGAATCCCTTGAACCTGGAAGACGGAAGTTGTAGTGAGCCGAGACAGTGCCAGTGCACCTCAGCCTGGGCGACAAAGAGAGACTCTATCTGAAAATACTAATACGAATAATAAAATAAACTTCGTAAAAATTAAGAAAACAAAAAAGCTTATCATTTGATTTTCTTGTAGAGCCAAAATATTCAATAGTATAAATTGTAAAACATGGTAACATTTGTTTCAGTAGTTATAACTCTTCATTACTGTTATAAATTATTCTGGGCATTTACAATAATGTCAAATTATAATGTTACTGAAAATCTCTTCATAATTTAAAGGAGAAAGCATTATTGAATATTCTCTTGAGACATATTTATTATGAATCATCATTATATTTCCATTTTAAAGTTTCTTTTAAATTAGAAGCTGACATTGAATTTTATTGAGTGTCTCTTTGAAATGTATTTATCTTCTTATTGGAACTACTGATTTTGTTTATTTCATAGACATTACCTATTATTAAAGCATCTTTTTATTTAAGAATAAATCTACATCACTTTTGTTAATTATGTGTGAAATACATGATTGAACTTGAATCACTGTTTTATCATAAGAATTTTATGTGTATATTTTTATGTCCTATGCATTTGTGTAAATTTACTTTTTGTTACTCATTTTCACATGTTTTTAATGTGTTTAATTTAATTTGTTAATTTCTGGTATCAGTGGTATATTAGTTTTAAAAATGAACAACTACAGTAGAACGATTTATAACACTTTGGATATATACCCAGTAACGGGATTGCTGGGTCAAATGGAATTTCTGTTTCTAGAACCTGGAAACCATCATTCTCAACAAACTGACACAAAAACAGAAAATCAAACACCGCATGTCCTCACTCATAGGCAGGTATTGAACAATGAGAACACATGGACACAGGGAGGGGAGCATCACACACTGGGGTCTGTTGGGGGGGAAATAGGGGAGGGACAGCGGGGGATGGGGAGTTGGGGAGAGATAGCATGGGGAGAAATGCCAGATATAGGTGAAGCGGAGGAAGGCAGCAAATGACGCTGCCATGTGTATATCTATGCAACAATCTTGCATGTTCTTCACATGTACCCCAAAACTTAAAATGCAATATAAAAAAATGAAAAATTAATTTGTTGTTTCCCAAGTTATTCAATGTTTACCTAGTTCATTTTTTTATGAGTGTTCTTTAGCTTCCAGATGATCTCAAACATGTTTTTAAGTAAACTCAAATAATCGCTTTCATTCCCTATTTTTGAGTATTGTATAAAACTGCCATCTACCAAAATCTGATGTATTACAATGTAAAATTAGAATAAAATGCCATATTCACATACATTTTATGTTAATTTAAGCTCATGATACTGAATTACTGAATGGCAATTGAAGGTTAGTGATAATCAGGGTAAGTAAAGAATTTCGTTAGGAATCCGTTTATATCCAAATCAAGTATTTCTTAAATTGCCTTGAAAAAAAGAGAAGTTGAACAAGACTTAGACAAATGATGCCTTGAAGGCCTGCTAAAGTTGTCTAGATTCACAACACAGAAGAACACTAAGTAGTAAGATTTTACTATTCCTCCAGGTGTATGTTTTTAAAAGGTCTCAATCTATTTCTCAAGGTTTCAGAGATTGAATACACATATAAAATTATAAAAATTAATTATGAAGATGGAAAAATAAATAGAAGAAAGCCCTCCCTTTTTCCTATAAGAAATGTTTTTATCCAGTGTCATATAACCTACATATGATCATATGATTTATTTCAAAATATTGACCAAGGAAATTTATATTTGTTAAACTTTAAAATTGCACAGAGTTTTAAAATATACCCTTTCATTTTCTGAAGTGTAGGCTATGTATATGTGTAATGAAAATAATCCCCTCAAAGCCTCATACTTTCGGCTGTTTAGAAATTACATTTTCATTGCAAGTAAAGTTTCACTTTTTATGGTATATTTTCTGCTATACCACATTACCTGCAGTAGGATATTAATAGTATGTTTTAACAACTCATGATAATTTGTTCTAGGCATAACACCCTTTTTCATGCTAACCTACATGCTGTGCTATAAAACATTAGGCCTATTTCTTTGTAATATATTATTTTCATTTATGACTCACACAGGTGGTTCAAATACCTGATTTTCTCTCTCAGGTTTTTACATTTTAGTGTTCTGTTGAAGAATACTTTCCTATTGAAGATTAAGTAGTGTACGTATAACAACCACAAATGACAAATTAAGACAATAAAAATAACAATTCTAAATGTTAAATGTTTGGAAAACAATTGTAAAGTTTTTCATGAAGAGATCATAGAACACGTTTGAATTACTAACATAGTTTATTTTCTATGGAGCCCAGTTAATTTTTACAACAGTTGATTTCTAAGATGGTACATTTTATTAAATGCATTACTATATTTTTTTCCATTCTGAAAGTATTCACGGTACCTTGTATTCACTAAAAGACAAAATCTGGATGCCTGGAAAAATTAAATATGTTTTAATTATTTTTTCTAATTATTTGCTATGTATCCACATTTTCAGAAATAAAATTGTCAAGTTATATTTATATATATACACACATAAATATATTGGCACAATATTCATATTTTATATATTTACATATAAATTATTTATAAAATTTATATTTTATAAATAATATAAAGTATTTTATAATCAATTACATATAAATATTTACATATAAATATGAATATCATGCCAATATATTTATGTGTATATATCTATGTTTATGTGTGTGTACATATACATTTTTAAAACAAATGCTATTATGTAAATAAGTCATTTTCTTCTCTCTAAAGTTTACCTATATTGTTTCTTTCTTTCTTCTTCATCCTTTATCTTTTTACCTGTATGTGACCATAATAATTCACCTTCACTGTGTGTTCATATATATAATAGTGTAAACAAGGTGATTTGCATTTCATGTGATTTTAAAGCAGAGAGTAACTGAAGAGATAATCTTTGAGAGTTGACAGTAGGTATTTAGTCTGTGCGTTATGTTTTGGCTCATTTTGAAGCTCAGAAACTACCTTTAAGTTTTCTTTTTACACTTCAAGAGAAGCCTCTTTTTCATTTGATTGAGGCTACCTGTAATGTGGCAAATGAAATGAAGAATGATTGATGCCTGGTCCAAACTACAGAGCATTTCTTTTTCCATCAGGGTACAAATTCCATTATTTGAGGCCACCACAGTTAGTTCCTACTAAAGCAAAGCCTAGGAGCCCTGTGAGTGGGGCTGCCACTGGAACCACGGAACTGTGGAATCACTGGCAGCATGCCAGGCCTGCCTAGGAAATCTTCAGGCACTGGAGTACTCCAGCACTTAACGAGCAGACGTATGCACTTCACCAGCAAAGCCACAGGGGTGGAGCTGCCTGAGGCCCTGGGAGCCCAACTTCCACTCCAGTATATCCAGAAGGTGGCACATAGTGTCAAAATATTAGTCTCCAGCTTTAAAATTTAATATGTGTCCTACAGGCTTTTAGACTTGCCTAGGGCCTATTATCTTTTTATTTTTGCCTATTTCTTTCTTTTGGAATAGGGATGACTACCTTATGCCTGTACAACCATTATACCTTGGAGGTAAATGGTGTTTTGACTTCACAGGCTCACAGATGAGACTCTGGACTGTGGGCTTTTGAGTTGATGATGAAACAAGTTGAGACTTTAGAGCTATAGTTTTGGAATAAATGCAGTTGTATGAGAGAAGGATATGAGTTTTAGGAGGCCCAGGGTAGAATGATATGATTTGAATATCTGTTACCTTCAATACTCAGGTGTCTGGGGAGGGACTGCATTAGATTCTTGGAGGTGGGGTGTGGGGGTATGGATAGTATTCATAATTTCTATATTTTAAATCTGGTCCTCAAGTCTTCATCCTATGGGAAAATGCCTTAATGCAACTTTCTCAAAGTCTCATGGGTGCCTCTGCATTTAGTCTACTGCTAAGAAATCTATCTCATTAGTCAGGTCTGATTATGAGACCACAGTAGATGTCCTCAGCTCCTTCAAGTCTTAGGCATAACATCTCTAGATGTTTTATTTACAGATTCTATTAGAATAAGGAATATCACCCTACTGATGATGTCAACAAACAGGACCCACTGGACTGATTTTCCTCAGGCATTTCCTCCCAAAATAAGAATTGGACTCAGTTACTCAGATTGACCAGGGAACCCTAAGTCTCCCCAACCAAATAGCAGGCTTCATAACATTTCACACTGAAGGCACTATCAACTTTTGCTCCTTATTGATATGTACCCCAAAGAGGGGTTCCAACAGTATAAACAATAATTGTTTTTAGAGACAACATCTGTGCCATTTGGATTATACTTCTTATTTAGAGGCCAGTTACTGTCCTTCCTTCCCAAAAACATGGTGACTTGCACCTTAGGTCTGGCTATTAGAATGTTTAAGGGAACACCGCTGGTAATTCATATATTACTTAGATGACTACAGAGCTCTTTCTAAAATAAGGTTTCCTTCAGTTACTGAGATGAGCTTCCTAGAGAGAAAACCAACTCATTATCTAGGCATACAATGTGGAAAATTTTTCCTATCACGTTATTCAATTAATTTACCTGAAGTGATCAATGACACTATCTTAGCACTGGGAAACATGAAGCTTAGCTTCAGCTCATTGCTCAGGGTTCCTACAGATGATTAAATTCTCCAGAATTTCTTCTTGCAAGCCAAAGCAGAATCAGTGCTAATACATGCTAATACATGCTGTGGAATCTTCAATAATGCTTAAAATAGGTAGAATAGCCAACATACTAAAAAATAAAGTCACCTGATTTTTTAGTAGTTACATGATTTATTTGGCTAGTAGGACTGGTACCCTGAGAAGCATACCAAAGTGAAATACTGCTGGTTGGTCTCTTTCTTTGCCAGCAGTCTTACTGACAGTAGCTTTAATTAAGTGCTACAAACAGAAACCAAATTGATTTTATATTAATTCGTGTTACATTAATCAGAGAGCCTGATGAAATGATAACATGGGGTATTTCACCAAGGGCTTGAACCTTGTGGAAACCAGGAATGAATTGGTTGGGAGAAAATTTACTTTGGCTACTTTCACTTTTCTTCATAGTAGATGTCATTTAAACAAAGGGCATGTTTTAATACCAAACATATCTTAGAAGATGGAAACAGTGTCTGCCTAAATATAGAAATCCCTGAAAAGTTTTCAAAACATAATAACTTGTTCCTTCCATTTTCCTGGAGACCAATTGCTCAGAAGAGAGTTGCTTAGTAAGTATCTTTTCTTCTGGAGAAAGGATGAGAACATGTATAAACAGCCTATAAAAAGTTCATTCTCCTAAAATTCAGATCAAATGCTTAGGTAACATACTGCCCCTATTTGAGCTGCCCTGTGAGGATTGAGATGCAGGGAAGCAGCACTGAGATACTACTCTAACTACTGTTTTTGTTGTAAGACATAGCCTGTGTCCTGATCCAGGGTTAGGGAGTCTTCCTTTATTATGTGCTATATGGAACAATTGCAGGATAACTTTTGAGCTTCCAAGTAAGGTAGATTCAGTCTTCTCACATGCACTGAGCTGACTCTTAGAAATTTAGATTGAGTGTTATTTTGAGAATGTATTTATGTATAATGCTCTTGTGGATGATTATAGGAAAGAATCTTGAATGATGAGCTCCACAAGGCTTCCATCCAAGTATATACACTATATAGATACATTGATATGTATTTCCGTATCTCACTAGTGAAAGTTGACATGGAAGCACAATAAACAATTCTTATATAAAAATAATTTCAGATAAAAGTAAGCATAATGAAGAAATAAAACATTAGTTTAAGGAAGAATATATAGAGAACACTTGAAAGATACTAAATTTCCTCAATTGGTCAACTGACCATTGAGGAAATTTAGAAAAGCAAGAGGATGAATTATCACAGAAACATAAACAACAGAAAGTCTCTAACATAAAAGAATTGCTAACTATATGTCATGTTTCACACAATACAATGTCAAGTAATTGGTTACAGGGTTAGAAAAGAGGTAGATCGTTCACTTTGGAAAATGGTTTTTGAATGATGGGAGTAAAAGCCTTTTGAAATGGCTAAGAGAAAAAGAGGAAGCTATAAAATAGATATCACACTCATAGCTAGCTGATATTTCACTGATATTTTCCTGTGATGGGGAGCAGAGAAATGAAACAGTCCTGGAGTAGAATATTGGATCAAGAAACAATCATTTTAAGTGAGACAATATTTATGCTCTTTAAATGCTCAGTGGAAAGGGAAACAAATATGATGAAGAAAGGGAGGAATTAAATGAAAGAGTGAAACTGTTGTCTAAACATCATTTCAAAGCCTGAGACACAAATCATAGAGTTCTTACTATGGAGGCCAAGATTCAAGTTCTCTTTGAATATTTAATTGAGAAAATTACAGAAATGTTATTGTAAAGAATTAGAACTGTATACTATATTGAATTAGTGATTAAATACTGATAAGAGGCCAGAAAGAGCCTAACATGTATATTAAACTGGCCTGAGGTGCTCTGTAATGATTTATTGGTCTATAAGAAACATAGTAATGCAATATGATTCTAGAGGCATGGAAACTACCATCAGAGAAAGAACACACCTGTCTTGGGGGAGACTTAATAAGGTACACATTATCAACAGTATTATGGATCTTCCAAGCTATTTTCTTATACAAGGTCTTATGACCAATGGTAGACTACAGATACGAATGTAAGAATACCTGCTCTGAAGCTAATTTTTGTAATCTTTCATCCCATTATGTTTACTTTATCAATTGATATTGAGATATAACATAAATTTATAACTAAAATAAAAACTCAGGAACAAAAAAATGAGCAACTCAATTTAAAAAGAAGCAAATATTGGACTAGATATTTCTCCATTAAAAGGTATGCTAATGGCCAATAAGGAAATGGTAAGATACTCAACCTCATTAGTCATTAGAGAACTTCAAATCGAAACCACAATGAGATAGCACTTCACATACACCTAACTAGTAATGACAAACGAAGTGGAAAACAATGTTAGCAAGAATGTAAAGCAATTAGAACCTTCATACATAATGGGTGGAAATATAAATGGGCACCATTACTTTGGAAAACAGTTTGTTTCTCAAATAATTGAACTTAGAGTTACCTTGTGACACAACATTTCTATACCCAAATATATATAAGATAATTGACACCATATATTCATATAAAAACTTGCTCCTAAATATTCATAGGAGCATAATTCACAACAGCTAAACAATGGGAACAATCCAAAGGTTCATTATTTGATGAACAGGTAAATAAAATAGTATGTATCACTACAACACACTGGCATTCAACCATATAAAATGGAATAGAGTACTGATATAAGCTATAACATGGATGAATCTGGAAAACATGCTAAGTGAAAGAATCCAGACACAGAAGTCGCAGACTGAATGATTATATGCAAGGTCAAGGATAGGCAAATCCATAGACACAGACTGTAAATCAATAGCTGCTCAAGGATGGAGAAGGGAAAGCTGGTGATACAACCTTTATTTTGGGGGTGATGGAAATGTTCTAGAAATATATAGTGGTATTGATTGTAAAACATTTGGAACATATTACAAAATACTCAGTTATACATTCTGAAATAAAATGCTGAATTTTATATACATGAATCTATCTCAAAAATATATAAATATTAAAATATACCATTTTATTTAACTCTTCACCTTAAATAAGTTTAGAAAATCTTTATTATAAATTAAACTTAGTATACAGGGAAACATGAGTAAGTTTGGAAGATTAATGAGTTAAAAATCTTGGCATACGCATTTTCCTATTTATTATTATTCTGTATTATTTCAGTAACTGAAACTTGCTGTTATCTCTTGAAATTCAGTTCAATTAAATTTTATGGCCTTGATGGTGGCAATAGTTTCTTGAGTATATACTTATCCCCAAATTCATTAAATATATACAGCTTTTTACAGGTCATCAACCTATTTTAAAGTAGTTTAAAAATAAATCTGAATATATCTACCTGTGCCAATTACTGTGATAGATATTGTAATTCAACGATAAATGAGCAGGTGCTTGCCCTTTGAGAGGTTTACAGCACAGAAGCCACATCAAAAGATACAAATGTGGGTGAGAAGTTCCCATAAAGAAAAGTAGATTTATTTTGACAGTTATTCATGTGGACATATTTAATCAGAAGTAGGATCTGCCAGAGATGCAATTTGAACTCAAATTATCTTTATTTACTAGTGTTTGTTTTTGGTTAATTCAAGGCCATATAGCCCATGGATTATATATTATATATTTATATATACAGATATGATTATGTATAGCATATATATAATTATATATTGTCATATATATTATATTATGTATTTATTATTGTATATTATACATACAATTATGTATATACAATCATATATATCAATATATCAATTTACAATTGTATGTACACAATCATATAATTGTATATATACATTATAAATATATAACAATATATAATTTTATATGCTATACATATCTATATATTTTTAAAAATTAAATATAACATGTACTATATGATTATATATAATTCAATATATACTTATATATGTATGCATATATATGTGTATAAATAACTATATATATATATATATATATTTAGAATTGATCTGGGTTCTGTTTTTGTGCATCTGACTTTCTATTATATTTATATATTCCATATTCCCCAAAATTTGTTCATGTAAATGCTATTTTCAACAAAGACAGGAATATATATTTTGCTTTCTCTTGAAGGAAAGATGGGGTTTCTGGATGACTTTTCTCAGAAAGGTTACTCATTGAGTAGTCTTTCTTTATTCTGACATAACTTACAAAGTAAATTGAAAAAATAAAATCAATGTATTCATTTGAAGATGATATTTTTAAAATAAATTAAGTAATGATATATCAAAATGTACCTAACTGATGATTCAATTTAAAAGACCACTTGTATTCAAAACAACTGTTGATTTCACAATATCCAATATTCTGTCATAACATTTTATCTGGTCATTTACTTCCCCCCCTCCCAAATTAATTAGTACACACTCATGGATTTATGTATGTGTAAAATCTAGCTTGTCCTTTTTATTTTTTCTCCTATGTTCATGTAACTTTTATTTTTCCCTCTAAAAATTATTCTTTCCCTCTAATTACTTAGAGCTTTTCTATTTAAGTCTCTTCTTTAGCATTGTAATTAACTTTTACAAAATATCACAATGTAAATGGTTTCATGTTGTGTACTCATTGTAATAGTCTACCTTTTCTTGGTCCAGTTTTAGAGACCTATATACTAGACATGTCGCCAATGGTAAGTCTCAAGCGGCCAGACAAGTTGGTCTTCAGCTCAAAGACACAATTTAGAAAGTATTTACTTGACTGATACTAGAAGTATGACAAATACGTTTTTATCTTTTTGGCTAGAAATAAAACACAAACATGTGACTGGCATATAGCAACTCCGATTAACTTACTTATTTTATTACTGATGCTGAATAATGTTTATTGAATGCATATACTATTAACACTAGTACAAATCAAACTGTGAAGACAGCACTAAATGCCAAAAACATATTAGATAACATGTATGTGTCACTTATTAAAATATAATAGAGACATATATTACATATAGTAGGGAAATGGTTCTGGATTTGAAACACCATTTTTATTTCTCAAGCCCTTCCTGCCTTTCCAAAGTAAATTCTCTGATTATTCAGACGGCTCTTCATATTTTACATGAGTTGGATTTTAAATAATAAGGCAAAAATCCTATCAGACTATAATCCTGGATATTTGCACTCATGAAATTATACTAAAGCATACCATCAGAGTAAGCAAAATATAAACACTCTTTTGATGGCTCAAGTGAAGTTTCCTATTGCACTTTGCTGTATCTTCCAAGCTAATAAATGTGCTTTTTATTTACAGCATATTTTCATTATTTACATAATGTCAGGTGGTTACAGGAGAAAAATGTTTGAAAAAAGGGCACATATTTTATTTACATTTCAACTGCACAGGGCTATTTCAACCTGTGCTGCTGCAAATTGAAGATCCATTATGCCAAGTTACAATTATTAAGAAAGATTAAAAGACAATAAAAAACAAAATTTGACAAATGTCATTTGATATTATTCTGTTGGAACAAATTCTATATTCTAAACAAAGCTGTTTTATTTTAAATATTAATTAACATAATGCTTCTCAATTCTTGCAATTTAAATACAATGCTAGTGGTATTAAAATATAATTTTCTGTTAAAAATGATGTGTAATATGTACGCATTTAATGCATTGACTATTAAGTTTCATTTCTCAAGCTCATAAAACATTACTGAACTTATTTCTAAAACTTAAGCTCAGCTAAGATTGGGTAGAAATGGTATCTTGCTGTTTTCATTAAAGTACTTCATGTGCTTGTTGTACTTCCTGAGGTGTGTGCTCGCATCCATATGTATAGGAGCAGCATGTGGGAGAGATATTGACAGTATGGTTAGTTTAAGTTTAGAATTTCTTGTCATGTTTTCTGTGTTTCTGCATGCAGTGGATTTTGGAAATGATTTATGAGTCATGTGCAAGATTGCTTAGTGTTGAAATTACTACTGCAAGAATTCACAGTCTGGCTTGTTTGCTGTTACTGACAGAACCTGTGGGTTTGAGAGTGGAATGCGGCAGACACTAAGTATCAGTCACTTATGTTTTTGTAATTCTTTCAATATTTAAAAAGAATCTTATTATTGTTAAGTTTTATCTTGGGATTTACACTTTGTATGTTCTGAAATTATCCCTATTCTTATTGTTAAAGCAATAGAAAGTTATTGATATATATATTTTTTAATATCCTTTCCAATTAGAAAATAGTTTTCAGTTCTTTGTTTAATTGAGGATCAACAGGGAGAGACTTAATACTTCCTTACAGAAGATGAGTTTCTATCTGGGAAAAATATATTTGTTCTTTTCAGAAAATCTTTTACTGACTTCAATTGACTTCTACAATGATTTATTTTTCTATATGTATGTTACTATTTTACAAGAATGCTATAAATTTTATGCTGCATTAAGATATAGTTTTATTATTGGATCTTCAAGAACTAGGGCAAAAAAATATTATTCTTTTATTTGTAAATCATCTGAGAACAAGTCATGTTCTTGAAAACAAAAACTATATCTGGGAGGGAAAGCCTAGAGGTGATACGCACAGGAAATCCCTAATATTTATTCCTGACCAAAAGTATCAAAGCTCTCTAGAAAATATGTACTGTAGAGTAGATGTAGTTTGGCAATTTACTTTTGGGGAAAAGCCAAGATAATGGAAGACTATACACATAAAATATAGTTCTATGGCTATGTTAGCACTCTTGAAAACTGGATAAAGATGTCTTGGATGACATAGGAAATGAGACAATCTTTACAATCCTGGGAAAATACGATATGATAAGAGACTATATCTGTACTTTTATGGCTCTTTAATGTTCCATTTCCTCTGCATTAATTCATTAGATCATTCAATAAATATTCAGTTGCCTTACATGAAAGTCGACTCTATTACAAAATTATAAATGCATCAATAAACAAAATAGATACAACTCCTTAATTTTTTGGATCTTTTTCATTATTGTCATTTTTTAAAAATTTATCTTATTGTATTTTAGGTTTTGGGGTACATGTGAAGGACACACAAGATTGTTGCATAGGTAGACACGTGGCAGTATGATTTACTGCTTTATTCTTAATTTTTTCAATCTCTTCCAGTTGTACCACTGAGTTAGAATAATTTTTTTTTTCCAATTTGGGAGGGAGATTTGAGTAATAATCACAGAGATTAAAAAAAAAAAAAAAACAAGAGAGAAGATACGTGATGAGGAGTTGGTCAGCTATTTTTCTCTTAATTAACTGAAAAATTTACCAGTTACAAACATTAGAAATTCAGGATACACTTCTTAAACATGAAAATTATTGATCCCTTAAGGATCAAGTTTGGATTCTAACCCATGAATTATCACTTTAGGAATCACTTGTATATATCTACATATACACATATGTGTGTGTTTGTGTGCATTTGTTGTTGAGCTTGAATCTTCAGTCTGGCATGATTTTACAATATGGTAGACTTTCTTTGTGAAAGTCGTATAGCTTATTCGGTTGATATATTTGTTAGATCACATAAAGTCCTTAGCGCAATCCAAGCTCCGTGTATACAGACATACCTTGATACTTACATGGCTTTCTTATTTTTGATTACTCACTTATACTAAAGATGATTATATCTTTAGATGATTATACATTAGTTGGTGACACTAATAGTCCACATTGATATTTGGTGTTTACTGCTGTGTAACAAATTACCACAAACTTAGCTGCTTCAATGGCATTTGTATATTAGATCACAGTTCCGTCAGACAGAAGTCCAGGTACAGTGTCCCCGGATTCTCTACTCACAGCCTCATAAGACTAAAATCAAGCAATCATCCAGGATGCATATTCATTTAAAATTAAGAGTTTTCTTCTAAGGGTTCACATGATTAAGTCAGATCCTCCAAGGATAATTTTCTTTCCTTTCAACAATAGTATCTAATCTAAATCAATCTAATCTAATGTATTCTAATCCAATCCAAACATGGGATGGCTATTCTAACAAATTACCAATTCTCAAGAGTGATTCAAAGTACGTATATCATAGGGCAAGAATCTTGGGTCTATGTAGGAGATCCTGAGTCACCAAAACATTGGAATATATTCTTATTTTTGTTATATGGGATATTTTTAATTTGGTATGTTTTAATCTAAGAATTAAATTCAGGTCAGGCGCAGTGGCTCACTCCTGTAATCCCAGCACTTTGGGAGGCTGAGGCAGGCAGATCAAAAGGTTAGGAGTTTGAGATCAGCCTGGCCAACATGATGAAACCCCATCTCTACTAAAAATACAAAAATTAGCTGGACATGGTTGCCGATGCCTGTAATCCCCACTACTTGAGAGGCTGAGGCAGGAGAATTGCTTTAACCCGGGAGGTGGAGGTTGCAGTGAGCTGAACATTATGCCATTGCACTCCAGTCTGAGTAACAGAGCAAGACTCAATCTTGAGAAGAAGAAAAAAAAAAAAAAAAAAAGAACAACTAAGTTCAAAAATTTGCATGCCAATTATTTAAAAACTCAAGGCTTATTGAAATAAATTAGTTAGACCTACTCCTTGCCCTCAAATAACTTATGTAATTGGATGGAATTGGAGGCAAGGGTAATGAGGGAATAAAAGTAGGCAATGTAAAGCAAATACATTAATATATGTGCCAAAGAAAACCTAAGAGAGCATCGAAGAGGAGGGGTGACTTGATTCAGATATAAGGGCTGGACCCCTTTTGGGAGCTGAGCCTTTAAGGAGAGAAAAGATAGAGATTGTGGCATTTAGCAAATCTACCTAAAAATTTCAGACTGATTTTTGACAATTTATACAGCTACCTTAATGACTTAGACATTCACCAATATTTTTCCTGAACTTGACAACTAAAGAAATCTTTAAACTAATATAGATGGATCCCTTATTTTTTTCCTTCAATTATTTTCCTGCCAAACTTTAATTTGGCATAGCAAAATATGGACTATGACACCTGCCTTTGTAACTGGTTTCATCTCATGTGTTCACTCTGTCCTCTGTCCACCTGGCACTTTTTCATTTCTCAACAACACTCTCTTTCAACTGAAAATATTTGGCAAGGACTTCATGACCAAAACGCCAAACGCATTGACAACAAAAGCCAAAATAGACAAATGGGACCTAATCAAACTCCACAGCTTCTGCACAGCAAAAGAAACAATCATTAGAGTGAATCGGCAACCAACAAATTGGGAAAAAATTTTTGCAGTTTACCCATCTGACAAAGGGCTGATATCCAAAATTTACAAAGAACTAAAGCAGATTTACAAGAAAAAAACTAACAAGCCCATTCAAAAGTGGGCAAAGGATATGAACAGACACTTCTCAAAAGAAGACATACGTGAGGCCAACAAACATATGAAAAAATGCTCATCATCACTGGTCATCAGAGAAATGCAAATCAAAACTACACTGAGATACCATCTCACGCCGGTTAGAATGGTGATCATTAAAAAATCTGGAGACAACAGATGCTGGAGAGGATGTGGAGAAATAGGAACACTTTTGCACTGTTGGTGGGAGTGTAAATTAGTTCAACCATTGTGGAAGACAGTGTGGCGATTCCTCAAGGACCTAGAAAAAGAAATTCCATTTGACCCAGCAATCCCATTACTGGGTATATATCCAAAGGATTACAAATCGTTCTACTATAAGGACACGTGTACACGAATGTTCATTGCAGCACTGTTTACAATAGCAAAGACCTGGAACCAACCCAAATGCCCTTCGACGATAGACTGGATAGGGAAAATGTGGCACATATACACCATGGAATATTATGCAGCAATCAAAAACGATGAGTTTGGGTCCTTTGTAGGGACATGGATGAACCTGGAAACCATCATTCTCAGCAAACTGACAGAAGAGCAGAAGATCAAACATCGCATGTTCTCACTCATAGGCGGGTGTTGAACAATGAGAACACATGGACACAGGGAGGGGAGCACTACACACTGGGGTCAGTTGGGGGGAAATAGGGGAGGGACGGTGGGGGGTGGGAAGCTGGGGAGAGATAGCAAGGGGAGAGATGCCAGATGTAGGTGATGGGGAGGAAGGCAGCGAATCACACTGTCACGTGTGTTCCTATGCAACAATTTTGCATGTTCTTCACATGTACCCCAAAACCTAAAATGCAATAAAATAAATAAATGGGAAAAAAAAAAAGAAAATATTTGAAGGTATTTTCTTCCTGAAATGCTTTCATATGCCTTCCACCACCTTGCTAGTCAATTCTTACTTGTTCATCAGATAGGTCTGTTAGTTGAGACATAATAATTTGATTGTTCTCCTGTTTAAGGATATAATCTCCTGCTTTGGTATTCAACTTAAAATAATTATGTGTTTCTTATTTAAATGTAAAAAATCAAGAAAATAAGAGATCATATTTTTTCTTCAGTTTGATATTTCTAAAATTAGATAAGTTTTCAAAAAAATTAAATTAATGAATTAAGGCACGAATGAATGAATGGGTGTATGAATGAGCACATTTCATCCATTAAAATTAAGTTACTTGGAGTGGCATACCAGAAATGTCATTGTTTAGTTTTGTTCAATGTTTTCTATTTGTTAGTTCATTTAAGTTAGTTACAGAGAAAGTTCATTTACTAGGACAATGAAGTCCAACTCTGGACATGAAAGCAACAAATATATTACATAAATTGGCATATCTCTTTAATTTTAGTTGTGCATGCCGTTCTGCTAAGAACAATAAATTATAGCAAACATTTATTGAATGTCACTGTGCCAAATGTGAAGTGCTTCATATTGCTCAAAGAAAATCTCCTTAGCATGCATTTAAGACACAAACATCTTTAAAGTTTTGGGATTATTCACAATTTGTGAAAGGGAAGTCACCATTACCTTTCTTAGATGCTTTTTTAATTCAGGTGAATATTACAGCTTTGTACCAGCATATGTTGTCCATAGCTATTTGATTTTTTTCCCACCAGACACAAAGTCAGTAGTCACTATCCCACTTCAGTCTTAAATACTGCAAAGTATCATGTGGGCTTACCTGAATGGGAAGTGAAATTTATTTTCTTCATGAATGTTACCCATTTAGCTTTTACAAACTAGAACTCTTCAAGTTATGCTCACCAACACAATAGCTATATAAACTTTGGAGTGTGGGCAATGACAGATTTGTCAAGTGGGGTCTCAAATGTTTAGAGATGCAATGCCCTGAGGAATTAAGTTGACTGAAATCATGTACCTAAAAAAAGAATTTTTTTATCTGAGAATAAAGGTTGAATATTCCACTTAAGCATCAAGCAGGAGTAAAATCAGATGACAAAATCAGTTGAAAATTAGATGACCAGCAACAAAATCACTTGCTACTTTAAGTGCAAGCAGGAACTAATTCTGACATTGCAGCCCCTCTGTCCTCTCTGCCATCTCTCTTTGATATTAATAACTATCAGCCAAAGAACAAGGGGGAAATATTGTTGAGAGCCAAAATATCTATACACAAAATGTCTCTGTGAATTGAGGTAAATTTAGAATTTATCTTAAAGTTTTAACATAAACCCAGAATTCGCTTCCATATTTTAATCACTTAGGCGATTTCTAAACACTTAAATAATTGTTCTCATTAAAGTATCTTGAAAACTTATTATAACTTAGGTGTTCCAATTTATTTCTTATAGATTGTGGCAGAGCTCCAGAGAACTCTAATTAAACAAAAATATCAATATAGAAAATGGAAATTGGGGTTAGAAATTGTATTTGAGTTTATGAAGATGATTAAAACCAGGATCAAATGGCATTGATAATTAATAATTTTAGCAATTTAGAGTAATTAAAATAAGTTTGGATTAGAAATCTTGAAGTTGTTGTATACAAGCACAATAGTCTTAAGTTCTTCCTTGTATATTTTACTCTTTCCCTTCACGTTAACATTGATAACTAAATGAAATAATTTCCTGGTGTGGACAATTTATTTTTGATTATCTGCTCCTTCAAATTGTCTCTATTTGCAAATGACATGATTGTATATTTAGAAGACCCTATGGTCTCAGCCCAAAATCTCCTTAAACTGACAAGCAACTTCAAAAGTCTCAGGATACAAAATCAATGTGCAAAAATCACAAGCATTCTTATATACCAATAACAGACTGAAAGAAAGCCCAATCAAGAATGAACTGCCATTCACAATTCCTACAAAGAGGATAAAAAACCTAGGAATACAACTAACAATGGATGTGAAGGACCTCTTCAAGGAGAACTATAAACGACTGCTCAACAAAATAAGAGAGGACACAAACATATGGAGAAACATTCCATGTTCATGGTTAGGAAGAATCAATATCATGAAAATGACCATACTGCCCAAAGTAATTTATAGATTCGATGCTATCCCCATCAAGCTACCAAGGACCTTCTTCACAGAACTGGAACAAACCACCTTAAAATTCATATGGAACCAAAAGAGAACCCACATAGCCAAGTCATTTTTTTTTTTTTTTTTTTTT